>NW_028227256.1:174621431-175198931 GCF_978045245.1 Mus caroli | reverse complement strand
ATGCCCTAAAAGTACACCTTAATGGGCTGTTTATCGGTCGATGTCTCAGTTTCAGAAAGTGTTTCTTCCTGTCAGTGTCCACCTTCCAGTTTTATGGCAATTACACCCGAATCGTGCACACTCGCGATTTTTTGTGGGAGGGCTTGGAGTTTTCATATTATCTTTTAAATGTTTAAATGTATCATCATGTGGTGGTTATATATAATAATGGGTTTTGTGACATTTCCGTACCTGTATATAAAGAATTCTGACGCCTCCATCACCCCTTTATCCCCTCCCATCCAGCTGACTTGGTTCCTCCTCTCAACTAATCTTCTACTTTCGTGTCTTCACGTGTGTGTGTGTGTGTGTGTGTGTGTGTGCAGCTGTGTGTGTGTTGTTAATGAATTATTTTAACCAGTTGCCTTAGTTAGGGTTACTATTGCTGTGATGAAGCACCATGATCAAACAAACTTAGGGAGGAGAGTTTATTTGGCTTATGTTTCCACATCACAGTTCATCCTGAAAGTTTGTCAGGCACTCAAGCAGGGCAGGAACCTGGAGGCAGGATCTGATGCAGAGGCCCTGGAGGATCAAGCAGAGCAGGAACCTGGAGGCAGGAGCTGATACAGAGGCCATGGAGGAGTGCTTCTTACTGTCTTGCTCCCCGTGGCTTCCACAGCCTGCTTTCTTGTAGAATCTGGAACCACCAGCCCATAAGTAGTCCCACCCATGATAAACTGAGCCCTCCCCACCACTCACTAATTAAGAAAATGCCCCACAGCCTTGCTAACGCTACAATTTTACAGTGGCATTTTCCCAATTGAGGTTCTCTATCTTCTCTGATGACTCTAGCTTGTGTCAAGTTGATATAAAACTAAACCAGAATATTAGCGTTACCTATAGGAGCATGGAAGGTTTACCAGAAAATGCCTCTCCCTCTCCAAGTAACTGGGGACTGGTTATAGATCATAAGAGGGGAGCAGATTCAGTCTGGCGTGGGACTTGCACAGGTGATTGCAGCTGCCAAGAGTTCAAGAGTACAATGGCAATGTCTTGCCCAGGAGACAGCACTCCACAACAGTGCACCCTACCCTGGCTCCTCCATTCTCCCTGCACCCTCTTCTGTGATGCTCCCTATGCCACAGGGGGTAATGCCGATGTTTTATTTAGGGCGAAGTATGAAGTTATTCACAGCATTTTGACCAGCTATGAACCTCCGTGGTAACTACCAGCCACTACAGAGAGGCCTTTCTGACAAAAGCTGAGACCATTATTTATGAGGATAAATGAGCATACTTACAAGGCAGTTCAACAGCCACGTCTCATCCATTTAGCCTAACAGCAACAGCAGCCTGCCCACTTGGGTTACTGACCTTCCCAGCCACAAGTTTTTGACCAGGTTTACAGTACCACACATGAATTTCCTCCTGTGGAGAGATCCTGACATCCAATCAGAAAGTGATTACCTCATAACAGTCACAACACTATAGCACTGTGGGCACATTGTGCCTGGCAGGTCAGTAGTGTAGCACCCAGGGTCCACAATTGAGTAAGATTGTTGATGACAATTTCCCCCACAGGATCTGCACGGGGCCTTCTGGCACTGGGAAATCTAGTCAGCAGGGAGGAAGCTTCCAGATGAATTCCATCTTCATTTCCCTATGCTCTGCAACCAAGGCATGTGCTCTCTTCAGCAGTAGGGTCTTACCATCTAGTTTGGGTTGGCAATCAATGGCAGGAGAGATAGCTTGAACTGTTTTAGCAGCCAACAACTCATAAGGAGGCAGCCCCTCTCTGGCATTGGGACTTCCCTCTAATAACCATATGGCTTCTGGGAGCAGCTTTAGCCAACCATACAGGGTACCTCCGATTCAACTCTCTCCTACTTTTTAAGCTTCTTTATATGTTTATGTGAACATATTCTCTCTCATATGCCTGTCCTCTTTTCTCTCCCTTCCTTTGCCCATATGAGTCTCCTTTGTCTCCTTAAACAGTTGTACTTGTATTTCCAGGCCAAGTATAAACACACACACACACATTCGTATGTACTGAAGGATATATGATTTTATGTATCAATATAAAAAACTAAGAACTGCAAATGAGAGAAACATTATGCTATTTGCCTTTTTTGTGATTGGTTTAGTTTCTCTTCAGTCATATCCATTTTTCCTGCAAATGATATGACTTTCTTCTTTGTGGCTTAAAAGCTTCATTATCTATCTATCTATCTATCTACCGCTATCTCTATATCTGGATAGATAGTACATATTCCTTATCCTCCTTAGACGGACATTTATAATGATTCCATAATTTAGCTATCATGAGAAGTCTTGAGGAAAAAAAAAAAACTCTGATGTGTAAGTATCTCTGTGACACACTGATTTAGAGTCTTTTAGAATAGTCTTAAATATAAGTGTACCATGCTTGTGACTCCTCTGAGCCAAGTCACGTGGGGAGCGGCACAGTTCATGATCCTCCAGCCAGCACATGTTGAGCACTTTTGCTGTCCTGTGCTGATCTTACTCTCTTCCTTCCTAGCTACCTCCTTCTGAGAGCTGAGCACAATATTCCAGGGGTGATCTTGCCAAATGTGTTAAATTCCCCCATGCCTCCCTCATGGTGTGATGCTTCTGCACATACAGCCCTAAATCACATTAGCTTCTACAGCATATTGCAAATACGTCTAATGTGTTGTCTTCCACCCCATCAGTCTCTCTGTCTCCCGCACCTCTGTCTCTGTGCTTACTTCTGCAGCCCCTCTCCCCCACAGCACTGGAGCTAACCTGTCTGGTTCCCTTCTCACTTCATTTTGATCCTCCGGTATCTTTAACCTCAGAAATCCCACACCGTACTCTGAATTGTGAGTTTGCAATTCTTTCTGATTTAATTTCATCTGCAAATCTAATTAACATGCTGTTTACTACATCCCCTCTCCCTCCCACCCCCGGCCCCGCCCAGGTTACAAGCAGAAATGCTCAGAAAAACAAAACAAAACAATAAAACAAACAAACAAACAAAAAACACAACAACTAGCATTAACAGGGATTCCCGGAGCCCTCCCCAGTGCCTTGCCTCCTGGGATAGCCTGAGAAAATGCAATTAACTTTCCCCAGCTCAGGGGAGGGTGGTTTCAGCCACTTTTCACCATGTTGATGGGCAGCTGTGTCTCTACCCCTAATCAGCCAATTTGGAGATAGAACAATTACAAAAGACAGCAATTATTGAATGCAGTCTGTCATGGCAAAGATGGGGGCCGAGAAGGGAAAGAGGCAAGAAGAAACGGCCTGAATTCCAGTCAGATGATAAAAAGATCTCAGCTCTCTTGAGGGAGTGTACTCTCTCACAGGGGCACACTAAAAAGACTGTCAGCGAGGGGTGGTAATGCAGCCTGGTTTTCCAGCCCCTCCCCCAGACGACTCCTAATCACAGGCCAATAGTTGCTCTCCCCATGGTGTTTTGTTTTGATTAAAGACTCCTCTCAGAGTTTGTTTTTGTTCTATTTTTAATCACATTCTTGTATTTAAACAATTGCTCAAAAGGCGTTTCCTTTGATCTCCTTCTGATTTGTTGTTGTTGTTGCCCAAATTTAACTATCTCTCAATTTGTTTTTTTTTTTTTTTAAGTATTCAAAACAAGTGGGAAGATCTTTTTGATAATAACCTCAAGCCATAGAACTCTTAGGAGAAAGATGTCTGCTCCCTTTCCTCCTCAGCCACGGTGACTTCAAGTTCTTCCTCTGAATTCACTTAAGCAGTTGTCTCAAAACACCATGTTCTTTCTCTGTATCTAATATGGAAGTCTGGCAAATGAAAAGACACCCTCTCCCAAGTTCAATAAGCGTAGATGGCAGTGGTTAGGTTAAGAAAACATCACACACAAAAAAAGTGTATCTCTATTACAGCCATTTAAATTTATATAATTGGAGTGATTTCTAAGTGCCTTTTTTTAAAATACAGGAGCAAGAGAGAGAACAAGGCAATAAAATAACTCATGTTAAACCTTGTGGAGCTTAGCCAAAAAAAAAAAAAAATTCCTTCCCAGCATAGACTGTCAGAACATCATGAAGGAGAAATGCACAGACGGAGGCCAGGAGAAGCCTTTTCATATTTTAGAGGAGAGATTCACATTAGAAGATCTTATGAACATTTTACAAAAGCCTTTGCCTCTCTCCAACTTTTTTTCTGTTCTCGGTAGGAAGTGGGGGAAAAAAATCCACATAAAGTTCCGGTGAGTGAGGGAAAAGGGAAAAGAAAAAAAAGGTGTGGTTAGAGATGCCCAAGGGAGGTAAGAATTACTGAAGTCAACTGCGTGTGTCCTCCATCAAGTAAACTGAAAATAGATCACGCGAAGCTTCTAACACAGAGGCTTCATCCTGCAAGCCTGAAGCGGGTGGAATAGGCTCCGATAGGAGCTCACACTGTGCTTGTGCAGATTCAGCCTCAGAGTGTCTGTAGGTGAAAGCAAGGTTTAACAAGATGCGGTAAATCCAAATGGGGTTGAGCGCAGAGCTCTCATTCCCTTGGTCATGTGACTGCATGCAGGTTATCAGATCCTCGACTAGATCAACTTTCTCCTTTGAGATGTGCCTCCTCCAATCAGGTTGTAGCAGTGATCTAATGGCATGATGGGAACAAAACCTCACAGTTCATATAGACATCAGATACCTCATACTTAAGTTTTCACAAAGCCTTAGATGTTTTATTGTCGTTGAAGGCAGAATTACTGTCAAACACCACTGGAAAAAAAATTCAATTTTTTATTCATTAATCATCACCCAGTGATATTAATGCTTTGATTTTCAAACAAATTTGATGGGTTAAGTGTGTAACTCGAGAGTAGAGTATGTGTTTGCATTTATGAGGACCGAGGGTTAATCTTCACCACCAAAGCCATCATCATCATAATAAGCTTAAAAATTAAAATTACTAGTAAAATACTCAATTGCATAATACTTTTTAAATTTATCCAGCAGTAATCTAGTTCAAACAATCAAATTTACTAGGTATTTTCCCACAAGATTTCAATCTTGAAATTGAAATTTATACTTTGGAAGTATTCTGCCATTTAAATTCTTAATATTTTGCTTTATTTTCCATTTATTTATCAGTGATGGGAAGTAAAATATCAAGTAATTTAATACCTGACATACTGAAGTACAATCAACATTTAATAATCAATGATGAGTTACTAAGTAGTAAGTAACACTGTGGAAGGTTACTTCAGTTCATGAGGGCAGAAGGCTTTCTCAGACAACAATGTCAACTATTTGGGAAGAGGCTACAAGTCAACTTACTTTGCTTGCAATAATATAGCCGAGACTAACCAGACTACAGATATTCAACGTGAACCCTGAAATTGCTACGTGATTCTTCTGTGACCTCGTTGGTCAATCTGCAAATAGCCTGAGCATTTGAACATGGAAAACATGCTAGTTTTTATATTTAGCCTCCAGTGATACACATAAATGACAAATCCACATACACAACATGCTACGGAAAAAAAAAACCTGTGTGTGTGTGTGTGTGTGTGTGTGTGTGTGTTTGTGTGTGTGTGTAAAGTTGACACTGTCCTGTCTTAGTCAGGGTTTCTATTCCTGCACAAGCATCATGACCAAGAAGCAAGTTGGGGAGGAAAGGGTTTATTCAGCTTACATTTCCACATTGCTGTTCATCACTGAAAGAAGTCAGGACTGGAACTCAAGCAGGTCAGGAAGCAGGAGCTGATGCAGAGGCCATGGTGGGATGTTCATTACTGGCTTGCTTCTCCTGGCTTACTCAGCCTGCTCTCTTATAGAACCCAAGACTACCAGCCCAGAGATGGCACCACCCACAAGGGGCCTTTCCCCTTGATCACTAATTGAGGAAATGCCTTACAGTTGGATCTCATGGAGGCATTTCCTCAACTGAAGCTCCTTTCTTTGTGATAACTCCAGTTGTGTCAAGTTGACACAAAACTAGCCAGTACACTGTCTCTTGGTGGTAACACATCAAATACTTTTCTTGTTGCTAAGACAAACAACCACAGAAACATCAGGGAAGAAGGACTTATTTATTTACTTCGGTTTATGGTTTAAGAAGAGGAGCAGGTCACTGTGGTAGGGAAGGCGGGGGAGCTGGCCGGAATTTAAGCTGGGGCGTGTGTGTCATACTGCACCTACAGTCAGAAAGCAGGGGAGATGAACGCCCATGCTCAGCTGGCTCCCGCCTCTCTCCCCTTTTTATTTTGTCTCCCACATTCAGGGTGTCTCTTCTTGTCTCAGTTAAACCTCCCTGGAAACTTCCCCAAGGAAACATCCAGAGGTGTGTCTCCTAGATGACTTCAGATCCAGAAGAAGAACCAGCCGGCAGCTTGCTAGGAAGGTGAATATCAAAGAATTATTTGTTTACAACTAAAGGGCTCCTTGGTGGTTATACGAAGGTACTGAGACAGAATTAGTGTGTGTGGAAAGAAGCTGAATGATCAAGACTCCGTGCCATCTGGATTCCCTGAGGAATCTTAACGTCAGGGAAAGTGAGAGAATCAGGTAGTCTACTCCTCACACAGGGATGCGCTAAGAGACAGATACCCAGCACAAACTATGAGGTGTTCTGGTCTAAAAATTAGCCCTGCACTTAGTTGGCCTCAAGATCTAAACATCAGTTTGCAGGAAGTACCTGCAGAAATGTCACTACAAAAACCACATGAGATGGGGGAGCAGGCTGGAAGAGTTACTTTTTTCATGGTCCAGACAAAAGCTACTTAAGGGAAGAAGGGCTTATTTTGGCTCAAGGTTTGGGAGCATACAGTCCACCATGTTGGAGAAACCTTGGCAAAGAGAATAGGCAGCTGGACTCTAAAATATCAGAAGACCAAAAGAAGTGAGAGCTCAAAACAGGCTATAAATCATAAGCTCCACTCCATGACCGTGTATCTGTCAGTTGTACCCTGTGTTCAAAAGCTTCTACTACATGCCAGCCGGTTACCAGCTGGAAACTGCTCAAACACAGGAGTTCTCGGGGGCGGGGCTGGGGGGATGGTCGGGGGAAGGAAGTTGCAGGGGCCAGAATTTCACATTCAAAGCAACACACAGTCTTAAAAGCCTAGGCACAAAGACCTGGTACATCCAAGGAATCCATGAATCGAAACAAAACAAACAACAAAAAAGAAACAAACACTTTGATCTATGGTACATACATAGAGGAGAAAGAGAACTGAGTACCAGAAGTTATCCTGTGACCTCTGTGGTATGTGCACATAAATACATATACCACACCACACCCCCCAGGAATGAAGTTATTTCATTAACAGGAAAATGAATGCAACTAGAAATAATCATATTAAGTGAATTAAGCACAGTTCACTGAGGCGAATATCACAGGGCATGCACACCCACACACACTCTAAATAAATACATGAATGAATAAATCAATAAACAAATACAGTTTTTTTTTAATTTTTTTAAATATAAAAGAAACAAACACAAGAAACAGTAAACCTTGGTGGGTCCTGATGGAAACAGCCAGCCACACTAACACACCTTTGAGATAAGCAGGGGACTAACTCTCAAGGTGGGTCAGAAATCAGATGGTGCTGAAACAAAACAGAACACTGTCTTGCTATCACTTGATTGTTAGGATTTTTAAAAAGCTGCCTCTGCTCAGTAGGTATGAAGACAATAGACTTTCAGAGTGAAATGACATTTGGAGTTTGGTTTAATATACTCCAGGGAAGGAGGGAAGGGGAGGGTGGAGCAGGATGAGAAATGAAACAAAGTTACAAAATGTTAAGTGTTGACCCAGGTGACACTTATGGGATCCATCAATCACTGTCTACTTCTTTTGTGTGTTTAATTTTTTTCACACTGAAACTTTAAAAAAAAATTGTTTTATGTATGTTAGTACACTGTCACTCTCTCCAGACACACCAGAAGAGGGCATTGGATCCCATTACAGATGCTTGTGAGCTGCCATGTGGTTGCTGGGGATTGAACTCAGAACCTCTGAAAGAATAGTCAGTGCTTTTAACCACTGAGCCATCACTCCACCTCCTGAAATGTTTTTAAAAGAGTCTATGTGTTTACACTTTATTTAATCTGTTCACATCACCCCCCCCCCAAGATATTTATGCCATAGTTTTGGAGAATAGTCTGTTAAACCACTATTAATAAGGTCAATCTAAGCTGGACAGCCCAACCTCAATTCTGAACTATTCTGGTGTGCAGTAAAAGACAAATAAGATGTCATGGTTTGAATAAGAATGGCCCCCACAGGCTTGTAGATTCAGAGGCTTGGTCACCAGGCTGTTGCACTATTAGGAGGTGTGGCCTTGTTGGAGAAGTGTGTCACTAAGGATCGTCTTTGGGGTTTCAAATGCTCAATCTGGACCCAGTGGTTTTCTCTCTTCCAGATGCCTGCACATCTGCATGGAGAACTCTCAGCTACCTCTCCAGGACTATGTCTGCCTGCCTGCTGCCATGCTTCCCGCCATGACGATAAAGGAATAGACCTCTGAATGCAAGCAAGTTCTTTTATAAGAATTCCTGTGGTTGTGGTGTCTCTTCACAGCCATAGAACAGTGACTAAGACAAGACCACAAGAGCTCATCTCCTGCTCTCTGAGCTTAAGGAAGGGTGGTGACACCTCTGCAGAGCCTGGTGATATCAGTGTCAGTGCCATACCCCAAGTGATGACATGTTTGCCCAATTTAAAGATGTGGTGAGTGTACAGGAAAGGAGAAAGCTCAGTTACCAAGATAGTGGTGCAGTCTGTTCTTCCTCTTTTCCTATCAGTAGAAGGCTCAGCCTTGCTCCCGCATAGCTATAACCACAGCTCAGAATCCCAGACTCTGGGGTGCCCTGCAAAGAGAAGCCATCAGATTAGATTAACATGATGCACAGCCGCTGTATCTAACCCACCTAGAGCTGCACCTGGTGGTGCACTTGGGAGATTGAGGCAGGAGGATCAGGAGTTCAATGTCATCCTTGGCTAAATAGTGAGTTCCAAGGCCAGCCTGGAGTACATGAGACCCTATCTCAACAACAACAACAACAACAACAACAATAACAACATCTCACTTAAGTTTTACTTGTTATTCCTTCCCTGCTTCCAACGAGAGCAAGATGCTTTATAGCTCTGCTCTTTCATTGTATCTGTGTGTATGTAGTGTTCGGAAGTGAATCCTGGGTTGCAAGTGTTCTAGGCAAGATTCCTTCCACCAAGTGACAATCCAACCCCAATCTGTGCATCTTTGTCAACATGCAGTCTTCCATAGTAGATGAAGGGAGGGAAAACATCACTTTCTTGGGAAAGACCTCTACTCTATGCATGAGTTCTTCACTCAGGAGAGTTGGGGCTGGCTGGGGTTTAGGGTTTGTGAGTGATGTACTTGGAGAACACAGTGAAGATAGAAGAGGATGTCTGGGTATAAATGTGCCTTAAGTTTTAAGCATAATTTATGTACAGTTTCACTAGGGTCTTTGTTTTGCTGTGCTAACGATTTATTTTAGGTGGCTAGTCATCTTAATTTTATTCACTAGCTCCCCAATACAACAGATTTCTTTTCATACCCGGGAAAACATGTATCTCAAGTTATCATGTGCAGAGGACTAGAGCTGCTGTACATAAAAGGACCCCTACTCACACCTCACCCTGCAAATCCAAGCACACACAGCTTCCCAAACCCTCTAGGGAGGGCAGAGAGGCATAACACAGAGCGACTGTTTGAAGGGTGGAACAAAAGAACATCCCCATGTCTTGGAGCAGACAGAAGGAAAAGGACATTTACATAAGATGAGACGCCAATAAATAGGAAAGTTCAATGTGCTTACAAATAGACAGTGGCGGGGACAGTGACGGAGGAATCAAATCTCTGCAGCAGATTGCATCTTTCATGTTTCATTTGCCTTTAATTCCTAAAGAAGGCAGAGGTTCAAAGGAATGGCTCACCCCCAGCCTCCTCCTCCTGAAAAAACTTCTGCCCACCCCTCAAATGCCAACGCCCAGAGACACCCCTGTTGGTTGCACTTGAACAGATCATTTTTCATAGGATACTTATTGATTAGAAGCGATGATCATCTGAGTCCCAGTCACAAAGTAGTGTTTCAATCAAGCGAAGATGGACACTTCCAGCCTGTTCCTGTGCGCTGACCCATCTGTCACCATCTCCGTGCCCAGAGGGAACAGCAAGCCCTCTTGCCTTCTCTCCCATCTCTTCACGGCTCTTTGTCATACGCAAAAATATACAGGCAACACATGGATGTATTTTATCTGTTCTAAGCAGAAACTTTTTATTGCTAGCTCAATTAAAAGATGTTTTTAAAAATGGGTAGAAATAAATCTCTGAGAAGCCAAGAACAGTTTCACTGGTTCAACAAGAGGTTAGAACAAAGTAGGAATAATAATGGGGAAATGGAAATCAGACATGTTTAAATGGCTTTAGACCATGTTTTTTATTTATATGTAACACTATGCAGAGACATCTGGAAACCAAGACCACATGTTTTTGGTGGCCATGAACTTGACACTCTGTGAGAGACAATTAATCCTTATTGAAAGTGCTGTCTTTCCTAAAATGTCTCAAGATTGTTATTTTGCAGTAGTGATGGACAGAAACTAATTTTTGGTTCAGGGTAAACTGGAAGATGTAAAAAACTCAGAGCTCAGGACTTACCCGGGGATATAGAGGTGGTGATGTCAGCCAGTGTCCCCATCTGTGCTTGCCCTTCAGGGGATGAACAGAGCTAAGTGTGAGATGTAACGATTCTTATGATAAAGTCGGAGGCCTTAAGCAAGACTGCAAGCTGGTCTGCCTTGTTCTCTTCTAACAGAATGCTAGTCACTCCTGAGCCTGGGTATTGCTTTTTAAAAATTCTGAATATTGATATTTACTTAAACTATAGGTTCATTTATCCAACAAGAATTCAAGGTACACCTACTATATTCAAGACATCGTTATTTAAAATTCAAAGCCCAGTATCTACTCCCTTATTATGTCTTTATTATTTTACAATTAGGCAATCTTTTAAAGCTTTCCTATGAAAGGAACAGATTTGGAGTATAATAAAAAGGACTTGAGGTAAAACATGGATCCTGAGATGGCTCAGCAGGTAAAGACACTCTATGCCAAGCCTGAAAACCTGAATTTGATCCTTAGGATCCACACAGTAGAAGGAGAGAAACAACTTTGAAAGGTTGTCCTTTGACCTCTACAAAACTCTATGGCACACACACAGAGACAGACAGACAGACAGACACACATACATGCATTCACAGAGAGAGAGGGGGGAGAAAAAGAGAGACAGACACACATGCATGCATACATGTACACACAGACATACATACATACACACAAACACACATACATACATACATGAGCGCGCGCGCACACACACACACAGTAGCTACTAACAAGCTGCTTTGTTCTTTCAACTTTTCGTCTGATACAAAATATCATTCCCCAAAAGATTATGCTATATTGTATTCTTAATTCAAGCCCCAAATTATAGCATTTTAAAATAAAATCAGAGCCAAGTCCCACTGGTATTTGAGACTGTCAAATCATCCTTTTTCCATATTTTCTATTCCAGTGTGGGTTTTTTTTTTTTTTTTGCTTTTTTTTTCTTCTTTTTCCAACCTGTTCTGTAGACAGGTTTCCAATTTTCATACCCCATCTTCAAGTGTGATTCTACAGGAAATTGCATACAAATGGGAAATACTCATTCTGCTCCAGAAACAAATAACCCTCTAATTTGATAACAAATACATTTCACTTAAATGCAAAGCTCACTTTCACTTCCAAAAATCTGACCTTTATTTCCCACAAAACTCCTATGAAGAAATTCCATTCATGAATTTCATCAGTACCAGAACGCACACACACACACACACGCAAAAATCTAATTGCCTCTTCTATGAAATCTGTATTTATCAATTATGGCTTTCTCGGGGAAATTCTAATTTGCAGAAACGGTCTGCATTCCAAGCTCCGACAGTTGGAGGTGGACGTCCTTAAGGATGGAGGGGGGAAAAGTTCTTTTTTAAATGGCACATTTACTAATTATAAAATGCTCTTATCTCGCCGCAGCCCCAGCCAACACGAACATGTGCCTTGCACTCAGAAATCCCAGGATTGTCACAACTTGTGCCAGCTGTTGAGGTTATGACACCTGTGCCAGCATCGCCAGCTCTGCCCACTGTCATCTGTTCCAACTGTTCCATCTGCACTGTTTGTACCAATTCTCCCATTTCTGCATCTGTACCTTCTGCAGAACTGTTTCCAACAATGCCAGCTGTGTCATTGGTGCCAAATATGCCAGATGTTCTATTTGTCCACCCTGGGCCAAATCAATGCAGTTTTGTGCTCATTAGTTAGAGCTGGTAGATTCTATTTTACAATTTTTTGAGATGTATTTAGATTGAATCCAGGCAAATATCCCCCTTATGATGATGGCACATCTCTCTGTCCATCTTTTTTGTAACCCCAACTTTAATATTTGACAACATGAACTTGGTCAGTGTTACCTGGATCATAGTAAACCAGCTCACCAGAACTGGCTCAGTATTAACTGTGGTATCTCCTACAATATAAAAATTATACACCGACAAACGCCGTGGAATGCAGCATCAGATTTCCAAAGTAATTAAAAGAGAATAAACTTTGTTCTGATAAACAAATTGAGTATGCTCAGAAATCAATATGGTGAGCCGATTAGAGTAATCTGCCACATAATGTCCTATTAGGCTGCCTGTTTATTGGTCTTTTAATGGACAGAGTTTCACATGCAAATTAGTGGCTATGTTCTAGCTCCCATCCTCCCCGCTTCTGAGTTCTGCTCGGGAGAGTATTAGCCAAGCATGTGCCTGGATGGCAGAGTGAGACCCACCACCCTTGTTACCTCCCAGTAGAACGAAGCAAACTCAGGGGCTAGTCCTCCGGCTAGAATCTAGTTTCTCTAGTCTCCCAAATGTCATTTCCACTGGTGCCAACACAAGCCACTCTTATTCATATGCTCTTCCAGCTTTAAAATTGGAAGGAAAAAAAAAGTATTTTCATGCCCACAATCTCAGTGCTCCACATTGCTACAAACCAAACCCTATTTTTTTTTCATTTTTCTCATTTAGGAAGTTTCCATTAAGAAGCCCTGATGCTTAATCTAATGGATCCCCCCCCCAACAATTCTTTCTTCTCTCATCATTCTTGGGTGGAGAGGACAAGCTTGTTGACATTTGAAGACAGATGGCCTACCAGGCATATAGGAAGGAATGTCCAAGGACCATGAAACCACCTCTAATTTGCTGACTCTGGATTACCTAACTGCAGCCTTCAGATAAAGTAAATTGCACCCATTAGCATCAAACTGTTAGTTATGTTCACCTCTAGGTAGAGTGTCAGCTCACAGTGAGAATCACAGACCTGTGACCCATCTATGTATGTGATGCCGGACACTCAGAAGGTTTCAAGAGATTTATTGGGTTTTCAGATGCCATACAGGAAACGCTAAGCTCTGAAGTGCATCCATTGCTGATAATCTCACCTAGATGTGATGGTGAATTTCTCGTTATACGTTCCCAGACTGGGGCCTGTACACTGAGGTCCTAAGACCACAGGACAATGGTCCCTGTTATATCACTGGCTGGGGACACTCCCTCCATTCAACATACTCTTCCTTTATAAGGCCTGTGGCTATTTCTCACTGTGGTCTTCCATTTCTTGCACCTGAGTTTGACCTGTTTCTGTCTCCTTCCCTCAGAACCTTCCCCTTTATGAACATGGAGAGGACCCTGGACCAACACCAGTTTGTTAAAAATGGTAACTTCTTAACAACATATGCCCAGCTCTGAGCTAGATGGATCCATTCTTGAGTCTGCTGACCCTACTTCTAGAAATGTCATCAACTTCTTAATTCCAATTTTCTGTGTTGTGAGATGCCAGGAAGGAACATCTTAATTAGGATTAAAATAGTCTTCTGACTCGTCGGGGAGTGCACCCTGTACCTTCTTAGAACATTTTAATTAATACAACTTCTGCTCCCTGCTGACAAAGATGTTTCCGATGGTGTTTTGGCCCAACATATTTACCGCCTTCACTGATGTGAGTCACTTGAATACTCGGAGGAGTCCACACACTTCACGGCCTCATGTAAAATAAGTGGAGTCTTAGAACTGTCAGGTGGGCATACACAGCTGAGAATACTTCCAAACATCTCTCTGACCTGTTGGACACAGTTTCTTAGTGCAAACACCCTGTGACTCCCGCCCTAAAGATTTGCATATACAAAATAGAAAACCACACAATTCAAGGTTCCGATGGTGTACTGGTTGGTTTTGCGTGTCAGCTTGACACAAGCTGGACTTATCACAGAAAAAGAACCCTCTCTTGAGGAAATGAGTCCATGAGATCCAGCTGTAAGGCATTTTCTCAATTAGTGATCAAGAGTGGGAGGGCCCATTGTGGGTGGTGCCATCCCTGGGCTGGTAGTCCTGGGTTCAATAAGAAAGCAAGCTGAACAAGCCAGTATGTAACATCCCTCCATGGCCTCTGTATCAGCTCCTATTTCCTGACCTGCTTGAGTTCCAGTTCTGACTTCCTTTGGTAATGAACAGCAAGTGGAAGTGTAAGCTGAATCAACCCTTTCCTCCCTAATTTGCTTCTTGGTCATGATGTTTTGTGCAGGAATACAAACCCTGACAAAGACAGACTGAACCTCTGAATCTGTAAGCCAACTCCAATTAAATGTTGTCCTTTCTAAGATTTGCCTTGGTTATGGTGTTTACAGCAGTAAAACCCTAGCTGAGACAGATGGCAAAGACCTGGGTACTTTAGAAATCTGTTATTTTTACATCCAGCATCTACTTTGGGTGGCTGCTTTTCTGGAATTAGTAAGTCATCATAGAGGAGAAGACTGCCCAGCCTTCCCTAGCTGTAGTGTCCCTAGTTTGGAGTCAATAGAGATCTCCTCAGTTTCTTGAGTGTTTGTTTCCTACTGTTCCAATCTCAAAGTCCATACTTTCAAATCTGGAGGTAGAATGAAACTCTGGTTTTTGTCCTTCATTACTGGGTGCCTTGGTTTAGCATGCTGTGTTCTTCCGTACATTAGAATAAGAGTAGGTTTTTTTTTTTTTTTTTTATCAATGCCATTATAAGATAGTGGTTCTCAAACTGTAGGTTACAAACCCCCCACAGGGGTTGCATATCAGATAGCCTACACATCAGATATTCATGTCATGATTTCTAACAACAAAATGACAATTATGAAGTAGCAACAAAATCATTTAATGGTTGAGGGAGTCACCACAACATGAGGAACAATATTAAAGTATCACAGCATTAGGAAGGCTGAGAAGTATGCCATTAAGGCAGCATGGAGAAGGGTGAAGAGATAGCTCAGTGCTTAAGAATACTGTTTTTTGCCGGGCAGTGGTGGTGCACGCCTTTGATCCCAGCACTTGGAAGGCAGAGGCAGGCAGATTTCTGAGTTCGAGGCCAGCCTGGTCTACAGAGTGAGTTCCAGGACAGCCAGAGCTACACAGAGAAACCCTGTCTCAAAAAATCAAAAAAAAAAAAAAAAAAAAGAATACTGGTTCTTGCAGAAGACCTGGGTTCCCCCATACCCACATGGTAACTTGAAATTATCTGTGACTCCAGTTCTTCTTTTGACATCGGAGAGCACCAGGCATTTACGTAGCATGCATACCTACATGCAGGCAAAACAACCATACACATAAAGACAGAATAAATAAATCTTTAAAACATGATATTGGAAAAGACAGCATGGAAGGAGGCAGTGACTGTCCCTAGGGTGCCACAGCCCTGCCCGGTAGGTAATTTGGTAGCTATTGTTGTTGTTTTCATTATTTTCTCATTCATTTCTAACCAGTGGTAGTTTCAGGAAGTACCATGTGTTCAGGCACTAGTGTTCTAAGACTTGTACGTGGCCCTTAAGTAACAGGTCTCAATTCTAGGTTGGATTTGTGCAGACAAGCTAGCTACATCTAGAAGAGAAGTCTGCCCAAATCTAGAAGAGTTTGAGGGAGCAGAACCAAAGTTGATAGGAGACAAAAGGAGGGCAAGCTTAGGAAAAACACAAGTCAAACAACAGGTAGCAGGAGGTGTGTTTCTGCCTAAATTAAATAGGAAATCAGACAACATTAGGAACTAGTGAGTTGCAAATTTACTAACTCATCAAGTTGAAGGCAGCCAAGAAGACTCACTAATCTAGAACTGTGAACCCAAAAGAGTAAAGAATATAGCCACATTTGCCCAGTCAGTTAGTAGCAAAACCAACTCTAAAACCAACCTGTCTGCCATTGTGCTGGGTCATGCCTATAACTCCTTTTCTTGGGAGGCTAAGATAAGAAGCTACTGTGAGTTAAACATCTGCTACAGCTTCACACTGAGTTCCATGCTGGCCTGAGAAAGAGTTTGAAACCCTAAAAAATAAATTAATTGATTATAAACAATATCTCTGAGTCAAGTGTTGCGATGCATGACTATAATCCACTACTTGGGAGCTTGAGACCGTATTGAGATTCTGTCTCTAGAAGCCAACCAACCAAACAACCAACCTTCCAACCAACCCCTCTGAGCCTTGGTTTTCTCATCTGTAAAAGGAGTGGGGGAAGAATGCTTCCACCTATCAGATCAAAAGCTCTCAAAATGGGATCTGACAGACACTATCATCACACTATTGTCATTGTCATTATCATTGTTGTTAGGACTAATTTTTTAAAAAAGTGATAAGTGTGCATTTGTGTGTGTACTTGTGTGTGTGCACACACGCACCTGAGTGAGTCTAAATGTATTTGAGTGTGTATATATGACCCACATGCAGGAACCTTTGGAAGCCAGAGGGAGAATCAGATCCCCTGGAACCTGAGTTTCAGGAGGTTGTAAGCTACCACGGGGATACTGGGAACTGAGCCTGAGTCCCCTGCAAAAGCAGTAAGTGATCTTAACCACTGAACAATCTCTCCAGCCCTGCCATTAGGACTCTTGAATGAACCATGTGATTTTAACTTTTCTAGGTCATACCAGCTAAATCTCACAAGTTACAACATCAATTGAAAGTGATGCTCTCTTCCCATTTTTGTATTTTTATTTTTATTTTAATGATCAGGTTTATGACAAAAGATGTTGGGTGAGCATGGAATCACATATTGACCCATCAGCTTGCTTTTCTGACCATTAACACTCAGGGCAGATTCAACCTATGTAGGGAATGGATTCCAAAGGATCCAAGTGGATAGATGGGAAACCAAGGCACGATTAATTCAGAACAATATGTGGCACCACACAGTGCCATTGAGCTTTAGAAAAAGACACATCATCCACCAACAGCAGCCTCACCCGGACTTACGAAGACATTTTCCATAAAGTTGATGTCTAATTTAAAGTCTTCAAGTATTGTTTGTGTGTGTGGTGCTGAGGTCTGAGACCTCTAACATGCTAAGTATAAATTCTACAGCTGGCCTGTACCCTCTCGCCTGTTCTTTATACTTCAGAGGTTTTGGTTTTGGTTTTGGTTTGTTTGCCCTACAATCTGAAGCTTCAGTATTTGGTGGATGATTAGAGTCACCAGACTGTAATGGCTTTGAAGAAATAGAAGGTCAGGATGGGAGACTCGTGAAGCTCTGGGTGTAATCCCTAGGACTAAAAAGTCTTGGTAAAGAGTAGAACAGATCAATCGAATGAAAATCTCTCAGGGGAAAGAAAGGACAGGTACTGGGGTGGGGGTTGCTGTTGGTTGCTTGGTTGGGTTTGGTGGTGGTGGTGGTGGTTGTAGTTTCAGTGCTGAGGAGTAACTGAGAATCTCATATACGCCACAGACATAACACCCAGAGCTCCTCCCACACCCTTCAGGTATCTGTTTCCAGGCTGCTCTGATGCACTGTGAAGGTTGAAAATCTAACTTGCTTTTAAAATAGATAAATTTTAATATGATTTATTTATTTATTCAGTGTGTGTGTGTGTGTGTGTGTGTGTGTGTGTGTGTGTGTGTGTGTGTGTGTTCATGAGCACCACCTGCATGCAGGAGCCTAGAAAGAGGGTGTCAGAGTCCTTGGAATTGGAGTTACGGAAGTTGTGAGGCATTGTGTGGATGCTGGGAACCAAACAGAGGTTCCCTGCAAGAGCAGTAAGCACGCTGAACCCCCAAACCATCTTCTCAAGCCTGAAAAGCAACTTTTCTTTTCTTTCTTTTTTTTTTAAGGAAGTATTTATTTATTTATTTATTTATTTATTTATTTAGTATATGAGTACACTGTAGTTATCTCCAGACATACCAGAAGAGGGCATCGGATCTCATTACAGATGGTTGTGAGTCACCATGTGGTTGCTGGGACTTGAACTCAGGACCTCTGGAAGAGCAGTCAGTGCTCTTAACCACTAAGCCATCTCTCCAGCCCCTCAAAAGCAATTTTTTAAAGGCCATTCCATATGCTTTCTTCTTCGCTGCAGCAACCCTCTAGCTGGGGGTGGGCTCAACAGTTCCCTAGTTGCACTGTGTATCTCCATCACCAAAAGATAAAAAATGGCGGCTTCCAATGTTGAATTTTGAGGTTTAGGTTTAAACAGGAAAGTTTTGTTTGGTTCGTTTGGTTTGCATTTTTTTCCCCCAGAATGTTAAATGCTAAAATGGTTCAGAAGAAACGGAGTTAATTTTTCCTGTCTGGGCTTCTGTTTCCAGACCCATTTCTTACCTCAGCTCAATCCATTCAAGCATTCAAGTCGAACTGAGTCACAAAAGCCAGAGACAGAGTTAGAACGTTAGTTCCCAGTTTGCTCCATATGCTCCTGTAGGAGTTTGCCTCGCTGTTAACCTCGCTATAACTCCAGATCCATGAGAACACGTGTTAGAAGGAGTGATGACACAGACAGAAGCGTGTGAAGGAGATGGGTCATGGTGCTGGCATTTAGTGTGATCACAAATACACAGTGGTATCTAAACTCCTCTTAGTATGCTAACTCAGGGCCCATAGGGATGAGCAACAAACAAGCAAATGTTCCAAATCATGTTAAAAGCAATACATAGCACTTTTGTTGTCCAGCCTGTGGACCATGGCACATATGTGTGGCCCAGATGGCTCATGAAGGTGGACAAAGCTGTGACCCCTTTATCCTGAGGCAGCCAATACTTCTGGGCTAGTTATATTCAGATATTAGCAACCTCATCCATTGGTCACAAGTATTACTATCTCTGTACACACAAAGAATTGTTAGCTGAAGTTCCTGGAAAAAAATTCACACCTACATTGAATATCTATCTAGTAAGCTGATTAATTGATTAGGACGGTCAGTGATTGTGAAGAGGTTGGAATGGTGCAGGTCCAGAGCCTAATTCGTTTGGGCTATCTTTAATTCTCAGATGGCCATTTATTAGTCACCTCTGGGTATGATCTAGCATCCTGTGTCTTTTGGGTAAATCCTTTTAGAATGTACAAACAGATCCTGATGGTCCACTTATCCCAGGGCTAAGAACATCATCCCACAGTACCTGAGGCCTCTAGGTGAGGTCTCCTTGCTTTGATGTGACCTACCCACCTCACATATTATGACTTTCTCTGTTCTGTTACTGTAAAAACTTCATGAAACTGTCACCACATTTGAATACAGTGTTTGGGGGTAAATCTGTGTAGCTAGACCTTGGTCACTCATATTAGGCTCCAAAATAATCTATTATTTTCTTTGAGGTAAGGGGTGTGTGTGTATGTGTGTGTGTGTGTGTGTGTGTGTCTGTGTGTGTGTCTGTGTGTCTGTGTGTGTCTGTATGTGTGTGTGTCTGTGTGTGTGTGTGTCTGTGTGTGTGTGTGTGTGTCTGTGTGTCTGTGTGTGTGTGTGTCTGTGTGTGTCTGTGTGTGTGTCTGTGTCTGTGTGTGTGTCTGTGTGTGTGTCTGTGTGTGTGTGTCTGTGTGTGTCTGTGTGTCTGTGTCTGTGTGTCTGTGTGTGTGTGTCTGTGTGTGTGTGTCTGTGTGTGTCTGTGTGTCTGTGTCTGTGTGTCTGTGTCTGTGTGTCTGTGTCTGTGTGTCTGTGTGTCTGTGTGTGTGTGTCTGTGTGTGTCTGTGTGTGTCTGTGTCTGTGTGTCTGTGTCTGTGTGTCTGTGTGTGTGTCTGTGTGTGTCTGTGTGTCTGTGTGTGTGTGTCTGTGTGTGTCTGTGTGTGTGTGTCTGTGTGTGTCTGTGTGTGTCTGTGTGTGTCTGTGTGTGTCTGTGTGTGTCTCTGTGTGTGTGTCTGTGTGTGTCTGTGTCTGTGTGTCTGTGTGTGTGTGTCTGTGTGTGTGTGTGTTTATGTTGGCCCAATGCTGAAGAACACTGAACAGCATAAGCCAAGTACTTAGGAGTATCATTCAAGAGATGTCTGAGCCTTTAACGTCCCCGCCTTTAAAGAAAAACAAAACAAAGAAGAATCATGACCTATGCCTAAAAGCCCAGCACTTGAGAGGCTGAGGCAAAAGAATCACGAGTTCAAGGCCAGCCCCTACTGGATTGTTGAAGACCTCAATGTGGTAATGAAATCTAAATTCTTTTCAGGGACATGTATTCACATTCTCTCTCCCTCTATCTCTCTCCCCTTCCTTCCCTCCCTTCTGCCCCTTTCAATAACAACTGCTTTGCTTCTGATGTACAGAAAGCATTTTAACAAATAAAAGCTTTAAAGAATCACATTGACCAATATTACAGAAGTATAATCAACAGCTTATAACAAAATGACTAATTATCTAAATCATAGTATTTTGGCTAAAACTTCAGGGAAAGGATGGTTTTACATTTTTCAAAGGCCCAGGACCACCCTCTTCTCTATTTTATCTTTTTCAACCTTCCAAGTGTAATGAAGCATGTGCCTTCTCTCTGGTTGTATCGCCAAGAGGTTGTTCAGAATCTTAGGGTTCCACTCTGAAGGCAGGAGAGAGTCCATCTTTTTACCACAGTCTACGTTCTGAGTTCTAGACTCACCCTGCCTTTTCCAGTCTTTAGGCTTCAAATTCACCATGTGTCTAAACAATTCAGAGCATGATTACAAAATGAAGACTTAAACATACAGTTCAGTGCTTAAGAGATCTTTATAATTTTCTTTAAAACAATCAAGTGGTGTAAACCAATGTTTCTCAACTTGTGGGTTGTGACCCCTCTGAAAGTTGCATATCATATATTTATATTACTATTCATAACAGTAGCAAAATTATGGTTATGAAGTGGCAACAAAATATTTTTGTGGTAGTGGGGTGTTACCACAACCTAAGGAACTATATTAAAGGGTTACAGCTTTGGGAGGTTGAGAAACACTGATGTAGACAGTATTTTCTTTTTGTTTTCTATAAGATTATTCAGTGTGCTATTTAATGGCCAGTATGTTTATCTGTTTTTTTTTGAATTTTATTACATATTTTCCTCAATTACATTTCCAATGCTATCCCAAAAGTCCTCCATAGCGCCCCCCACTTCCCTACCCACCCATTCCCATTCTTTTGGCCCTGGCATTCCCCTATATTGGGGCATATAAAGTTTGCAAGTCCAATGGGCCTCTCTTTCCATTGATGGCCGACTAGGCCATCTTTCGATACATATGCAGCTAGAGACAAGAGCTCCGGGGTTCTGGTTAGTACATCATGTTGTTCCAACAATAGGGTTGCAGATCCCTTTAGCTCCTTGGGTACTTTCTCTAGCTTCTTCATTGGGAGCCCTGTGATACATCCAATAGCTGACTGTGAACATCCACTCCTGTGTTTGCTAGGCCCCCGCATCGTCTCACAAGAGACAGCTATATTTGGGTCCTTTCAGCAAAATCTTGCTAGTGTATGCAATGGTGTCAGCGTTTAGAAGCTGATTATGGGATGGATCCCTGGATACGGCAGTCTCTAAATGGTCCGTCCTTTCATCACAGCTACGAACTTTGTCTCTGTAACTCCTTCCCTGGGTGTTTTGTTCCCCATTCTAAGAAGGTGCACAGTGTCCACACTTTGGTCTTCATTCTTCTTGAGTTTCATGCGTTTATCAAATTGTATCTTATATCTTGGGTATCCTAAGTTTTGGGCTAATATCCACTTATCAGTGAATACATATTGTGTGAGTTCTTTTGTGATTGTGTTATTTCACTCAAGATGATGCCCTCCAGGTCCATCCATTTGGCTAGGAATTTCATAAATTCATTCTTTTTAATAGCTGAGTAGTACTCCATTGTGTAAATGTACCATAATTTCTGTATCCATTCCTCTGTTGAGGGACATCTGGGTTCTTTCCAGCTTCTGGCTATTATAAATAGGGCTGCTATGAACATAGTGGAGCATGTGTCCTTTTTACCGGTTGGGACATCTTCTGGCTATATGCCCAGGAGAGGTATTGCTGGATCCTCCGGTAGTACTATGTCCAATTTTCTGAGGAACCCCGCCAGACTGATTTCCAGAGTGGTTGTACAAGCTTGCAATCCCACCAACAATGGAGGAGTGTTCCTCTTTCTCCACATCCTCGCCAGCATCTGCTGTCACCTGAATTTTTGATCTTAGCCATTCTGACTGGTGTGAGGTGGAATCTCAGGGTTGTTTTGATTTGCATTTCCCTGATGATTAAGGATGTTGAACATTTTTTCAGGTGTTTCTCTGCCATTCGGTATTCCTCAGGTGAGAATTCTTTGTTCAGTTCTGAGCCCCATTTTCTAATGGGGTTATTTGACTTTCTGGAGTCCACCTTCTTGAGTTCTTTATATATATTGGATATTAGTCCCTTATCTGATTTAGGATAGGTGAAGATCCTTTCCCAATCTGTTGGTGGTTTTTTTGTCTTATTGATGGTGTCTTTAGCCTTGCAGAAGCTTTGTAGTTTCATGAGGTCCCACTTGTCAATTCTCGATCTTACAGCACAAGCCATTACTGTTCTATTCAGGAATTTTTCTCCTGTGCCCATATCTTCAAGGCTTTTCCCCACTTTCTCCTCTATAAGTTTCAGTGTCTCTGGTTTTATGTGGAGTTCCTTGATCCACTTAGACTTGACCTTAGTACAAGGAGATAGGAATGGATCGATTCGCATTCTTCTACATGTTAACAACCAGTTGTGCCAGCACCATTTGTTGAAAATGCTGTCTTTCTTCCAAAGGATGTTTTTAGCTCCCTTGTCGAAGATCAAGTGACCATAGGTGTGTGGGTTCATTTCTGGGTCTTCAATTCTATTCCATTGGTCTATTTGTCTGTCACTATACCAGTACCATGCAGTTTTTATCACAATTGCTCTGTAGTAGAGCTTTAGGTCCGGCATGGTGATTCCACCAGAGGTTCTTTTATCCTTGAGAAGAGTTTTTGCTATCCTAGGTTTTTTGTTATTCCAGATGAATTTGCAGATTGCACTTTCTAATTCGTTGAAGAATTCATTTGGAATTTTGATGGGGATTGCATTGAATCTGTAGATTGCTTTTGGCAAGATAGCCATTTTTACAATGTTGATCCTGCCAATCCATGAGCATGGGAGATCTTTCCATCTTCTGAGATCTTCTATAATTTCTTTCTTCAGAGACTTGAAGTTTTTATTATACAGATCTTTCACTTCCTTAGTTAGAGTCACGGCAAGATATTTTATATTATTTGTGACTATTGAGAAGGGTGTTGTTTCCCTAATTTCTTTCTCAGCCTGTTTATTCTTTGTGTAGAGAAAGGCCATTGATTTGTTTGAGTTAATTTTATATCCAGCTACTTCACCGAAGCTGTTTATCAGGCTTAGGAGTTCTCTGGTGGAATTTTTAGGGTCACTTATATATACTATCATATCATCTGCAAAAAGTGATATTTTGACTTCATCTTTTCCAATTTGTATCCCTTTGATCTCCTTTTGTTGTCGAATTGCTCTGGCTAGGACTTCAAGTACAATGTTGAATAGGTATGGAGAAAGTGGACAGCCTTGTCTAGTCCCTGATTTTAGAGGGATTGCTTCAAGCTTCTCACCATTTACTTTGATGTTGGCTACTGGTTTGCTGTAGATTGCTTTTATCATGTTTAGGTATGGGCCTTGAATTCCTGATCTTTCCAAGACTTTTATCATGAATGGGTGTTGGATCTTGTCAAATGCTTTTTCCGCATCTAACGAGATGACCATGTGGTTTTTGTCTTTGAGTTTGTTTATATAGTGGATTACGTTGATGGATTTCCGTATATTGAACCATCCCTGCATCCCTGGGA
The DNA here is from genome assembly GCF_978045245.1 of Mus caroli. Classification (NCBI taxonomy): domain Eukaryota; kingdom Metazoa; phylum Chordata; class Mammalia; order Rodentia; family Muridae; genus Mus; species Mus caroli. The sequence continues at coordinate 175,174,820 of NW_028227256.1, read as the reverse complement.
TGAAACCTACTTGGTCAGGATGGATGATTGTTTTGATGTGTTCTTGGATTCGGTTAGCAAGAACTTTATTGAGGATTTTTGCATCAATATTCATAAGGGATATTGGTCTGAAGTTTTCTATCTTTGTTGGGTCTTTTTGTGGTTTAGGTATCAGAGTAATTGTGGCTTCATAGAATGAGTTGGGTAGAGTACCTTCTGTTTCTATTTTGTGGAATAGTTTGTGAAGAACTGGGATTAGATCTTCTTTGAAGGTCTGATAGAACTCTGCACTAAACCCATCTGGTCCTGGGCTTTTTTTAGTTGGGAGACTATTAATGACTGCTTCTATTTCTTTGGGGGATATAGGGCTGTTTAGATCATTAACCTGATCTTGATTCAGCTTTGGTACCTGGTATCTGTCTAGGAACTTGTCCATTTCATCCAGGTTCTCCAGTTTTGTTGAGTATAGCCTTTGGTAGAAGGATCTGATGGTGTTTTGGATGTCTTCAGGATCTGTTGTTATGTCTCCTTTTTCATTTCTGATTTTGTTAATTAGGATGCTTTCCCTGTGCCCTCTAGTGAGTCTGGCTAAGGGTTTATCTATCTTGTTGATTTTCTCAAAGAACCAGCTCCTTGATTGGTTGATTCTTTGAATAGTTTTTCTTGTTTCCACTTGGTTGATTTCACCCCTGAGTTTGATTATTTCCTGCCGTCTACTCCTCTTGGGTGAATTTGCTTCCTTTTATTCTAGTGCTTTTAGGTGTGTTGTCAAGCTGCTAATGTGTGCTCTCTCTAGTTTCCTTTTGGAGGCACTCAGAGCTATGAGTTTTCCTCTTAGAAATGCTTTCATTGCGTCCCATAAGTTTGGGTATGTTGTGGCTTCATTTTCATTGAACTCTAAAAAGTCCTTAATTTCTTTCTTTATTCCTTCCTTGACCAAGGTATCATTGAGAAGAGTGTTGTTCAGTTTCCACGTGAAGGTTGGCTTTCTATTATTTATTTTGTTATTGAAGATCAGCCTTAGTCCATGGTGATCTGATAGGATGCATGGGACAATTTCAATATTTTTGTATCTGTTGAGGCCTGTTTTGTGACCAATTATGTGGTCAATTTTGGAGAAGGTACCATGAAGTGCTGAGAAGAAGGTATATCCTTTTGTTTTAGGATAGAATGTTCTGTAGATATCTGCCAGATCCATTTGATTCATAATTTCTCTTAGTTTCTCTGTGTCCCTGTTTAGTTTCTGTTTCCATGATCTGTCCATTGGTGAAAGTGGTGTGTTGAAGTCTCCCACTATTATTGTATGAGGTGCAATGTGTGCTTTGAGCTTTACTAAAGTTTCTTTAATGAATGTGGCTGCCTTTGTATTTGGAGCATAGATATTCAGGATTGATAGTTCCTCTTGGAGGATTTTACCTTTGATGAGTATGAAGTGTCCCTCCCTGTCTTTTTTAATGACTTTGGGTTGGAAGTCAATCTTATCAGATATTAGAATGGCTACTCCAGCTTGTTTCTTCATGCCATTTGCTTGGAAAATTGTTTTCCAGCCTTTCATTCTGAGGTAGTGTCTATCCTTTTCTCTGAGATGAGTTTCCTGTAAGCAGCAAAATGTTGGGTCTTGTTTGTGTAGCCAGTTTGTTAGTCTATGTCTTTTTATCGGGGAGTTGAGTCCATTGATATTAAGAGATATTAAGGAAAAGTAATTGTTGTTTCCTGTTATTTTTGTTGTTAAAGTTGGCATTTTGTTCTTGTGGCTGTCTTCTTTTAGGTTTGTTGAGGGATTACCTTCTTGTTGTTTCTAGGGCGTGGTTCCTGTCCTTGTATTGGTTTTTTTCTGTTATTATCCTTTGAAGGGCTGGATTCGTGGAGAGATAATGTGTGAATTTGGTTTTGTCGTGGAATACTTTGGTTTCTCCATCTATGTTAATTGAGAGTTTGGCTGGGTATAGTAGCCTGGGCTGGAATTTGTGTTATTTTAGTGTCTGTATAACATCTGTCCAGGATCTTCTGGCTTTCATAGTCTCTGGTGAAAAATCTGGTGTAATTCTGATAGGCTTGCCTTTATATGTTACTTGGCCTTTTTCTCTTACTGCTTTTAGTATTCTATCTTTATTTAGAGCATTTGTTGTTCTGATTATTATGTGTCGGGAGGTATTTCTTTTCTGGTCCAGTCTATTTGGAGTTCTGTAGGCTTCTTGTATGTTCATGGGCATCTCTTTCTTTAGATTTGGGAAGTTTTCTTCTATAATTTTGTTGAAGATGTTTGCTGGTCCTTTGAGTTGAAAATCTTCATTCTCATCCACTCCTATTATCCGTAGGTTTGGTCTTCTCATTGTGTCCTGTATTTCTTGGATGTTTTGAGTTAGGATCTTTTTGCATTTTACATTTTCCTTGATTGTTGTGCCGATGTTCTCTATGGAATCTTCTGCACTTGAGATTCTCTCTTCCATCTCTTGTATTCTGTTGCTGATGCTTGTATCTATGGTTCCAGATTTCTTTCCTAGGGTTTCTATCTCCAGTGTTGCCTCATTTTGGGTTTTCTTTATTGTGTCTACTTCCCTTTTTAGGTCTAGTATGGTTTTGTTCATTTCCATCATCTGTTTGGATGTGTTTTCCTGTTTTTCTGTAAGGACTTCTACCTGTTTGATTATGTTATCCTGTTTTTCTTTAAGGATTTGTAACTCTTTAGCAGTGTTCTCCTGCAATTCTTTAAGGGATTTTTGTGCTTCCTCTTTAGTGTCTTCTGCCTGTTTAGCATTGTTCTCCTGTATTTCTTTAAGTGTGTTATTAAAGTCCTTCTTGAAGTCCTCTACCATCATCAGGAGATATGCTTTTAGATCCGTGTCTAGCTTTTCCGGTGTGTTGGGGTGCCCTGGACTGGGCGAAGTGGGGGTGCTGGGTTCTGATGATGGTGAGTGGTCTTGGTTTCTGTTAGTAAGATTATTACGTTTACCTTTCGCCATCTGGTAATCTCTGGGGTTAGTTGTTATCGTTGTCACTGTTTAAAGATTGAAGCAGAAGCTGTGTTCCACTCACCAGCAGTCTCAAAATCCTGCGGCGGGGGTCGTGGGTAGCTGATGGTACCCCAGTGCTGGTCCAGCCGGAAGAGGCCTGTGGTCCTACTCAGGCCGGTTTTCTGCTTCCCTAACTAATGCAGTCTCTGGTCCCGCGTGCAATTGGATTGGAGCAGAAGCTGTGCTCCACTCACCAGAAGTCTTAAGATCCTGTGGTGGGTGTTGTGGGTAGCTGGCAAGTGTCAGCCGACCCTGCGCCCCAGTTGCCCCGGTGCTTTTCTGACCGGAAGAGGCTTGTGGCCCTATGTAGACTGGATTTCTCTCACCCCAACCAGAGCAGTCTCAGGTCCCGCGTGATTGGACTGGAGCAGAAGCTGTGTTCCACTCACCAGCAGTCCCAAAATCCTGCTGCGGGGGTCGTGGGTAGCTGGCGGGTGTCAGGCAACCCTGCGCTCCAGCTACCACGGCGCTGATCCGGCCGGATGAGGCCTGTGGCCCTACTCAGGCCGGTTTCTGCTTCCCTAACTAATGCAGTCTCAGGTCCTGCGCGCAATTGGATTGGAGCAGAAGCTGTGCTCCACTCACCAGAAGTCTTAAGATCCTGTGGCGGGTGTTGTGGGTAGCTGGCGAGTGTCAGCCGACCCTGCGCCCCAGCTGCCCCAGTGCTTTTCTCTTATCTGTTTTTAAAATGGGTAATTTCTGGTTGAGAAGATGATTCAGTGGGTAAAGCATTTGCCATCCAGCTTGACATGTATGAATGCATGGAGGGAGGGTGAGAGGAGGTGAGGGTCATAACTTTTAAAGGGGAAATCTTGGAAAATAGAACAGAATAGAATTGTCATCTAGATGGAACACAGAGATTATCATTTCAGTGGTGATAACAGACCCCTCTAACCATTGAATGGCATCCTCTCCTACCTGAGAGTCAGGTTAGGGGCAGGCAGTAGGTAGATCCCCACCTGACAAGTGAATCTTTCAAACCACAGGTTTTTATCAGGCAAACACAAAACACAAAACAAAGAAACAAAATGCTACCATGTCCTTTAGAGAGGTGTTCAAACAGTGTTACATCCTGGAAAAAAAAAAAAACCAAGCAACTGTTTGTATCATTATTTATTGAACTCAGACTTTCTGCTGAAATCTCAGAATGACCAATAGATGACATCTATTGGTAATCTCTACGTTGTCAACAACACAGCCCTGCAGTGTTCGCTGCCTGAGTTCACAGAGTTGTTGTGGATAACCAATCAGTGCCATCTTCCTGGACTCTCTCCTTAGGCCATTTCCACTTAGGACCGAAGCTATAGCTTTTAGTTTGCTGATATCCCTGCCCTGGGCTTCTATGTATCCTAAAACCAGAACCATTGATATGATGCAACCTGCCTGTCTAGAAATGAGAACACGTATTCATAGCCCTTCCAAAGGCTAACAAACACTGTGCTAGGGACTATCCACCTAAAGAGAAGACACAGGAAGTCTCCAAGGATTAGTGAACTTATTCAGAAGAGCACAGCATCACAATTGGAACACAGATGATACAGGAAACGGTGGGTCTGATTGTAGAGATGGAGGAAAGCTTCGAGAGGCAGCAGAAGGAAGGCTGTGGAGGCTCAGTAACTCTTGGACACAGGCATCACTAGACAGGACATTACTCCAAGGTTGGTGTCTTCAAATGTGTTCTCTGTGGGAGGCTGAGATCCTACCAGACTCTTTCACAATAATTCTCTGTAAAAGGCAGATGGGTGCATGAGATCCCCACTTTGCAACCTGCCACAGTTTGGTTTTGTGCTAGGGTTGAACATGAGCAACTCCATTTTGATTCTGGCAGTTTTCACAAGATTAAAAAAGAAAGAAAGAAAAGAAAGCCTTAAATTTACACAAAAACATGTGAGCTTATGGTTTTAAGAGATATCCTTAAACATTAAAAGCTCTGCCTATATGAAAATGTTAGCAACAGCATTAATTTTGTTTTGAGCTCCTTGAGTGTTGAGGGCAGAACCACCGTGTTCCACTGAGTCACAACTTAAGCTTCATTTGAAACATTTAACGAGCAGATCAACTGTGTTAGGATTGGTGAAGACTAACAGAGCTAGACATGGCATGCAATGGCACTGGGTTGGAGAACTTTGCTGACATGAAGGTAGAAACAGAAACAGTTCTCTGTTCCCCGAGACAGCAGCAGTAATGCTTTGAGTGCAGACTGCCTTTGCAGATGTATAGGACCCTCACTGCCAAAACACAGCACACAAGATAGAGCTAAGATCACACTGATGTTTACAACTGCTCTTGGGTTGAACAGTGGCCACACAGTAGGTGCTTACATAACCCAGCTGAAGGGAATCTGGTTTGGATTTTGAGTGTCTCCTGCAGACTCATGTGTGAAAGGCTTGCACCTCAGCACGACCCTCTTGGGAGGTGGGGAAGACCCTAAGCATGGGAACTAGTGAGAGGTCTTATGTTGTCTGTGAGATTCTAGACTCTTCCTCCTCATCTCTTACACATCCCAGTAATAGTAATAGTTGTCTTGCCACATATCCAAAAGCAATGAATCCGTGTAGCCATAAACTAACTCCTCTAAATCTGTGATTCATAATAACCTTCCTTCCTTGTAATCTGATTCTCTTGGCTATTTTGTTACAGTCATAGAAAGCTGACTGCCACTACTTCAGCTTCCTCAGAACCAGCCTCACTGCTTGCTACGAAATTAGGACTCAGGAGAAAATTGGAGTCACTTTTTCTACCATTCAGCCATGATTCCATGATGTAACTCCAATCTAGGTGCTTATCAATTAAGAGCAAGAAGATAGCCCCTAATGAACAGTATCAGAGCAGAGCTCTGTGATAAGGTATGCCTTGGTCAAGCCCAAGGTAGATGGGAGTTTTGTGTATGACCTCTTGTAGAGGGCAATGAAGCTAATGATTTGATGATCCTTGTTTTGTTCTTGATGAATTTTAATTTAAAATGTAGTGTGTGTGTGTGTGTATGTGTGTGTGTTTGTGTGTGTGTGTGTGTTGTGTATATGTGTGAGTGCAGGCACACAAAGCCACTTCATGTTTGTAGAAATCAAAGGACAACTTTTTGGGGTCTGCCCTTCCACCTTTACGTGAATCCCAAAGAGCAAACTCAGCCCATGAAGCTTGTGAGACAAGTAACTTTTCTCACTGAACCATCTCACTGGTCCTATTGATTTTAGAGATGGGGTCCTATTGGCCTGAAACTCACTATGTAGCCCAGGCTGACCTCAAACTCACAGCCATCCTCCTATCTCAGTCTCCCAAGGGCTGGGATTAGCTAAGTATAGGCCACCATTCCCAGTTACTCACTTGTGGTTTGTGGTTTAAATGGTATTTTAGGCAATGGGAAAAAAAAATCATGAATTTTCATGATGTGTTTGTCATTCCCAAGATGTACTTGATATACAAAAGTTACTCATTTCTTATGCTGTGGCTAAAAATATTGTAGGTAGGTGTGTGTGTGTGTGTGTGTGTGTGTGTGTGTGTGTAAGGAAACAGATCTAAGGTCTTGCATGAGTCTCACACCAGGAAGAACACATGAGTCTTATTCTCAAAACCTACCAGGAAGAAACAGAAAATAAAATAATCAATTCATTAAAAGAAAACCAAACTGAAACACGGCCTCAGAAATATGATCCAGAGCAAAGTGTAAAGCATTGAGCTGTGCCTGTCCCCACTGTGCCCGCCCCCACCCCCGCCCTGGGGTGAAGCTCCTCCTTCAGTGTCCTGTCAACTGCTGGCTGCCCTGTGAGCCTCAACATTCAATGCTCGGTCCCTGCCTTCTTCCCAGAATGCTTTTCACAAATGCCCTGAGCATGCCCTACAGATCACCAAATCTACCTTCCCAACTGGGTGAAGGCTACCTCCACATGCAGAAGCCATCTTTTACTTGTCCCTGGACCCCTGGGATCTCCCTCAGTGTCTGTGCATAGCACATGCTCAGTAAGCTTTCTTTCTAGGAAAGTCGGTGCCTGAGGCTCACCTTCCCAGTCAGGATCATTCAATCCATTGAGGTTTTCCTTGAAGCAATTGTCTCACAAGTCAGCAAGGGACTGAGAGTTCACTTGGGAGGCCTATGTTTCCAGAGGAAAAGCAGAAAGGATAGAGCTAGGTTTGGGGATTGACTTAGACAAACCAAATAGGTATAACCGCAAATTCCAATCATAAGCAGGGAAGGATAGGGGCTGATTCACAGTTGGGGACAGCTGAGGACACTGGCCCGCATAGGCAGGGCCATGGAAACATTTCCCCATGGTCATAGCCACTTGGGCATATTATACTACTGCTCTTCTTAGGTGAGGCTGGGCAGAGGTAGACAGGTTCATTTTTCAGTTTCATTTATTTATTTACCAGAGGAAGGGTTACATGCATTGTACTTTGTGAAGCCAAGGGCAAACCTATCACAGTGTGACTACCAACGAGGATGGGCTTTCCTTTTTATAAAGGAAGCCAAGCAGAATGCTAAGTTAAGCAGGCTGAGGGAGAGGACACTTCACCCGCATCACCCCTTCTGCATGCCACAATCCATGGCTGAGCTGGTTGGCCTCTCTGGCCTATCCGATTCTACTCTTTGGTGTCTCCCTGTCACCAACGCAGGGGCTCACCACAGAAAACAACATTTACCTTTTTGTCCTGTTGTTTGGCCTTGAATAAGGGATTTTGCAGACACAGATGACCCAGTCATATGCACACAGAGTAGGAGGAAGACCAAGTTTTAGACTCAGGGTCCCTTGTTTGCCTAGAAACCTTGTACGACTCCAGAAAGATCCTTGGTAATTTTGTATGGGTAACAGTAAGATGCTCATATATTTTTATGAATAAATATACTTTCCAGTGTCTGTCTCTGGTCTTGAATAAAAGTCCTGCATTAACAGTTCTTTTCAGAATAGCAACATAGACCCTCCAAATCCAATTCCTTTGGTCTTTCCCAGTCCCCCTACCCCAACCCCAACAGTGGTCTTTTCTGCCTCATGTCTACTTATCACACATCAAGACCAGTCTCTGATCTTGCTGGGCTTTTCTTGACCAGAACCTGGGATTGCACAGATAAGAGCTTTGCCTCTGCCTGGACTCTCTGTTTTGTTTTCCTGGGGCATCCTCTTGCTAGTCTTTCTTTCTCCCACTGAGAATACAGAGCTCTCGCTCTTTCTCTCTCTCTTTTTCCCCTCTCAGTTTTTGTTTTAACGCAGGTGTCATGATAATCCATCTGTAGTGAAGGGAAGCACACCTCTAATGGAAGTCTTAATAGGAAAGATGGCAGTAAAATTCAAGGTCAGCCCATTTAGTGAGACTCCCGGGGCTCTGTACCTATGTGTGATACAATAACTTTTGACTAAGCTCACAATTACTAGTTAACTTCTATTACTCGATTAATCTGTCTTCATGTGGGCAATCCTCCCAGCACGGACTGTCAGGGAGAGGTAACTCCTCCGGCCTCCTCTCTATAAGGTTATTAAAGTTCTCACGGAAGAAGGTGCTTTCTTACCACAGGACATTGGAACATTGTTCTCTCTCAGCACAAATCACTCCTAACCCCACATGCAGGCAGAGGCTGGTGCCTTCTGATCCTGCATAACTAAGTATTAAATACCACTTCCTTATAAACAGTCTCCCCACGCTCTCTAAAAGGACTCCTCGGCCTTTCTCTGTGCACATTGCACTTCCTTCTCAGAATATGTAATTACATATGCATGTATTTACTTTCCCCTCTGTACTTTCCTTCAGACCACAGGCTGCAGAGGTATGCACCATGACTCTCTTTACTGTACAGGAATCCATAATACAAAACATAGTTTCTAGCTCTGGGTAAACCCCTCCACTGACATCTGGGGGAGAGTTGTTATCACCATGAGAACAGCAGGCATCATTCCTTTTTTCAAGCTGTTCCCACAGTCCACAAGAAGGTACAGAGTCCTTGTCTTGAGCTGTGGTAAAGCACTTATAGCAGGCAGGATTCACGGGGAACTGGTTGTGACAGGAGTCTCCGAGCACAGAAGTTTCCTCCTTGGGCACACAGGGGGTGTGGGGTGTGTGCCATGCCCAATGTCGTCTGCTGCCTATGATTTCTCAAAAGGGCTAGCTCTGGCGCACTTACTCTGTGAGCCAGCACAGGCTAGCCAAGGGCAACTCACCCGTGTGTGTCAATTAAATGGTCTTACCAAGTTCATCTTTCCCATGGCATATTTGGTTCTCAGACACAGGCTCCATTTCCACAGATCTTCCCCATCCTCAGTGAGGAGGCAGGGCAGGCAGACAGTCCCCTTCAACAGCTTCTCAGGGCCTGAGAGGGAGAAGCAGAGAGACTTCTTCACTTTTTCCTCTGCTATAGCCTTGACCCACAACAGTAACCTCAGAGGGCCATCGGAAGGTTATATTGAGTTCAGGGCAAATTGTCACTCAGCTCCAACGTCATGGATGAGAGGATCAACTAACTGAAAGAAGGAAATGGATTATTGTAGATCATGGTTTGAGGCGTTGATCCATCATTGCTTAGTCCTGTTGCTTAGGGCCTGTGATGGCACAGAACATCATAAGAGGTCTGGCCACCTCACAGTACTCAGGAAGTAAAACTAGAGAGAGGACAGTGCTGGGATCTCAGTACCCCTACACTGCCAAGACAGTGATGTGTTACCTCCCTACCTTCAAAGGACCCGTTCATCAGTACCATAGGCCAGAGACCAGGCAACTAGGCAGGAGCCTTCTCGGAGGGATACTTCCAGTAGATATTTGTCCCTCCCTGGAGCCCTTACCAGGAGTCAGCTGTGGCAGGTACCCTAACTCAGGACAGGATAACGTTTGTAGACAACTGTGGCAATTGTTCAGCAGGGGTTCACCCTGACACCCCTGCCAACTGTACCTAGAAGGAAAATTTTCAGCAAGCTTTGCATTTAATGTAGAAAAATGTGTGTGTGGGCATGCATGCATGTGTGCGTGGGCTCATGGGTGTACCGCCACGGCCTGCATCGGGAAGTCGGAGCTAACTGTCCCCTTCTGCTGTAAGATCTGGAGATCAAATCAGGTCATCGGGTTTGCGTGATTGGCACTTTCACCCACTGAGCCATCTCTCCAGTCCAAAATAAAGGACGTCTTAGGAGTTCTGTACTGCAGGCAGAATGTTGCAACCCAAGGAAATCATCATCTCTGAGGGTGGTGAGGGAGGGAAATGACAAACACAGACCGGCTCCCAGCTTCGACTTCATCTTATGTTGTTACGCTTGTATTTTTGGCACCCACTGATCAATGGAGAAGACGCACAGTGATAAAAAGCTGTCATGAATTCAGTCATGCTTTTAAATAGAGCCTTCTCTAATTAAATTAGATACAGAAGCATCTACATACACACATTTTCAAAACATAATGAGAATACTTATATAAAGCATTCTACATTGGGTTCCCTAGACAAGGCTTGGTGGGATGTCTGAATTCCTTGCAACACGCCATTCCTGGCTAGGTGCCGACAGCCTTCGTGGTTTAACCATTGGCTTGAGATACTGTACCAAAGGGCCTTTCAGGCAGGATGCAAAAAGCCATCAATATGGTGGCAAACCCAGGCATACCCTCAGTCAGGTACACATGAGTGAGACCCACGAGGTCAATCCGACAGAACTCACCACAGTGGTGTGAAGAAATCCATCCAGCAGGCTGGGGCTCAGGGCAGGATAGGGCTTAGTTGACACTATTAAAGAAAGAGGTGACAGAACAGGCCAGTGGCCTTGGTGGATGAGAGAGAGGCACAGGTATAGCTCAGGATGTAGTGGCTGGAGGCATGCAAGAAGTCAGGAGTCATAGGACAACAAAGGACAGTTGGTCCGGAAAGGTTAGCAGACATGGCACTGTGTTGCATGTTGAGTCTATAGAAGTCTTGACTTCATTCATTCAATACTGCTACAGTCATCTTTTCATCATCAGGACTGATTCTAGGACCTGGGGCTAGACATTAGAGAAAGCTGAGAAAACAGAACATTGGCCAGAAAGATGCGGACAGGGGCCTTTGCAAGTAAACAAGTTCTTCCAACCAGCCTAGGAGAACGGCAGAACATTCCAGTTCTTAAAGCAGAAGTGGAGGTGGAACAGGGCAGAGATGGAGATAGAGACCAGCAGTGACGATCACTTCTTTTCCAGAAGATCAGAGTTCTGTTCCCAACATCCACATTGGGCAGCTCACAACAGCCTCTAACTCCAGCTTTAGAAAGATCTGACACCTCTGGTACCCTTGTGCACCTATCCAATGCTTGCACTCATATGTGTGTGCACATGTGTGCAAGCAAACACACACACACACAAGTTAAAACACATTTAAAAATTAAAAAGAAAACAGTATCACAGGAAGTCAGCACAGACTCCTCAAACTCCTGAGAACTTAAGTTATAGGGTAGGGGTGAAGATGGGGCCGGGGAAAGAACTTTTCAAGTCTCCCCTCTTTGTGTACTCCATTTGCAAAATGAATTCGGGGGGTGGGGCAGTAAGACATTAATACTTGGGGCCTCACTTCCCAAAAAAGAAACTGAGAGTGGAACAGCTTTCTGGACAGAATCTTTGTGGGCTCTCTTGATTCAAATCCTTATTGTAATTCAGGAGCCAAAAGCTTTTCCACACCGCCGCCCCCACAACTCAGCCCGGAGCTGCCTCTCCAGACTGGAGGAGCGCTCCTAGAAGCAGCCCCTCCCCAGACCCAGCAGAAAAGCTGTGAAACTTTTGTCTGTGCTTCAGAAACATGATGATTAATGTGAAAATGGCAATGCTTTAAAAAAGGATCCCTGAGAACCGGGACATTATCTAACCACGCTTCTCCAAAATGCTCTCCACAAACCTCAAAGAATTCCCCACCAAACATACCCACGGGAGCAGCGGAGGACCAGGGCAGTGCAGTATAACGGAATGCAGACACACAATGACGATATTTAAAATTGTAAAAAGTTCCTACAGTAATGGCCTAGAGTGGAAACAAAGCCTTGTACCAGGGAAAGAACTCCGCCCTGAGATTAGCCTTTCTGCAAGGTAATATATAAAACCTTCAGAACAAAGAGGAAAGGCAAGACGCAGGAGCACAGCGAGCATGTGGGACACTGCGGTCTTGTCACTCTAAGGGTGGTGCATCTCGGCAACTTTCCCCTGAGAAAGACAGACTCTTGGCAGCAGCGGATTTTGGTTAATTCAAGGGGAGAATTTCCAGGTGAAGTCGTTAATCTTCCTTCAGGTCTAGGCTAGCCCCAAATAGTCCTTCCGGGTAGCAATGGTTCCTACTGGAACTGAAGTTTCCACCCAGCTCATGCCTCAGGCATGCAAGTCAGATCTGTGAGCTTCCTCTGGTTTCTTCCGTCCTGGCCATTCTCAGTGTGAAGAAGAATTTCCACAGGCGCTGTGCTGGTTTCCTCCCCCACTTTGCCCCTTCCTTCCACAACATGGACCAAGTTCAACACAGGTTGTTAATTCCACAGGTCACCAGGCCCTGATAAGCAGAAATAACAGTATGTCATCTACTCTTTACTGTATGTGGCTTTGTGCCAATGGTCCCTGGGATGGAATAACCCATCCCTCTTTTCTTCTTCCCAATGGAATCCTGATCAACCTCTTCCTCCATTAAACCAGGTGACACATGGGAAATCGAGAGGTAGGAAGGTGGAATGTGGGGGGGGGGGAGGAAGAGGGGGAGGGGGAGGGGAAGGGAGAGGCAATGCCATCTCTCTAAGAATCACACCGTCTGCTGGGGATTGGCTTAGGAACACAGGCCTGTCCTAGCCACTGTTCCTGGTCTAGGGTCTGTATTGGATCTAAGTTGGCCAAATCACCTCAGAGAGGATTTTCCTTCCTGTTCTCTATCCATGTAGCCAAAGAAGCATGCTACACCTGCTGCTGTGGGTGGCCATCTCAGAACCACGAGCTGACACGTGCAGAAAGGTTGAGTGAGGAATCCTGGAGAAGAGGAACCAGAACTCTAATTGTATTATACTAGGAGGCTGCTTGACTCAGGGCTTCCTGGTGTGTGCAATAATAGATGCAATTATTTCATAAAGCCACTTTGAATTGTGTTGTTACTCAGAGCCAAAAGCATCCTGACTGATATAGTTTATCTCTATTCTCTCCCTCTTCCTCAGTTTACCCTCCCCCTCCTTTTCTCATCTTCCTTCTCTCTTCATCTCCCCCAATCCCTTCCTTCTTTCCTTCCTTCTCTCCTTCTTCCCTCCCTCCCTCCCTTCCTCCCTCCCTTCCTTCCTTCCTTCCTTCCTTCCTTCCTTCCTTCCTTCCTTCCTTCCTTCCTTCCTTATCTAACTCTGTTCTTTATCCCAGTCACATGATGTGACCTCTTTACCCTCACTCGCCTTTGGTGCTTACAGGTTTAAAGGAAGAGCTAGACTAGAATAATCTGTAAGATCCTTTCACCTATGGAAGACTGTAGAATTTAGAGCATGTCTACTGAAAAGACCAGTGTCTCACTGAGGATACATGCCACCCAAATGAGCCCGAACTCATTCAAGCCAAAAGCAGAGTGTTGCCAAGGCATAGAAAAGATGCCTGGAGAGGCTGTGGAGCAAGCTCCTGCTAACAGCAGCCTTCAAGTCAATGAGCACAGGAAATCATTGAGGTGAAAGTTGTGCTCCCCTCACCCTGAGAATGAACAGGGTGAAAATAAACTGACCACAAAATTGTATGTTCCCTTTTACACTTGGCCAAATATACAGTAGATAACCCATCACTCTGTGTGTCTGCTAGATCTGTTGACCTGGAGGAGAGAGGGAGGAGCTCTGACAGCCTGCACTCATGGAGAAAGGAGAGTGGAAAGTGCTAGAACAACCAGAGGGACTGAATGCTGCTGTACGAGTCCAGCGGCTCTGACTGTCTGTCTTAGAGATATTTCTACTGGTGTCTATCACAAGAACATCTTCATAAGTCCACAATGTACTTTGGCCACACTGCCCCCCTCCCCAGTCCATCATTTTTCCCCTTCCATATTCATACAGATGTTTTGCTTATTTGAGTCTCCAGTTACTGTGTGCTGTAGTCACCAAACCTTGGCTCAATTCAGAGCAGTTTTGCTCCAGTAAATCAAAGACCTTCCTGTTAGCAAGGTTGGGAGTGTAGCTCAGTGGTAGGGGACATGCATAGTATAACCAAGGCCCTGGGTTCAATCTCCAGTAGAATAATGAGGCTGGGGGGAGGGGAGGGAAGGAACTGTTTGTGCAAGCTTTCTGTCTCTGCACAACTACTGCCACCAAGAAGATGAAGATGCAGTTTAAGTAATTATTATTATTATTATTATTATTATTATTATTATTCGTGTGAGTACATGTAGGTAGGTCAGGAGACAACTAGCAGGAGTCAGCTCCTTCTACTATGTGAGCATCAACCTCATGTTGATGCAGTAGTATCTTTAACTACTAAGTCACCTTGCCAGTCCCTGACTGACTGATTGATGATTGATTGACTGACTGGTTGACTGAGTTCCACTGTGTTGCCAGGATAGCCTGGGGTTTGAAAATCCCCTTACCTTAGCCTCCAGAGATGCTGGGATGATAGGCATGCCCCTCCATTCTTTGCTGAAGCACTTGAACATAGGCAATGGAGTGGCTGTCAACTCATGGATGAGAACTGTGGGTGCTTGGTCCTGAGAACCTAGGAACAAGCACGCCCTTCTATGCCTTAAGTAGCAATGGTTGTGAGAGCTCGGGAGCAGAGCTGCTGAGCCCCACACTACGAGGGAAAGAATGCTTCTTAACACTGACCCTACAGAGCCCAGTGCCATAGAACAAGACCCTGCCGTAAAAACCAAAGCCACATTGAATTGATACATTCAGTAAAAAGGCTTCTGAAAGAAGATGCTTCATAGACACAAGGACTGGAAACCAAACAAACATAGGGACAGATAGGAACTGGGACTGGGAATTATAATAGGATGGGGTCCAGGATAGCAGCAAAATTTGTATACTAGTAGTTGTCAACTCTGGGTGACCATGGAATTATGTGGAGAAATTTAAAAATGTCAACCATGACGTTTCAACTCCACTTCAGTAAAGTTATATTCAGCTGTCTTGTGGTGGAGCTTAAGTTTTGAATCTGTGGGAGGGGAAAGAATGGTCCAAACCAGCCCTTAGTGCTGGAATTCCCTAAAGGCCCACGCACACACACGTGTTAAAGGACTGGTTCTCTGCTTGCAGTATTGGGAGGTACAGGCTAGTAGGAAGTCTTCTGCTCATGGGGTGTGCCCTTGAAAGACATGATGGTTCAGAGGTTAAGAGCACCTGCTGCTCCTGCAGAGGACCTGAGTTTATTCTCAGCACTCTCACGAGACAGCTCACTGCCACCTGTAACTCTAGTCCTAGGGGATCTGACACCTCCTTCTAGATCTGAGAACAGCCATGTGTACATGCAAATATGCAAACAAGCACACACATACATAAGTTTTTAAAATAACATATTTTATTTCCCTAATTTATTAAGATCATAAGTTTTAAGGACAAGCTTGCAATCCCACCAACAATGGAGGAGTGTTCCTCTTTCTCCACATCCTCAACAGCATCTGCTGTCACCTGAATTTTTGATCTTAGCCATTCTGACTGGTGTGAGGTGGAATCTCAGGGTTGTTTTGATTTGCATTTCCCTGATGATTAAGAATGTTGAACATTTTTTCAGGTGCTTCTCTGCCGTTAGGTATTCCTCAGGTGAGAATTCTTTGTTCAGTTCTGAGTCCCATTTTTTAATGGGGTTATTTGATTTTCTGGAGTTCTTCTTGAGTTCTTTATATATATTGGATATTAGTCCCCTATCTGATTTAGGATAGGTAAAAATCCTTTCCCAATCTGTTGGTGGCCTTTTTGTCTTATTGACGGTATCTTTTGCCTTGCAGAAGCTTTGCAATTTTATGAGACTTGTGAGACTATGCCGGGGCCTGGCAAACACAGAAGTGGATGCTCACAGTCAGCTATCAGTCTGGTGGTTCCTCAGAAAACTGGACATAGTACTACCGGAGGATCCCGCAATACCTCTCCTGGGCATATATCCAGAAGATGTTCCAACCGGTAAGAAGGACACAGCTATTAAAAAGAATGAATTTATGAAATTCCTAGGCAAATAGATGGACCTGGAGGGCATCATCCTGAGTGAGGTAACCCAATCACAAAAGAACTCGCACAGTATGTACTCACTGATAAGTGGATATTAGCCCAGAAATTTAGAATACCCAAGATATAAGATACAATTTGCTAAACGCATGAAACTCAAGAAGAACGAAGACCAAAGTGTGGACACTATGCCCCTCCTTAGAATTGGGAACAAAACATCCATGGAAGGAGTTACAGAGACAAAGTTTGGAGCATATAAAGTTTGCGTGTCCAATGGGCCTCTCTTTCCAGTGATGGCCGACTAGGCCATCTTTTGATACATATGCAGCTAGAGTCAAGAGCTCCGGGGTACTGGTTAGTTCATAATGTTGTTCCACCTATAGGGTTGCAGATCCCTTTAGCTCCTTGAGTACTTTCTCTAGCTCCTCCATTGGGAGCCCTGTGATCCATCCAATAGCTGACTGTGAGCATCCACTTCTGTGTTTGCTAGGCCCTGGCATAGTCTCACAAGAGACAGCTATATCTGGGTCCTTTCAGCAAATTCTTGCTAGTGTATGCAATGGTGTCAGCGTTTGGAGGCTGATTATGGGGTGGATCCCTGGATATGGCAGTCTCTAGATGGTCCATCTTTTCGTCACAGCTCCAAACTTTCTCTGTAACTCCTTCCATGGATGTTTTGTTCCCAATTCTAAGGAGGGGCATAGTGTCCACACTTCAGTCTTCATTCTTCTTGAGTTTCATGTGTTTAGCAAATTGTATCTTATATCTTGGGTATCCTAAGTTTTGGGCTAATATCCATTTATCAGTGAGAATGCAAATCAATCCATTCCTATCTCCTTGTACTAAGGTCAAACATAAGTGGATCAAGGAACTTCACATAAAACCAGAGACACTGAAACTTATAGAGGAGAAAGAGGGGAAAAGCCTTGAAGATATGGGCACAGGGGAAAAATTCCTGAATAGAACAGCAATGGCTTGTGCTGTAAGATCGAGAATTGACAAATGGGATCTCATGAAACTGCAAAGCTTCTGCAAGGCAAAAGACACCGTCAATAAGACAAAAAGACCACCAGCAGATTGGGAAAGGATCTTTACCTATCCTAAATCATATAGGGGACTAATATCCAATATATATAAAGAACTCAAGAAGGTGGACTCCAGAAAATCAAATAACCCCATTAAAAAATGGGGCTCATGGCTGAACAAAGAATTCTCACCTGAGGAATACTGAATGGCAGAGAAGCACCTGAAAAAATGTTCAACATCCTTAATCATCAGGGAAATGCAAATCAAAACAACCCTGAGATTCCACCTCACACCAGTCAGAATGGCTAAGATCAAAAATTCAGGTGACAGCAGATGCTGTTGAGGATGTGGAGAAAGAGGAACACTCCTCCATTGTTGGTGGGATTGCAAACTTGTACAACCACTTTGGAAATCAGTCTGGCGGTTCCTTAGAAAATTGGACATAGTACTACCGGAGGATCCAGCAATACCTCTCCTGGGCATATATCCAGAAGATGTCCCAACCGGTAAGAAGGATACATGCTCCACTATGTTCATAGCAGCCTTATTTATAATAGCCAGAAGCTGGAAAGAACCCAGATGCCCCTCAACAGAGGAATGGATACAGAAAATGTGGTACATTTACACAATGGAGTACTACTCAGCTATTAAAAGGAATGAATTTATGAAATTCCTAGCCAAATGGATGGACCTGGAGGGCATCATCCTGAGTGAGGTAACACAATCACAAAGGAACTCACACAATATGTACTCACTGATAAGAGGCTGCATTTTCTAACTAGTTAACACAACAGAATAGTAGTGCATGTATTTACTGTTGTTGTTTGAAACTGGGTCTCTCTGTGTAGCCCAGGATTTCTCTGAACTCCCAGCCCTCTTGCTTCAGCCTCCATAGGTCCAGGAGTTCAGGTGTACACCATTACACCTGAGTCACTAGTATGCTTGTTCAAACTCAGTTCCTTGGGTACATGCACATTGGGCCTCCTGGTGCTGCAAGCACAGTGCTGTGCACTCTGTCCATCCGTGCATCTGCTGAAATGCTTTCATTCGTGCTTTTCCTCAGAACTTTATAAAAGCCCGTGTGTGATGGACATACAGCTTACTCTCACCGCATACAGAGGCAGGAAATCAGAGCTGGCAGGGTGTAGAAACTGAAGGTGACTCTTCCAAACATAAATTTTGCAAGAAAAACCAAGGGATACAGGAAGGTGATTAAAGACTCCACCACCCAATAGCCTAGAAGAGCTGCCAATGAGCCCCAAATGTATGAGTCCCACCGCAAGGCTCCAGCCACGAGTGTGCAGCCTGCACAGAACCTGATTCTCATCAGCAGTTCATCACGCACCATGTGCCGGGCACTGGGCCAAGGAGTCGCATGTGCATTTTTCATTTAAGTTAATAATCTCTGTAAACCTGCGTAGCAGACTTGTCTTCCTCTTACACGCAAACCCTTCCCACCTTTAACCTTTCATTTTCTCATCTTCTTTCCTAGAAAATTCTTCCTTTAAACCTCGGCACAGACATCCCCCCTTCCAAAAGAGTCGTGCAGAGAATCACTTATTTCAGGGCTCACAAGTATTCTGAAGACAGTCCAAGACCTTTATACTTTAAGAAAATATTGTATTTTATGTAGGTGATATTTACTAATATTTCCATATAAGGAATGCAAAACAAATTAATGTGTCACTCCATTTAAGATAACAATAAATATTTCATTGTGAAGCGACATATTCTGATAAAAAGACCATATTTGTCCAGAAGATGACTTAAGTAGCAGTGGTTTATCGTTTCTTGCAGTTCTCTTTCAATGTACATTCAGAGAGGACAGATCTGCCATCCACAGTGTCTTCACCATGCAGCCTGCTGGAATACATCATGTTAGTTGAAGTAACTGAAGAAAATCTGGCTTTGTAGAGTTATGTAGTTAGAAAAGTAAGTTATATATTCGCCCTTTCAGATAGCTACATATTCTTCTTTGATATACAAGTTGCTGATGGCAGTGTGAAATCTGAAGTCAATCATGTCTATGGCTTTTTCTACTTATGATATTAAACTATATTGCCAGGCCCACACTTGGGATGGCTCTTTCTCTCATTCCAGATTTTGCAACATGATGCACTGGTTATAGTGATTTAGAAAACAGTACTTCGCTGATCTCTCAGATGTTGACACATCTCATTACACCCAGTCAAAATCAAATGCACTAATCTCAATGTCGGCCTCGTCAAAAAAAAAAAAAAAAAAAGCATTGGAACTCTCCAAGTTCAGAGTGGAAAATAAATATTTTCCAAGGGTTTCATGTTTACTTGGAAACTTGATCCTGATTATTGGCAACAAATATTGTCAGTTATTTTTCCTTAGCATGACAGGCTTGGTACGTTTTTTGTTTTTGAGGAAAAATTATCCAAGTCTTCCTAACGTTAACTTCTCCATCAACCATCTTTCAAAACTATGAACATATAGTTACGTGAAGGAAACAAACAAACAAACAAACAGCTGATCTGGGCAGTGGTGGTGCACGCCTTTGATCCCAGCACTTGGGAGGCAGAGGCAGACAGATTTCTGAGTTTGAGGTCAGCCTGGTCTACAAAGTGAGTTCCAGGACAGTCAGAGCTACACAGAGAAACTCTGTCTCAAAAAAACAAAACAAAAACAAAAACAAACAAACAAACAAAAAAACCCAGCTGATTTATCTAGACACTCAAATCCTCCCAGGTGCAGACTAACGTTCTGGCGTGCAACAGAAGTAAGTGCTCTAGAATCCTTTCTGCTAAAATTTAGATCTGGAATGCTCCCAAAGGGCCACGTGGTCGAGAGTTGTTTCACAGTCCATAAAGCTATTGGGCCTCACTATGGAGGGGCTAGATGGAGCTGTAGGAGACTGTGCTAGATCCTAAGTCCTTATAGGTGTACCCTGAAAGTCCTTATAGGTGTACCCTGAGTCCTTATAGGTGTACCCTGAAAGTCCTTATAGGTGTACCCTGAGTCCTTATAGGTGTACCCTGAAAGTCCTTATAGGTGTACCCTGAGTCCTTATAGGTGTACCCTGAAAGTCCTTATAGGTGTACCCTGAGTCCTTATAGGTGTACCCTGAAAGTCCTTATAGGTGTACCCTGAGTCCTTATAGGTGTACCCTGAAAGGGGATACTGGAACACAGTTCCTTCCACTTCCTAGCTTTTTCACAGCCTTCCTACAAAGTGACCAGCTCTGTGTACCACCCACTCCCAATGGTACAGTACCACACGAGGAGTCCAGAAGCATCACATGCTGAAGTCTCTGAAACTGGAAGTCCAAATTAATCAACTTAATCAATTAATTAAATTGATTATTTCTGATATTTGCTACAATATCAACACACTTCTGATTTTTATACAGATTATTGTTAAGCATGTGGCAACAATGACAAAATAGAGCAATTATAATAGCACTCTGTAATAGAAGCTACGAGAACACTTCTTCTCAAAAGTATCTTAGTATACTGTCCCCAGCCTTCTTCCCGGGGTAATAGGAGAGGGAGCATGGGAGACAGCACCTGAGCAGTTTGCTAGGGTTACCTGGACACAAGTTCTGGGATATCCCGGGAGCTGATCTGCTAACCAATATGGATACTAAGTAACAGATGGGTAGCATATAGAGCATAGATGAGTGTGAGAACTGTTACCACTTCTTGTTGTTTCCAATCTGTTGGCCTGGTAACTTCTAGCATGACACTTCCATTATATAGAATTCTCTTTGTCCCTCACTTATTTATGTCCCACACTTGAATGTAAGTTCCTCTTGAATTCTAAATCCCTAGTGTCCGGCTTTGTAACTGCCACATTACAGGTGTTCATTTTTTTTTTTTTTTTTTTTTTATCTTTGAAGGTTTTGTTTTTGAAACAGGAGCTCAGTATGTAGCCCAGGCTAGCCTCAAACTCACTATAATCCCTTTACCTCTGCCTCCTGACTGTTGGAACTGCGGGCATATGATGTCACACCTGATTGACTAATCAATTTTGGTTGATCAATAATTTCCCCCCAGTTTCCATATGAAGAAGCCCAAACTAGAGTGATGGGTGTTCGCTCAAGTTCATGTTGAAATGAAACTGAGTTTTCTGCTGACTTCTCACTAGTTGCCCAGAGGGGAAGATGAATTAGATAGAAGGTTCCACGGAATAATGTTTTATTCTTGGCTACACTACAGAATAGGTTCGTGTTTGTCAGACCTAAAGGATTACTTCCTGGCTTTTGTTGGATCCAGCTGGTTTTATTGTAGCAAATAACATAATCGGGCCCAGTTGGAACATTAGCATAAGGTAGGAATACTTTGTCTTTGTTTATAAGCTTGAAGCAGAGGTATGGATTGTGGAGCAGGACCTCTACCCAGCCCTCAGCAAGTTAGCCTCAACCCTCTCCTGCCTGCTCCTTGTTCCTCCCCTGCTGCCCACAGCCTGTCATCTCTGCCCTCCTCTTAGGACCTGCTGGAACGTGCCAGGAAATAGGAAGTTATAACTCTCCTACCCTACTCAGACACTGAAAATGTCAAGCAAAAGCCTGAGTGTCTCACACAGAGTTGACACACCTTTTCTCTCCCTTCCACCCACTCCCACCCAGAAAC
Source organism: Mus caroli (assembly GCF_978045245.1). NCBI lineage: Eukaryota > Metazoa > Chordata > Mammalia > Rodentia > Muridae > Mus > Mus caroli. The sequence goes on along the minus strand of NW_028227256.1, from coordinate 175,153,133 downwards.
AGCAGCTCATTCAATATCTGAATAGCCAGCCAAAGGTGATATTGGGATAGGGGCACAAAAGGACCTGATGTTTCAGCTGTGGCTCCTGCTTGGGGTTCAATCGAAAGAGGAGGCAGAGGCCAGAGGATTCGTTGAGCCCAGGAGCTGGAGATGACCCTGGACAACAGCAAGACCTGAAGAGAAAAGAAGGCGCTGAGTTCACGCTGCTCTAATTACAAGCCTTCCATTCTGTTCACTAGCTTGAGTGTAAAAGAAAGCCAGAGACCAAGATTCTAATCCCAGTGCTACTTAAAATTATTTTCTCAACTCATTCTTGTAAAATAATATAGATCGTGTGCCTACTAGGCCTAGAGCCAAATGCTTTCTTTTTCAGACAGGTCACCGACAAAGGTCACAACAGAGTGAGGTCATCATCCCTGTGCGATTTACAGGACCCGCCTCTGTTCTCCACCTTTTACAGGAACAGTCTCGAAGACAGCGTGAGTTAGTTGTGAGACCCTTTCACGGGAATAGCCTGAGACCATCGGAAAACAGATATTTACATTATGATTCAAACAGTAGGAAAAACTACAGTTATGATGTAGCAGCAAAAACAATTTTATGGTTGGGGGTGGTCACCACAACATGAGGAACTGGACTAAAGGGAGGTTGAGAACCACTGAATGGTCTTTTCATCAGATGGCTGCCAGTCAATCAAAGCATTCAAAAAACACACACCCTCAAACAAAACAAAAACAATAACAAAAAAAACATTGGTTGGACCCAGCATCCTCTCCTTGAATCGGAGTTTGGGGCATGAATCGGAGTTTGGGGCAGTCTGGGTGTTGGGGTGCAGAGTGCTCAGGGGATGGGGCAGGAGGGGTGAGCAGTTCCACGCGGGTCCCCTGATCCCAGTGATTTTCCTGCACTGGCCCCGCGGAAATCTTCAAAGGCACGAGAGGAATGAGCGAGGTTACACAGGGGCGCATTATCAGCAGCTCGCCCCCTTTCACCAGCAGGACCATAATCCCCTCTTTGTGTTCGCTGCAAGCGCAGAGCCACTTGTAATTCCTCTCCCTTTTCCAGGTCCGCCGTGGAGACCAGCCTGACTCTTAAGTCTCTCGATCGTGCACCGGGCAGTGCCGGGCGGGTGGCGAATTCCAGCAAGGCCCTGGGCCCACACAGCAGCGGGCAGCGATTCCCACACTCTCTGCCCGAGGGTGGCGATGCATTCAGATGAGGGGAGGAAGTGGCTCAGCCAGAGCCTGGGGCAGGCAGAGGCGACTACAACGCCTCCCATCTGAGTTCTTCAAGGAAAACAGCTTCAAGATCTTTAAAAGCGAAAGTGGGGCTGCTCAAACAAACAAAAACCTCTTTGGGATCCACACTAAGGGCGCCCGGCGGAAAGAACTAACGTGAGCTCACGCTCATATCTGCTTAGGGCCCAGGATTCCAGGAATTGGTCCAAAACTCCCTCGTATGAGTAGAATTGGGGAAAATGAGAATTTCCTACTCTAGGGACGACTATTGGTCTGTAATATTCCACGGAAGCTACAGGGTAAAATTGAGAAAGACTTGAAAGAGAGGAAGAAAAGGAGGTGTGGCGGGTGGGGTAGGGGGGGTGGCTCCCAGTAGGGAAAAAAAAATGGTAAGGGACTTTCTCTAGGTGCCAGACCTAGTTACATACTAACTGCTGCAATCCCACACAATTCCGGGTGTGAAATACATGTAATTATTCCTCTCTTGCTGATAACACTAGAGCATGCATACAGGTGTTTGCACAGTATGCATATATGTACATATATATGTATGTTTACATGCAGACATCTTAGTGCTTATCTGTCCCGTCCTGGGACAGATAAACGGTAAGACAGGGAACCACGAACTTCACATTTCCAGAATAAGTGCCCAAACTAGAGTTTTCCAGCAAATAGCACTGAAAGGAGAAAGTCCCCAGAGTCCTGTTCCTGTTGTTCTGCAAAACAAGGCTAGAGGTCAGGCGCTTGGGAACTCGCCTGGTTTTCAGGTGAGTTCTAGCTCCACCTTCTCCCCAGGTCTTTCTTCTCTCTGAGCTCCAGTTTCTTTAGTGTGATCACTGTGGATTTTGCAGCCATGTAGAAATCAGTGTTTGGAAGCACTTTGCCACCTAGAACGCACTTCTAGATTGTAACTGTGATAAGACACACTTCTGCCTCCATAATGGATTATACAGAGGATGGGAAAATCCCCTGTTCCAAGTACACCTTTCCCATCCTTTATTATAATTCTTTTTTTTTTTTTTCAGTGAGGTGCATATTGAATTTAGGTTGCTTTCCACAGGCACTTCTTGTAACTTAGAAACAAATTACTAGGCATCCTGTTGGGTCTCTGGTTAATATCCTAGACTAGGATAGAAAAATGATGTTTTTATTAGGTATGAGGACAGCAGGGGAAGTGCCAGCTCTCTTCATTGTCTGCTTACCCAGGTCATGGCTATACAGCAGTGGGTCTCAATCTTCCTGATGCTAAAATCCTTTCATACAGTTCCTTGTGTTGTAGTGACTCCCCTACCCACAAAATTACTTCATTGCTCCTCCATAACTTTACTACTGTTATGAGTCATAATGTAATTATCTGATATGCGACCCCAGGGGTTTTGACCCATCAGGAATTTCGGTGAGATTTTTCTCAGGTCCAAACTAGTTTTTAAAATTCTCCATAAGGATTTGTTCATGTACATCCTTCTGCAAAGGTACGGGGAATATGTTCAACCCTGTGTGCAACCCTGGCTTGGAAACCTGTGTGTTCTCTGCACACTGTTGAAAGCAAGCACTTCTCTGGCCTCTAGAACCAACGTGGGAAGACCTAGCCCCAGCACTGGAGTGCTTCTGGGAGAAATGCCTTCTGTAAGGTACAAGGAAGTGGGAGGTGGCAGGGATAGGGCTGGCTGTTGTCTTGCTCTAGTTTAGATCTGAAATATCTCTCAGACACAAGTGTTAAATGCTTCAACCCCAGCCTGTGGTGCTGTTGGTTGGTGCATCGCTGAGGTTAGTAGGTGTGATCACTGTAGGCATGGAAAAGATATCCATACTCCACCCCACCCCCCTTTCCTCCATCTTTACTTCCCTGATACTGGGAGAACATCTCCAGCAACAGTTGTCAACCTGTGCATCATGACCCCTTTGACAAACCTCCATTCTCCCCCCGCCCCAAATTACATTATGATTCCTAAGAGCAGCAAAATTACAGTTATGAAGTTATAAGGAATTAATTTTATTGCTGGGGGTCACCATGACGAGAGGAACTGTATTAGAGGGTCACAGCATTAGGATGCTTGAGAACCACTGTCCTATGTCATGTTCCTGCCATGATACTGTATCCTCACAGAGCCAAGACAGCAGGGAAAAATGACCATGACCTGAACCTCTGGGTCTATGAGTCACAGTAAACCTTTCCTTCCTTACTAGTTTGTCACAGTGATGAAATCTGACTAAGAATATTGCCTGAGGCAAGGATATCCACAACCTATGAACTCTGATAAGGTCTGTCAGGAATAAAAGGTACATCTTTTAGAAAAATAGAATTCTATTCACTGTGAAAATGTAAGTTCTCAAAGAAAGAATAGTTGCTTTGATTTCACAATTCCCATTCCCCATTTCACTCCACAAGCCAGAGAACTTTGACATAAACTTGTAACTTTAACTTTTTTAAAACCTATTTTCAATAATGGTTCTTAAACACTTTAACCTCTCTTCTAGCCCAACACCATAGGTAGTGGGGAAGAAAGGATACAGGGGAAGTGGACCTGTTTAGAAAGATCCTTTGGAGCAACTCCCATCTGTGTTGTCTGGAAATTGGCAGTTCAGGTCACAGGTTAACGTGGCAGTACCATCCACTCACAAACACTTTATAGATATATCAGCAGCCTAGTTCAGTAGAATCAGGAAAGCAAACAGGAATTAGCAGCGGTGGCACTACCCAGTGGAGACAGCCAGGCCTCAGCCTCTCCACAGGTCAGTAGGAAGGACCAATGTCAACAAGAACACCAGGAAAAGTTCTTTGCTATGCCTCTCTCAGTGAATCGAAGATGTGAGACCAACAAGCCTTGCACAGCTAGCTGTACCAGCAAGCCAAGCTCGGCCTCCGTCACTGTCCATCGAGTTCTATTTATTCCCTCCAAATAAATTTGTCGTTTTTAGCAAAAGTATGAGATTTCATGACGTATACCTCCATACCGTCACACAATGAAATGTTCTGAAGCCCTGGCTCAATAATTTCTCTGTTATTGTACTATATATTCTAGGTGCTGTATTTGTGTCATGGAACAACAGCGGACTATAAATAAGTAAGATAATAAAGGTTTTTTTTTTTTAAAAGTCCTCTAGCTGGTACCTTAACCAACAACCCATGGAACAGCTGCCCGATGCACAGAATTCAAGTGTGAGGATTCTATATATATTTGCACAGAGCTGCATATTAATCTATACTAATTAATATTAATGACATATTTGCTCCCCAGAACTTGAAGCCACTTCAGGAACAGAGTTTGTCAATGAAGCTGCAATGACAGAGGAAGTTAACTCTCTTTGCAAACCAAACAATGTTCCTTCCATCTCTCGGTGACAGCTCCTGCCCCACTCATCTGCCTCCACCCGTTCCGGGCTTCCACTGCTTTATGTTTGTAGGGTTGTGTCTGCTTTGCTTACATTTTTAATAGCTTCTGAAAATGTCAATGTAATTGGATGTCACTTCACTTTGACTCTGGATTCTCCACAGTTACCTACTAGGAGGTATACACAAGAACCAAACTGGCATATTTTTCTGCCAATATTTAATATATTATGCACAGTGTCCAGCTATTTCCCCTTCACTTCTTATATCCCTGGACATTTTCCCATGCCAGTACTTAAATTATGTTGCCCTTAAATGGAAATACATTGCTGAGATGACTAACTTAGTTAATCCTCATAAGTCACATAAAATAGTGTCTAAAAGGGATTTTTGTTTCAGATAGCTTACAACATTGTCTCTTGGGGTTCTAAATTCAGAATACCTTCTCAGCAGAGCAGGGTCACACTGATGAGATGCAGAGGTGTCTGTGACTATCTTAGTTGTTATACTGAAAAGCCTGCTTTGTTTCATAGTGAAAGCCAGGAAGGAAAATGTCACTGTCCAAATATTTTCCATTATGGAAGCAGGAGACGGGACAGACGGCACCAGGGTTGGTGCCACCTGAAGCTAAATTATCACTTAATATACATAGTGAGCAGCTGATGTCCAGAAGAGAGCATGAAGCCTCTTGCTAACATGATGAGCAATGGCCATCTGTCCCCACAAAGCCAGGCAGCGTGACCTTCAGTCCCAGGCCTTGCCAGCATCACTCTTTCCCCAGGATGAAGGACCAGAGAGAGGGGAGAAAAGGCCTGAAGAAATTTCTATTATTATCAATAGCAAAGCCAAAGTTCTTGTCCCTGCTCTATCACAAAATTTCTCAACACAAACTACCAACAGCAGCAGCAGAGAATCTGGGCAAAAAGTGAAGGTGGAGAGTTGAACGACTCTATTTTCCTCGTAGGAAGATAACACACATAATTAATATGTGCTCAGAGAGAAAAATGGAATGCATGCGTCATGCTGGAGATTCCTCCTTGTTTCATTAGTCTAAACTACATGAGAATATCGAGCTGGAACAAAAGGCACAGATCAAAACCCCTGATCTACTGACAACCAGTGGCTGGCATTCTGAGGTAACTGCTGTTGTTGGCAGGAAGCACACATTCAAAGAAATAGGTGAGAACAAATCACTGCAGAGATACAACCTTGCCAGGGAGGAGTTTGTACTTCAGAGTGACTTAGTAGATCCATATGTGAATTTAATGCATTCCCCCATCTGTCTGTCAATGGAATGCATTCTTTGATGTGTCTGTCATATAGGAATCATCAACACCACCAGGACATAAAGAGGGGGAGGGGAGACTAACTCTTGGTGGGAATCTACCACTGGACAGACAGTAAGATAACCACGTCCAAGATCAACATTATCAGACATGTTTTTCAAAGCCAATACTGTTCTCATAAAATCTGGCAAATATGAACATAGCCTGCTGTTTTTGTAAAGAATTCCATTTTTCCTTTGCTTTCCTTTCCTTTTGCTTAGCTCTGGGGATTTTTCAGATTTTTTTAAAAAAATGTATGTCATTTCTTCAGAGCTTGATTTAATACATCATTTAAAGAGACAGGAAACATTCTAGAAGGGCAGTAGGATCGCCTGGATTGGTTGACAATTAATGGATAGTTCAAAACAACTATTATAGGAGATTCCCAATGCTCTTAGGGAAAAGAAGTGCTAAATGTCTACGGTGAAAGAAACGTTAATTACTCTGACATGATAATCCCATATTACATACAGTATACGTCAGACTGTAACCCATAAATAAGTAGAGTTATTATGTGTCAACTGAAAACAAAAATACACTTAAAAAGATACCCGTAAGAACTCATAAAAAGGGAGCCCTTTGGGTCTCTTAGCCTGCACTGGATCACAATGAAGAAAACAGTTCATTGTAGTGAAAGCCATAAAGATCAGTCATAGTTGGACTGTGTAGTTCAGTGGTAGACTGGTAGTTTAGCATGACAGTTCTCTAGGCTTGATCCCCCAGTATTATAAAATGACAAAGGTTATTCATTATTTCCCATAAGGAGTCTGGAGAACGCATGGCTTCAGGAAAGGTCTGAGCTCTAGAATACACTTCCCATTTTTCTGTTCCCTGTGCTCTGGGTATTGGTTTCCTATGCAAATGTTTGCCATCTCGGACTCCAGAGTTGGCTCACAATGCTTCATGTATCCTAAGTTCTCACTTGCATTTGGTCAAGGAAGGGACACTCTCTGAACATGTCCCGTGTACTCATTACTTTTCTTGTCACACTGACTGAATACCCAGCAGAAGGTACTTTCGGAAGGAAAGGTCAACTTTGTTGGCTTGTGGTTTCAGAGGCACGGGTCAATCATGGCGGAGAAGGTCTAGCAGCACATTAGCTCACACCCAAGCAGCGGAGAGAAGGGCGACAGAGTAAGGACACACCCACGGATCAACTTCCTGAAAAGGCCTTGCCTCCTATTAATGCTACCATCTTCTTATTCATCAATTGAAGGATTAAATGCTCTGTTTAGATCAGAGCCCTCAGGATATAACCATTTCTGCAAACAAACTCTCAGAAACACCCAGAAGTGTGCCTCACTAACCTTCTATGTGCCTCTTAGTCCAATCAAATTGACTACTAACACTAAGCAACACGTTACCTTCTATCCTGTTAGCCTAGATGAAAACAGGCATCTGCCAATCACAATTGACTCCTGAGATGAAATCTCTGGCCAGCTTGTCTCTGCCAGGAGGAAAGATGCAGACAGAGGCTTCTGGGCAGGTGAAGTATACTATCTCAGTGTCTAACCCAAGAGGCCAGGCCTCGTTTTCTCCCCACATTTCAAAACAGCTTCTAGCATATAGGACTGCCTTGGACTTAAACATGTCCCATGCATGGGATTTTATATTCAAACCTGTTTCTATGTCTTTTCAGGCATTTCCCTGTGAGTTTTCCATTGTTCTAAAGTCACCTTTGCTGTTTTTGTTTGTTTGTTTGTTTGTTTGTTTTTCTATCACTCGTCAGCGTCTCTCTGTTAACTATTAGGTCTGTCTCCGAGCCTTCTTTCTTGTTACACCCTATGTCTGAATCCCTTTGCATGAATAAATATTACTCTTTGAATTCCTTTTCACTAAAATCAGGAAACACAAGTGAGTCTACTTATGGATATTAAACTCAAGGTGATATTGTTGAAACTGTGACTTCAGTTTCTGGGATCAGAACTGCCCATAGCAAGACCATCTGGGTAAACTTCCTTCAGTGCCATCCAACAGAAGAGGCATTGAATCTGGGAAGACAATGGTTTTTCGAAAGAAGGGACCTTGTCTGAGCACCCAGGAACTGACAGCTACTTTGCCTCTCCCCCAGACAGGTTCATCTCTACACTACGTGCCAGGTTCTAACCTGATCTATGTCAGGACGTGCTCAAGCAGCACACTGCCAAGCTCTGGCACGTGTTGTTTGCCTCATACTTATAGAACATTCTAAGGAAACTTTTGGCCCTCCCCCAAGGGAAATGAAATAAAACCAAATGTGTGACAAATAAGGCAAAGTTTGAAACTTAGATTCTTCTTATCTGTGAACACACCATGATGACCTAGGTCTCCTGAGGTTGGCTTTACCTGGCAGGTCAGTGGAGAGATCAGAGCTTTTAGATCCAAGTGTGACTACTTCTATCTTGCACTTTTCCTTTTGGGCTGCAGCTGAGGCCAGGCTGCAGTGCACCAACTACACCTTTCTAAAGACGAAATAAGAAGGAAGTGTCACTTACTATAAGTCTCAGGGTCTATCCCCAGCCTGACACCAACTCACCTTTCTATGTCAGAGGCCATTTGCAACAGCAAAGGTACCTGTGAGGTAGCAAGGGCTGATTGTATCTTAAAATTCTAAAGCAGTGATTCTCAACCTTCCCATTGCTGTAACCCTTCACTATGTTCCTCAGGTTGTGGGGACCCCAATCATAACATTATTTTCATTGCTACTTCATAACTGTAATTTTGCTACTATTATGAATTGTAATGCAAAGATCTGTATTTTCTGATGGTCTTAGGTGACCCCTGTGAAAGGGTCCTTGGACCCCAAAGGAATTGCGACCCAGAGGTTGAAAACTACTCATCTAAAGCACTCTATCTTAAGCAGGGGTGATGTGCACCCCTCTCCTGCCCTCACCCCCTATTCCTATTCCCATACCAATTCCAGGGGGCATGTGGCAATTCCTAGACATGTTTCATCTGTCACAACTAGGGGAGATGATAAGACTGCAGTGGGGTAGGTGGGCGCTCAGGCGTCGCTGCATCTTTAGTAGTGCAGAAGCTAGGTCTCATGGCAAGAAATTCACTTGTTCAAAAGTGTCTATGCCCTAGATGAAGACAGTGGCACAGACTGAAGAAAAAGTGTGGACTGGAATCTTAGGAGGAAGAGGACAGGGGTGCCGAGATCTGTAGGGATCGATGCAGCTCTAGGATGGGAACACAATATGGCTGGAGTGCATGGTAGAACTGAGTGACAGCTGGAAAACCAAAGGGGAAAAAGGAAGAGACCTGAGACCCAGAATCCCCTTCTAGCGGCCAGAAGGCCTCTCATGAGACATCAGTGGTTAAAGCTTCTACCTACTCCCTACAGCCACACTGGGAACTTACACCTTCAGCACATCCCTGGGAGAGGGAAACACACCTAAGATACAAACACCAGCACTTCCTCTCTCTCCTCTTCTGCTTATTCCTACACTGGTGGCTACAGAACTGGTAAGGTAGGCCCAGGATGGACACAATTATTTCTGCCATTTGTTTTCCTTGCCATTCTAGAAAGTCAATACACAGGTTTGAACAGAGAGAGACACTAGAATCTATCTTTATGAGTTTTCTTAAAGTGCAGGTATTCTGTATTGCTCCTACCCTGCTGTGTATGGGCACATGACACACAGCTGGGAACCAATACTAGCTAGAGGATAGACCACTGGCTTGGCCCAGCTTCCTGGCTGCTGAACTTGATAGCAAGTAATTGCCTTTGAAATCCTTTTGCCTCCATTTCATCATCTGATGAAGAAGCCTCAAGTTGTTAAGGGCATTAAGGAGATGAAATGCTTTGTAAAGAATAGGATTTCCAGAGATGTCTGCCTTCTGTGTGTGAAGAGGGGGAACTGGGACAAATCAGACTGTACTGGCTGGTTTTATGTGTCAACTTGACACAAGCTGAAGTTATCACAGAGAAAGTAGCCTCCCTTGAGGAAATGCCTCCATGAGATTCAGCTGTAAGGCATTTTCTCAATTAGTGATCAAGAGTGGGAGAGACCATTGTGGGTAGTACCAACCCTGGGCTGGTAGTCTTGGGCTCTATAAGAGAGCAAGCTGAGCAAGCCAGGGGAAGCAAGCCAGTAAGAAACATCCCTCCATGATCTCTGCATCAGCTCCTGCTTCCTGACCTGCTTGAGTCCCAGTCCTGACTTCCTTGGTGATGAACAACAGTATGGAAGTGTAAGCTGAATAAACCCTTTCCTCCCCAATGTACTTCTTGGTCATGATGTTTTGTGCAGGAATAGAAACCCTGAGAAAGACATGGACTTTTTGGTAACTTTACCTGTACTCATGCATGCATGCATGTGTGTGTGTTCTCATTGCAAATAAAGGACTATTCTGTTTTTATTGACATGCATGTCATCATGCTTTCTGCTCCATGCATCTGTCAGGGTGCTTTCTGTTGCAAGCAACCTTTAGGCTTTCTAGCATGTATTTTCTCATTCTAGTGTCAATGGGTAACTAACCAAGGTCATGTCATCAAGAACCCCCCACCACCACTCTTTCCTTCTTTCTGTTTCCCTGTGCTCAGTATGGTGCCTCTTGATTTGGGGGCATATTGTTTTGCAGTCACAAGATGCCTATAGTAGCTCTAAGACTTATATCATTATGTAATAACATTAGAGAGGTAGAAAAGTGGAGAGTTTCCTCTGCTGTTTCCTGTTCAAATGCCTAAAATCCTTTCATAGAGGTCTTCCTTTCATTTACCTGGCCAGAACAGTATCACGTGTCTTTGATTAACCAATCACTGGCCAGAGTAATGACATGAGGAGGAATGGCTTAGACCTATCAGGATTCACCCAAGGAGTACAGCAAAGTACAAAGACACCAGAGAGTGAATAGCCAAGCCATGGGTAACTCCAACATCTAAAATATCATATCTGGGCTAAGACAAATGATCTTTACTCTTTATCCTCAATTTGGCTGGACTTAGAATCATCTAGGACAGCGTTTCTCAATCTGTGTATCATGACCCCTTTGGGGGTCAAACAACTATTTCACAGGGTTGCCTAAAACCATCAGAAAACACAGATATTTATATTCCGATTCATAACAGTAGTAAAATTATAGTTATGAAAGCGCAAGAAAACTAATCTTACGGTTCAGGGTCAGCACAGCCTGAGGAACTGTATTAAAGGGTCGCAGCACTAGGAAGGTTGAGAACCACTGATCCAGGAGCCTGATGAAGCACACTCTGGGCTTGTCTGTCAAGATGTTTCCAGAGAGGATTAGACCCTCCTTAGATAAAGGCAGCACCATCCTCACACTGGTGGGGAGCTCAGGAGAGAGCAGGGTTCTCATGCCTTCTTCACTCTGCTTCCTGCTGCCTTTGGGCAGAGAAGTGCATGAAGCCAAGTGGTCATGGACAAAAGTCTCGGGAACCAAGGGCCAAAACAAATCTCTGCTCTTTTTAAGTTGTTCTTTCAGTGCACTCTCTGTCTCTCTGTCTCTGTCTTTGTCTGTCTCTGTCTCTGTCTGTCTCTCTGTCTCTCTGTCTCTCTCTCTCTCTTTCAATCACAGCGAGGAGAAAAGTAACTGATATCCTAATAAGGACACTGTGCAAGCCCTCAATGCCTTCCCTGATGCTGGCTGAGTAGCCACACATAGGGTGGTGGCTGTATACAGCAACAAACAAAGGTGTGAGCTTAGGGTTGTTTCTCATCTGCTCATCAGAAAAGTTCATTTCCTTTTTTTTTTTTTTTTGGACAGGGTTTCCCTGTGTAGCCCTGGCTGTCCTAGAACTCACTCTGTAGACCAGGCTGGCCTCGAACTCAGAAATCCACCTGCCTCTGCCTCCCAAGTGCTGGGATTAAAGGTGTGTGCCACCACCGCCTGGCTTCCTTGGTCTCTTGAATAACCCTTTCCCATGGTTCTTTCATGTTTCTGACAGATTCCATTTTAATTTTTTTAAAAATAATTATGCTTATATTGTTTACTCACTTTAAAGTGAGTGATTAAAAAAGAAACAAAGAAAAAAAAGCCCACTACAAATCTCACAGTTCCAAACTAATCGATATTAAGATTTGATTAGCAAGACTGAAGACATCTTTGTCCATGTGAAATAAATACCAAAATGGAGAAACATTTAATTTAATGGTCTTTGAAAGGAAGAAAGGTTCTTGTCTAACCATCTGAGGACCAACAGTTACTTTCTGCCCTTCCTTCCTTCCTTCCTTCCTTCCTTCCTTCCTTCCTTCCTTCAGTGTAAGTTGCTTTTATCAGGTACTTTGTCATAGCAACAAGAAAAGTAATTAACACAGCGTCTGAAAGCAGCATCTCCCAAGCTGGCTCGCTGCATTCTTACAGGATTCTTCTATTGGGCAAACTGAATCAATCATTAATGAAGACTATGCTCCACAACTTGGCCACAGACCAATCTACTGAAGACAATTTCTCAGCTGAGGTTCCCTCTTCAAAGATGACTCTGTGGTTTTTGTCAAGTGAGCGATAACTAACCAGCACAGTGTCAGACTGAATAATGAAGGGGGTGAGGAGGGGGCAGGCTAAGGACTGTCACTCAACTCACTCTGCTTCCTGACTAAAGTCACAACCTGACCAGCTCTCTTATGCTCCTGTTACCACAACCTCTGTACCACGGTGACCCCACCAAACTGTGAGCCAACATAATCCCTTCCTTCTTAAACTGCCTCTTCTATTTGTTTTGGGTTTGTTCTTGTTTTTGGGACACATAGGGCCTCACTATGTAGTCTTGACTGGCCTAGAGTTTGCCTGTAGGACAGACTGGCTTCAATCTCATAGATCTGCCTGCCTTTGCCTCCTGAGTGCTGGGATTAAATGCAGGTGCCACCATGCTTGGCCTTAAACTGCTTTTTGCAAGGCATTTGGTCACAGTAATAAGGAAGTAACCATCACTTCCTGTTTGTTAATCAGAGAGCTGGTGGCCTCCAAGCCCCTCATGCCCTCTAGAAGAAAATATGTCTTTCATCTATTGTGGGGAGACCCTCCTAAAAAAAAAAAAGTAAGTCAGGTGGGAGGTGGTGGTACTGCCTTTAATCTCAGTACCCAGGAGGCAAACGCAAGTGGTCTCTGTGAGTTCGAGGTCAGCCTTGTCTACATAGTGAGTTTCAGAACAACCAGGGCTACATAGAGGAACTCTGTCTTGAAAAACAAAACTATACCAATGAAAAAATGGATCATTTTCTGTGTAACAGTGAAAAAATTTATATTTTGGTGTATTTGATGGTTGTCTTAGTTTGGGATTTGTTGATGTGAAAAGACATCATGGCCAACGCAACTCCTATACAGGCAAACATTTAATTCAGGCTGGCTTACAGTTTCAGAGGTTCAGTCCATTATTATCATTGTGGGAAGCACAGCATCATGTAAGTTGTCTGTGCTGCAGGAGCCAAGAATTCTATACATCTTAATCCAAAGGCATCTAGGAGACTGGCATCTGCAGGCAGCCAGGAAAAGGCCTCTTCTGCACTGGGCAGAGCCTGAGCATAGAACTTCAAAGCCCATCCCCACAGTGAGATGCTTCCTCCCACAAGGTCACATATCCTAATAGTGCCACTTCCCATGGGCCAAGCATATTCAAACCACCACAGTGATGCTGATGTTTGAACCCAGTGCCCCATACCCATTGAGCAGGTGCACTGTCACTGAGCCTCACTCCTAGTCCCAAGAGTTTTTTGTTTTATTCGTTATTTGAAAGGATGGTATTTTCAGTTTATAAAATCTCTTGAGTTTATTCACTACTTGAACAATTGTTTTTGATAGAGGTTATGTGCTAGGTACTGGGAATACATGACTGAGCTTGATTCAAGTCTCTCCTTGGGAGCTAAGGGGCAAAATGGGCAGACATTAAATAAACAAGCACCATTTCCACGGAAAAATTTAACAGATGGATTGAAAGTGTTAATGGGGTCAGAGTCAAAAGGAGCCTTGCTGATTCAGGGTTCAGGAGGGCTGTCTAAGAGAGGTCTGTTTAATGTATGAGCAGAGGGAGCTTCCGTTTCTGTCCTTTAACTTAAAGATGTTCCACTGGAAGATTAGCTAAAGAGTTTTAAGTTTCATAGCACATGCTAAGGTCTGGAAACCAGGGCCTCATACATGCTAACTAAGCACATGCGCCACCACTAATAGCTACATCCTAGCCCAGAGTTATGGAAACCCTTGCACATACATGTGGCACCGAATGACAAGAGGGATGGCTCGACAGGAGGGATGTCTTCTTTAAAACATTTGACAGTGTGTTACAAATAAAGACAAAAACCATGGGGGCTGGAGAGATGGCTCAGTAGTTAAGAGCACTGACTGCTCTTCCGTAGGTCCTGAGTTTAATTCCCAGCAACCACATGGTGGCTCACAACCATCTGTAATGAGATCTGATGCCCTCTTCTAGGGAGTCTGTCTGAAAACAGCTACAGTGTACTTACATATAATAACTAAATAAATCTTAAAAAAAAAAAGACAAGAAACATAACCAGAGGTGGTATGCACTGCAGTGGTGCTTCTCTGAACCCGTGGCTTTAATTATGACATAGAATGAAAGCACTGAATATCTCCTTTGATAAGGAAATTAATAACCCTTCCATTTGCTACTCCAGGAGCTCATAGCACTGGTGGGTCTCAAGCTCAGGATGGAAGGGCAAGGTCCTTACACATGTGCCTTATACAATTGCCTTTTTGTCAAATGAGTCTTAAATGCTTGGACTTTGCACCCTGCTTGTGTAGAAAAGCTAGATGTTCTTTAACTGTAAAGTGATTATGAAATAAACATTGAGATATTAGTCGTTTTTTAAATGTTACCTTAAATATTTTTTTTATTTTGTGTATATGAATTTTTTTGCCTACATGTATATGTATATGAGTGCCACATGCATGCCTGGGACCCAAGGAGCCCAGAAGAGGGTGTTGGAGTCCATAGAACTAGACTTATAGAGTTGTAAGCAGCCATGTGCATGCTAGAAACTATACTCAAGTCCTCTTGAAGAGTAGTGAATGCTCTTACCTTCCCCAGCCATAAGCAATTGCCTTTTTTATCTAACACTTTGCATGTGGTAGCTCATAGTTCCTGGAACAGACACCTCTCATATTAACGATATTTAACATTCCCCAGAAAGAGAAAAAAGTGTGTTTGTTTGGTATGTTTTATTGGAAAGGGACCCTAAATCAAGTGGGGTGTGTGTGTGTGTGTGTGTGTGTGTGTGTGTCTGGGTCTGTCTGTCTGGCAACACAACTTTCCAGCTAAGGGAACACATAAACTCTGGAATTAATGCTTCCTGCATAATCGTTGCAGAAATATGAAGCACAAGTTTCTGAGACCAAGGACTATGCTAGTCACCAGCGACAGAGAAGGTCCCAGCCACCTCTGCTGTGTTTACAAACGCTGCCCCACTACCCATCTCCTTCCATCCATCACCCTTTCTGGTACTTTAAAGGGAACCAAAGCTTAGCAAAGTACCATAGACTAGGTAAGGTGCTGGGCTCCATGAATCTCAGAGGAAGAAAGCCTGGGGATTGGGGGAAACTGGGAAGGAAAATAAGAACAAGAGGGAGTCTGGGTTCCCTCTGCAGATTCTAACTGTACAGAGTAGGGAGTTAGAGAATTTTTGTCAGGATTATTGTTAAGTCATTGCAAATTGGGACCTATGGGTAACAGTCTCTTCAAAGCCCACCCCCACCCCACCCCTTCCTCGACTCTTTCACTTTCCCTAAGCACTGTTCTGTCTTGACCCCACCCATCTCCTCCAGCCCCCACCACAAGCAGAACTTCACATTACTTTTCCTAATCCTAACATGAGTCTCAGACTCTTTTAACCACTTTTAAATGGTTGTAGAGTTAAGTAATAAATAAACAAAATGGGAAAAATGCCTTCACTCCTCTTTTTGAGAACAAACAAGCTTAGACGGGGCCCATAGGCCTTCGAGACCCTCTGTGTCTTTTTGTGCGTGGGAAGACATCACCAAGCCAGGAGAAAGGAAGTCACGAGTTCTGGCTCCAGGCTCAACTCCAGCACGGTGGTGTGTTTTGTGCCTTCAATTAGGAGTGGGGTTACCTCAAACTTCACCATCTACAAATATTTAATTGCACAGACTCACAGGCCTGAGATAGTAGGTTCGGAGAGGGATCAAATTCCAGCAAAAGGGAAATGTGTTGTTTGTGATTCTTAACAAGGTCCCACCAATGACCAGTTTCTCTCCTGGCTTCTACAAACACCATGAAGACTCTCTTTTGTTGTTGTTGTTGTTGTTGTATTTTGTTTTGTTTTTTACTTCTTCTAACAACTCGCTGTTAAATTAGCCGTGCCTGGGTAGTTTCACATTACAATCTTCTGAAATCCTCAGTCGTGGAAAGACTAAACCAGGGAAGCAACTGTGTAAACTCAGAGGAGTATTCTGCCGGTTCTGTGTGCAGAAAAGCAGCCTCGATGCGCTTCTGTGTCAGCTGCTCAGCCGCTCTGGGCTGGGACCGAATACATGGGAGGCAACAGTGCCCCTTCCTCAAACTACAAATGAAAAGCAAGCCCAGGACGTAGCTGTTTAGGAATGCCAGAGTTGCGATGCGTATTTACCACGGCCCTGCTTAAGCCTCGCTGCCGACGCGTTCACAATATAAACAGGAAGGATTAGAGTGACCCGCGTCCCCAAAGACTGCGGCAGCCCGGGAAAAGCTCCGGTTACCTTGCATCCTGCGCAGCCTGCCCCTTGATGACAAATGCCCCAGATTCGAGCATTCTTTTGTAGTTCATGGGAAAGCAAGCTAATCCATGCAAACCCGCCCGCCCGCACATAGCCCTGCTCCATTCAGCGCTCCCGCACAATGCGCTCTCTGCGCGCCCGGCAGCCCGCAGTCGCAGCTCCTCCATCGCGACCTGGCCCGACCCGCGCCACGGGTTTTGCTGCTTCCCCTCCACTTGCGCGGCTGCTCCCACCCTCTAGGCAGCGGCGTGGGAAAGTCTGCACGGGGGTGGGGGGTGCACAACAAAACAAAACAAAACAAACCAAAAAAAAAAAAAAAAAAAAACCCAAGACGTGCCGGGCTGCTGACCTCACTTCAAAAACTTAGGCTGACCTTAGTGTTCACCTACCCCCCAGACCCCCTTTAAACTTTTCCATCCATTCCCACTCCTTCCCATTCCTTTGCATTATTAGTTCATTAGCTCGCCCCACCCCCACCCCCGCCCAAACTCAGGGCCTTGTGCTCAACCATCCAGCCACACCCCTACCCCTGCATTAATGCTCTCAATAAGCCAGGCCATGAGAGCTTTTCTGGAGCGAGGAAATCATCACAGTATCTCTGTGAAGGAGGTACATTTCACAGAAGAGGGAACTGAGGCACACATGAGTCCAGTGGGTACTGAAAATGGAAGCAGGCTCCTAAGGGCATGCCTTTCACCCTTAAGCTACACGTTGCCTTGACTGTCACACACAGATCAATCCCAACACACACAGATCAATTCCAACCCTCAGCCACTGTCAATCTGCAGAAACACATCCGGGTTTCCGTCTCAACTGCCTCCCTCAGAGAGAAGGAGGTCACATGCCAATCAAAAAGAGCATAGGCCCACGGGTTGATTCACTGCTCACTGAAGCATTTGTCACCAGAAAAGAACAGCTTGTCTAGGCTGGACATCATGTTCAGTGAGTGCCACTGCTCCCACCTGCTCCAGGTCTCCCTAAGGGAGCTCCCAGGGATCTATCCCATAATCAGCTTCCAAATGCTGACACCATTGCATACACTAGCAAGATTTTGCTGAAAGGACCCAGATATAGCTGCTGTCTCTTGTGAGACTATGCCAGGGCCTGGCAAACACAGAAGTGGATGCTCACAGTCAGCTATTGGATGGATCACAGGGCTCCCAATGGAGAAGCTAGAGAAAGTACCCAAGGAGTTAAAGGGATCTGCAACCCTATAGGGGGAACAACATGATGAACTAACCAGTACCCCGGAGCTCTTGTCTCTAGCTGCATATGTATCGAAAGATGACCTAGTCGGCCATCACTGGAAAGAGAGGCCCATTGGACCTGCAAACTTTATATGCCCCAATACAGGGGAATGCCAGGGCCAAAAGAATGGGAATGGGTGGGTAGGGAAGTGGGGGGGGGGGTATGGGAGACTTTTGGGATAGCATTGAAAATGTAATTGAGGAAAATACGTAATAAAAAATATTAAAAATTAAAAAAAAACAAATACACTTGCAGGCAAAATACCTGTATGTATAAAATATTAAATATATAAGTATTTTAAAAAAAAATAAAGAAGTTGCAACTGTTAGCTCTAGCCCAGCAAAATGGAGCAACCTACGATCTCAGCTACAAGAGAGGTGGACAGCCTACTAGGCAGGCCTTAGGCAACACAGCAAGACCCTGACTGGTATCAGCATAGCACTCAAGCTGAGCTTTCAAAAACAAACCAAGCTCAGCATGGTGGCACAAGTCTAAATCTCTGCACCAGGGAAGCTGAGGCAGGAGAATTGGGAGTTCTAGGTCAGCTGGAGAGAGAGACCCTGTCTCAATAAAACAACAAAGTCATGAACTGTCTGCCATAGCCCTGCTTTCATTTCTGTGGATGAAAGGAGGTTGCTCTCAAGAGGCCTGTTGATTGGCCTCAGGGTCCTGGAAAATGCCTGAGGTAGCCCATGTACCTGAGCATAAATGAAAAGTACAGGTCAGGATGAAGCTGCATTCAAAATCCAGAAAGCCCGTGTAGACACTGAAGGGGATGCTAGAAAACTATGCTGAGTATACTGAGGGCCAGCACAAGTTCATACATGATTACAGAAATGAAATTCAGAGGCACACCCAAGGCCCAGCAACACACACACACACACACACACACACACACATACACAATTTAAACAACAAAAAGATTTCAAATCTTACCTTTGCAATAGTGAGGGAAGAAAGGAAAGCTAATAATATCCAGGCTACCCTTAAAGCTTTGATTTTATTATTGTGCCTGGGCACGATGTGCATTGTGGGGGTGTCATGGTGTGCATGTGGAGATCAAGGGACAGCTTTGTGGAGTTGGTTCTTTCTTTCTACTCTTATGTGGACGCCAGGGATCAAACTCAAGTTGCCAGACTTACCCATCTTGTGCTTTCCCCACCTAGCTTTTTAAACTGTAGGCATGATCACATACAGGGTTTCATATACACCTGTGTGTGTGTGGGGGGGGGGGGAGTTTCCATGAAATTGGCAACAGTGGAAGGGTTTCTGAACCCAGAATGACCAAAAATGAATTAAAAACCAAACCATAACAAAGTCAAAGCATTTCCTGAAGCAGTTGCTCACTGAGTATCATATGACATCCCTGCAGCCTTGGTTATAAATACAGAACAAGGGCACTTTGCACCGCACATGCCCTCATTCCATACAGTGTCAGTAAACACTACCCAGAACACCTCAGCTCAGACTTGACATTAGGTTATGAATTTCAGTGTATTTACTGTAAACACAAAGGTTTCTGCTCTTGTAGTAACTTAATGGTGTAATTATGGGGAAAAAGTTTTCATATTTTCCTCAGCATGTATCACATTAGTATTGTCTCATTTTTGTATTGTGTTCTGTTAGAATGTTCAATTGTAAAAATTGCCATTTAAAGGCTGAGAAGATTGCTCATCAATAAAGTGCTTACCTTATAAGCTTACTTTATAAGCTCAAAGGCATATTTATTAAAAAGCTGGACGTGGGGTATTTGCTTGTAATCCCAGTACATGGGAGGTAGAGACAGGATATCTAGTCTCACTGGCCAGCCAGTCTTGCCTATTTGGTGAGTTTCAGGCCACAGAGAGACCTAGTAGGGAAACAAAACGAGGGGGTGTACTTGATGACACCCACATTGACCTCCAGAGGCACACTCATGTGCATCGGCACACACACACACATATTCCTGTTTGAGTTACTGCCTTAAATTCACAACAAATCATTAAATGAATTTTGGCTTGTGATTAGGACAGAATGTCTAGCAGTTCCTGAAATGGCTCTAAGCGTACTTCTGCATTTTTTGTACAATGTATTCATGAGGAGTGGTATTCTTAGTATTGATAATTATAAAATCAAAATATTGATCAGCTCTAAAAATGTTGCAGAGAGGCTGAGGAGATGGTTGATAGTTTAAGTCCTCACCATAGAAGTGCAAGAACCAGAGTCAGGTCTACAGATATCCCAGGCCGCTGAGGCAGCCTCTGGAATTCCAGCTCTGGAAGGTGGATCCCTCCAGAGCAAATGGGCTGCCAGAGGAGCTATGTCTCTGAGCTTCTGGTTTGATTGACAGACCCAGCCCTAATAAGCTATGGAGGGTGATTCTTACCATCAACCTACCTAGAGCTTCCACATATGCACACATGTGTACACACACACAATTGCAAGCACATATAAATGTGTAAGTGCACAAGTGTGTGCCCCTACAAATGCAAAAACCTTCATACACATGAAAAAATAGAAAAAAATAGAATTAAAAATTTTGACAGTTTTCTGTCCTGCAGTATTCAGCCAAGATTTCATACTTTACGTAAAAATAAATAAGTACTAGTACGCAAGCTTTCTTTCATCTTCAATAAACAATAAAGTTATATTTATACCAGAGAATTGTTTGAAAGTAAATTTCTTTAGGAGCTATTGGCAGTAAATTTTTGATTTGCATACCCATTTTATACACCCACTTTCCCAAGGTTTTCTAAAAAAAAAAATTCTCAAAATCTTCTAAAAAGGAGTTGTGAACAGAAAAAGTTTAAGATCTGTAGGCTTTCTCATATATTGTTATAAGGGTACAAACCAAACCAAAGTTGTGAGACACACTGTGAATGTGTCGCAAATGTTTTAAATGTATATATTTGTATCACATTGGTTCAACCGACAGTTTTCTCCTAAGGCAATACTTCAAATATGTTAGATAAGTTGAATTTAGCAGTTAATAAGATGTCTTTCACAATAGCACAAGAGTAGATCTAGATGTTCATCAACAACGGATGGCTTAGTTAACTACGGTAATCCAGAAAAGAGAAATTATATTCGTAATAGGACACAAAGCACATTATAAGGATATCACTTTGCTATATTTTGGGGGCAGGATAAAAAGTATACAGAAATAAGTCTGGAGGGATAAATAAGCTTGAGCTGAAGGACCAATGCCTGTCTTGGGTTTTTTCCCTTTATGTGTGTTTTTTCTTTTAATATTTCTAAATTGATTTTCAGTGAATACATGTTTTATGGGTATTAGAGAAAAGTAAACTTGCTTTTGAGTTAGGGTTTTGCTATCTTCTGGGCCAACCCCAAACTCCTGGTCCTAAGCAATCCCCCTGCCTCAGCCTCCCAAAGTAGCTGCCTTACCACTGTGCCCCACTAAAGCATTTAAGCATTTTTGACTAAATGTTTCTGTTCCCTGTATGATGGTGAATATGAACAGTTTCCGATTTGAAAGGGATTCTCCCTCCGAGTGAGTGTAAATGCCTGCCCTGCCCAGCATCAGAACGTTCACAACAAACTATGAGTCTTGTCCCTCTCGGTTAATGTCCACAGAATACAAGGCCTTAGATCTGTGCGGGGGCTTCACTGGAAGGTATTGTTGCTAATTCTTGGCAGATGCTTACCCCAGAGCAGTGATGTTTGAAGTGCACAGGTCAATTGGCTTGCAGCTCTTGCAGATGAGTTCAGGCTACTGTAACTGCACACCAGTTAGACCAGTAACTCTACACACAGACATGGTTAAATCAGTGCTTCTCAGAGGCACCTCTGCTGAGCTGTGTCTCCTGTTCTACCCTACAGTGATGATCTCCCCTCCAAAATGGACCCCCAGAAAAGAAGTTCCTCTATATTTATTCCTGAAACACCTCTGTCATATCACAAGGTAGTGAACTAATTAACATTCTTACTGTGTTGTTCAAGAAAGACTCCTTTCTCCTCCCCCTCCCCCTCTGTGTTTGTGTTTGTGTTTTACTGTGCAAATTGTGCAAATAATGTCACATTCCAAGGTACTGGGGATTAGTATTTTAGCATATCTTTTGGAGAGACACAATTAAACCCGTAATTCTGTCTACACAATTAGTTTCCTACTGTCAACTGTCTGGTTTTGTATACGTGACATTTGTGTCTTGAGGTAAAAGGTAAAAGAATCTGTGCATGTTAAGCAAGTACTATATATACTGAGCTACATCTCCAGCCCTGGGGTTTTCGAGACAGGGTCTCACTGTGTGTGATGTCTAGACTGGTTCTGAATTCACAAACTTCCTCTCCCTTTCTCCCCCATTCCCGAGTGGTGGGACTGCACACGTGCAAACATGTACACGTGTATACATGCACACGTGCTCTGCTACCCACAAATGACCACAAACCACAGCAAACCCAAACTCTTTGAGGCCAGTATTACTTTAAAAGAAAGCAGAGAGAGTTAGCTTAGATTTAAGTCGCTTTTTCTGGAGTTATGTCCCCACGGTTGAAATTTTCTGGATGCCACTGAAGCATGCATTTTAAAAGAAGCAATAAAATAAATGACTATGTTGTAAAAAGACCATAGACGTGTAGTATATTTGTTTCCAGGACTATTGTAACAAAATACTGAGTGGCTTAAAGTGATATAAATATGTTTATTGTCTCCCAACTCTAGAGGCTAGAGTAAGGTGTCAAAACCTTGCTCCCTGAAGGCTGTTGGGGAGAATGCCATTTTAACCCTGCAGCCTCTGCTGTCCAGAGCTTCATCTGATTCACTCTACTACGACACATCATGGTCTTTGCCTTGTGTGTGTGTCTGTCCTTTGAGGACAGGTCACAATGGCTTAAGGCTCTTCCCTACCACAATATCATTTCCTTGTAACTAACAACATCAGTAAGGACATCATTTGCAAATAATGTCACATCCCAAGGTCCTGGGGATGAGCACTTTAGCATATCTTTTAGAGACATAATTAAACCTATAACTGTGTCTGCAGAATTAGCTTCCTACAGTCAACTCTCTGGCTCTTTATAAATGACATTTGTGTCTTGAGGTAAAGTTATAGTGACTGTATAATATGTAGAGCCAAAGACTGCCAAGTCAGGAATATTTTAGTATGAGATTATTTATTTATTTATTTATTTATTTATTTATTTATTTATTTATTTATTACATGTAAGTACACTGTAGCTGTCTTCAGACACTCCAGAGGAGGAGTCAGATCTCATTCCGGTTGGTTGTGAGCCACCATGTGGTTGCTGGGATTTGAACTTCGGACCTTCGGAAAAGCAGTTGGGTGCTCTTACCCACTGAGCCATCTTACCAGCCCTTCAGGAATATTTTAGATGAGACAAAAATATTACAGATGACTCAAAAATATCCATTTGATGGCTTGCTTCATGTCGGCTTCAGTTACTATAACCAAAAGTTTTACTTTGGCTCATTGTTCCAAGGTTCCAATCTATGATGTGTTGGTGCTGTTGCTGCTTTGGAAAAGTGGTGGGCCAGCCCACTGTGGCGGAGAACACACATCAGGATAAGCCATTCACCTTGTGGTGGCCCAGAAACACAGGGAAGAAGAAGTGTGCTACAGCCGCCTTTGACAGTTATTGCAGAATAATTAGGCAGCCTCTAGGTAGACTACCCTGTCTTCTCAATGTCTCAATGCACACTAGGAATAGGAAACACTTTTAACCTTGGGGCCTGTGGAGGACATGCCAGATCCAAAGCAGAGCAACACTGATAGTTAAGCTTCATTCGTGTGTGATCCTGATGATCACCAGCTCCATCTGCTCTGAACCTGTGTCAAGGCAAAGCATCATACTGCAAGGTGTGGGGCTTCACAACTGCAAACATCACCACAGTCAGGAAGAGGCTAGGGACAAGGTCTCTTTCCAGGTCATGCTCCAGTGACCTACTTCCTCCAGTGAGGTCCCGCCTCCTAAAGTTTCAGTCGTTTCCCAAAATAGTGCCACCAGCTGGGGACCAAACTTTAGCATAAAGATCTATAGGAAATGGTTTATGTTCAAACCATAATGCTTCCCTGTTTTAACTCATCGGAAAGACCACACAGTAACAAGAATGTGTGTACATATCGGCAACAGAAGTCACCGGGGTTTGGAGATTACATTAATTTTGTTGGTATCATCAAATATCACATAAACTTCATCCCAACTTCAAAATTACAGTGGTCACCAGATCTTTACATACCTCTGTCATGAACCCCTCTCACTCTGCCTCTCCGCCCACCTCATTTTCACTATCGACTTTTGTTTTCAAACTCTAGAATCATAGAGTCAATGTCCTTCTAACATCCCTGGTTAATAAAAGTCTCACCGTTAAAACACCCCAGAGGGCTCCAGCTCTCTCTCCCCCAACATGTTCTCCTGCCATTTATGCAGTTGCTTCCGGCAGCACGCTGGAGTCTGGTCTTCATCCTTCTTACTTTTCTCTCTCATTCCTGTTACCAAAGTCTGTAAGGGACACCTGCTCGCCCCTCATCTCCACCCAGCGGCCTCACATAACTCCCCTTCATCTCTGACCTCGCCAGGCTTGCCCTCCTCTAGGAGGCGCTGCACTCACTGAGGCTTCCTTCTGCTTCGCTGTCTCACAAGATTTCCACCTCTGTATCCTTCCGCCTCAATTCTGCTGCCACCCACAGCTTATCCTCCTGCACCCATGTTTCATGCCGGTTTCACGCCTCCCCACCCCTTGCACACACACTAAAACATGTGCGCAAGGGTGTTGTCCATCTCATTCTTTGTCCATGTAGTAAAAGAAGAAAAAGGCATTGAGGAGGTTGGGAAGACGTCTTAGTGCACAAGTGCTTACCACACAAGGGTAAGGACCCGAGTTCAGATCCTCAGAACCTACGTAAAGCCAGGTGTCATAGTGTTCTGTAATCCCAGGGATCCTGTGAGCAAGCTGTGGGATAGAAACAAAGAATCCCACGAAGCTAGTCTAGGCAGGCTAGTCTGCTACATGCAGCAGCAAGGAAACAGAGACTCTGTCTCAAATAAGGTGGAAGGTGATGGCCGGCACCTGAAGTTGTGTTCAGACCTTCATATGTGTGCCATGACACACATCTGTGATCACACATACGCATGTACACATTGAAGGTGCTGGGGAGGTGGCCCAGTAAGCAAAGCTCTTGCTGCACATGCATGTGGGTTTGGTGCTGTGCACTGGTAAGCCTAGCGTGCTTAATCACCTACATTGTATATAGTTCTCTCTATATTTTTTTATAAAAGATTATCTTATGCATATGAGTACACCGTAGCTCTCTTCAGACATACCAAAAGAGAACATTGGATCCCATTACAGACTGTTATGAGCCACTAAGTGGTTGCTGGGATTTGAACTCAGGACCTCTGGAAAAGCAGTCAGTGTTCTTAACAGCTGAGCCATCTCTCCAGCCCCAGATGTAGTTCTCTTGAAGTGTAATAAAAACAATGCAAGTACATCCCTCAGAACCACCTGACTGTGTAGAGGTGTCAATCAGCTTCCCTCTAGAGTCCTCTCATGGTAGCAACTGTCACCTTGGTGACGATCAGTGAGGACACAAACACAGGAGGAAGTTCAGCTGGAATCATGGTAGAGGACACTGGGCGTGCAGTCAGAAAGGTATTTGAGGAAAATGAAAATAGGTTCAGGATCCACTTAGGACATAGCCAAAAACAGTATGGATTTTGGAGGAAAGCAGCCTGCCTGGCTCCATGACCACTGCTTTCCTTTCTAGTGTCAAGTGTTGGTAGTGTATTCCATGCCCCTGGGGTGTAACAGAGGCAATAGTATCTATCTGCCTTACAGGTTGCAAAAACCAGGTGGTAGGCGCACCCTATGCAGTACCACTTTCGAAGGCCGCTGTATCAATCTGCCCTTGAAAGGAGAAGTTCCTAGAATTGCAAGGTTCCTACAGAGCTCTGATTGTGTCTTGTGGTATTGAGTGCTAGACATAGTGATATTTTTTGTTGTTATTATCTTGTTTTGTGTTTTAACCACACACCGTTTGCGGGATAGACTTACACACAAGGAGAATTTACATTAGATTCTTTTTTTTTTTTTTTTTCTTGTCAGTATTACATTTGAATGGATTTTTTTCCCAGGCAATCTTGCTGACACAGAATCATGTCTGTATTCAGCTGGGACTCCCACTGTTCTTTAGGGGTAATTTTCAAATCTTTTTACACAAGTCGAAGTGTAGTTCCCATTGATAGATAACAGCCTCAAGCTTTTACCTCCACACACTATTTTGACAGATCACCACTCCAAGGAAGCCTTTGTGTTTGAGAAAACTAATTTGTCTAAAGGAAGAGGGTATTTTCAAATCATACTTCAAAAAAGAAATCATGTCAAAGAATAGGAATAAAGGAACAAATGAGCTCTGGCATAAAACAGGATCAGGGAAACTCTCCAATATAAAGAATAAAAAGTAACACATAAGGGAAAATATGAGTCCAAATATTTCTTAGATGTAGAAAATAAAGGGACATTAGCATTTCATGCCATTCTGAGAGTGTTCAATGGCACAGATGTCAGGGAGATAGGAAAATTCTCAAACCACTGTATCGTAGATTGGATATGAAAGACCTTCTGAAGGTTCATGTACTGAGGACAAGGTCCCTAGCTGGTGGTGCCTTTTGGGTAAGTGATAGAAACTTCTGGAAGTGCACCTAACCAGAAGAAATGGCATCAGGAGTACTTCCTTAGGGCTCATGCCCTGGCCCCTGTACTTTCTGGCTGCAGTGAACAACTTTATCCTACCATGTCCTTCTGCCATGATGTACCTGCTTCACCGTAGCCCAGAAGCAGTGGAGTCAGTGACCATGGACCATCTGAGCCCACAAGACAAAGTAAAGCCAGCCTCCTTCTACCTTGTCTTCTCAGATATTTGGTCACAGCAACACAAAAGCCCACCTTAGAAAAAGTCTCTGGGGGCTGGTGAGATGGCTCAGTGGGTAAGAGCACCCGACTGCTCTTCCAAAGGTCCGAAGTTCAAATCCCAGCAACCACATGGTGGCTCATAACCACCCGTAATGAGATCTGATGCCCTCTTCTGGTGCGTCTGAAGACAAAGACAGCTACAGTGTACTCACATATAATAAATAAATAAATCTTTAAAAAAAAAAAAAAAGAAAAAAAGAAAAAGTCTCTGAGGTGTGGCGTACCTATGAAATCTTAGCAACTCAGAAGGCTGAGGTAGAATGAACACTTGCTCTGGTTGCATAGCAAGACCTCAGACACAGACAAACAGACAGACGACAGACAGACAGACAGGGGAGGCAAGGCAGGGCGATAATTTCCTCACTGAAGCTAAACTTGACTTCATTGTTTTAATGAGCATGTGTTCTAACTTCAAATAACTTGCAATAAGAGGCTCAGCTATCGTCTCATTGCCAACTCCATCAAAATGTGCTTCATGGAGAGCCACGCTGCCCACTGAACTGCTGGAAACTAAAAACTATAAGCTCATGAGCCTAGTGTGGTGACATGAACCTGAGGTCCCTACTGTTTGGGAAATATGTCCTGAGCCCAGTAGTTTAAGATCAGCCTGGACAATGTAAGGAGTCCCTGCTCAGAAGAAAAAAGTAAACCACACAATAACTATTGGTGATGGTTTGAATATGCTTAGTCCGTGGGAAGTGGCACTATTAGGAGGTGTGGCCTTGTAGGAAGAAGTGCATGACTGCGGGGGGGATAAGCTTGGAAGCTCCACCCAGTATGGAAAAGGGTCCCCTTCTGGCTGCCTTCAGATCCAGCACCAAGTTGGTTTGTATAGTGCTGTGCTTCCCACCATGATGTGATGAGGAGTGAACCCCTGAACTGTAAGCCAGCCCAAATTAAATGTTCGCCTTTATGAGAGTTACCTTAGTCAAGGTGTCTCTTCGCAGCAACAAAACCCAAACAAAGGCACTATTTCTATCTGGGTTTCTTCTGCAGATTCCTTCATAATAGAATTTCCGTATAGAACTCCAAATGGCCATCCCTTTAGAAAGGAGCTTCTCATTGACCAAAGCCCCTAAATCCACTTTTCCTAATTAAACTTCATCCCAAGCACCCTGTCCCCGTGGCTGCTTAAACCATCACATTCTGCAGTTGTTGGCCTATTGTAGGCGTTTACTAATCAAGCCCTCTGGGTTTGGTGGCCGGCTAAAAGAGAGATTAATTTGAGAGAAGACTAGTAGGCACCCAATAAAAATGTTATTCATCATGTTTCCAAGTGAGCAGATATTCTAGGGCTTTGTTTTTGCCTAGAATCAAGGCATGCTGTAAGGTTTACAAAATGCTTTCACAGAGTTAATCGTCATGTGCAACTTACACTTACCACACAGACTGTGGGATGAAAGAATCTGGAGAGAAGGGATCAAACTGCCAAATCATACAGTAGCAATCTGCATGACTGTACGGGATCTTCCTCCTCCCTCCTCCTTCTCTCCAATCCCTCTCCATCCCCCTTCTCAGTCTTCTCCTTCGAGGCAGGGTCTCTCTATGAATCCCTGGCTGTCCTGGCACTTCTTATATAGACCAGGCTGGCCACTAACTCACAGAGATCCATCTGTCTCTGCCCCGCAAGTGCTGAGATAAAAGACTCACACCAACAAGACTGGCTTGGGATCTTCCTTTTGAATTTTCAAGATGCTGGTTTCAGGCAAAAGTCTAGAGTGTTAGTTCTACCTCTTTGGCAGTTACAGTTCCTGTAAAGAAACATTCCTACAGGCTAACACACACTAACAATACTGTCACCTCTTATGACCCAGCAATGATTTAAGAAACACCGAATGTGCATTTTCTACCTGCTTTCATGCCCCATCAGAGATGAGAGACAGAAGGCTTTCAGAGAGTGAGTCAATTGCTTAGGGTCACCAAGTGTGGATCTTGACTCTATGGAGAGGCTGATACAATTCTTAGTGGGGGAAAATAGAATGCTAAGTTTGTAACCTTGGAGCATGTCTATCTAGTCATAGACTACTTAGAATTCCACCACCACCACTTTCTTTGGGTACCAGGGATTGAACTCAGGTCTTTATATACATTAGGCCGGCACTTTTTTTTTTTTTTTTTTCACGAGAATTAAATCGTTTATTGAGTACACATGATAATGGATACACAAGCTTCATTCCCAACTGTTATTTTATCTGATACCGTTATTCAATTTTGATATTGCATAGGGTGTGCCAACAACCATTTTATAACCAAATTGTGACCTTGCTTGGATGACCCTTTCAATGGTGAAACTCATTAAAAGTTACAACAGTAACTGGCAGTTTAACAACATCAAGGTTTTTGAAGACAATGGCTTCTCCACCCAAGCAACCATAAATAAATTCCAAATGGAACTTGGCACCACCCTGAAGGAATTCTAACTTCACACTGTTGGGGAAGTTTACCAAGATGGCTTCAGAATAGACTAACTTTACACAGCACATTAAAAAAAAAAAAAAAAAAAGACACATTTATTCAGCGTCATGATCAGACTATTACATTTAGCAATCAACAGCATGGGTGAAAAGGTCTACAGTAAAACCTTTTGTTGGAATGCTTTACACTTTCCACAGAACAGAAACTAAAATAACCTGTTATACAATTAGTCACAAATACAGTCCTGGAGTTTTTGCCCACACACATGAGTATTGTCTAAAACATGTCTTCTTTGTAGCAGCTAGGCCCTGCCACCACTGTGCTTGGCTGAGTTCACAAATCTGTTGTAACCTGTAGCTTCCCTGTCACTTCTCTGGCTCTCCTCTCCTGCTAAGCTTTGTTTCCTGGCTGTATGTAATTAGAACCTCCTGCCACTGCCATAGCTACTGCTGCTGCTGGAACCGCCATAGCCACCTTGGTTCCGTGGTTTAGCAAAGTACTGGCCTCCACCACCATAAGGGCCAGAGCTCCTGCCTCCAAAGTTTCCTCCCTTCATCGGCCCAAAATTGGAAGACTGATTGTTGTAATTGCCAAAATCATTGTAGCTTCCACCACCTCCAAAATTGCTTCCATCATTGCCGAATCCATTATATCCATCCCCACTGCCACCATATCCACCACCACCACGGCTGCCACCAAAGCCACCACGACCACTGAAGTTCCCTCCTCGACCAAAATTGTCATTGCCACCAAAACCGCCTCCACGACCACCACCAAAGTTTCCAGAACCACTGCGACCTCTCTGGCTGGATGAAGCACTAGCCATCTCTTGCTTTGACAGAGCCTTTCTTACTTCACAGTTGTGGCCATTCACAGTATGGTATTTCTGAATAACAATCTTATCCACAGAGTCATGGTCATCAAAGGTAACAAAAGCAAAGCCCCTCTTTTTCCCACTGCCTCTGTCAGTCATAATTTCTATCACTTCAATCTTCCCATACTGCTCAAAATAATCTCGTAGGTGATGTTCTTCAGTGTCTTCTTTAATACCACCAACAAAGATCTTTTTCACAGTTAAGTGGGCACCTGGTCGCTGAGAATCTTCTCTAGAGACAGCTCTCTTAGGTTCCACAACTCTTCCATCCACCTTGTGTGGTCTTGCATTCATGGCAGCATCCACTTCTTCCACAGTGGCATATGTGACAAACCCAAAGCCCCTGGATCTCTTGGTGTTTGGATCTCTCATTACCACACAGTCGGTTAGTGTTCCCCATTGCTCAAAATGGCTCCTCAGACTCTCGTCGGTTGTTTCGAAGCTCAGCCCTCCGATGAAGAGCTTCCGAAGCTGTTCTGGCTCCTTGGGAGACTCGGACTTAGACATGACGGCAGAGTTACGAGAGCCTTCAGCGATGCTTCCTCCGCAGCGTCAAAGAGCAGAAAGGAATACGATAACGAACGTGCCCTAGGCCGGCACTTTACTACTGTATTCTCAGTGTTATTTACCCTCTTAACTTTCTGGCAGTACACAGTAAAAACAGAGAGAGCAACGGGTTTCTTAGAGACCAAGTCAGTTTTATGTGCTAACAAGCAAGTTGGAACTTAGTATTGACCTAAATTAAAAACCCAGTTAGGAGAGTGCTCAGCTAGCACACAGGAAACCCTGAGCATGACCCCTAGCATCAAATAAGCTAGGCATGGTGGCACAAGCCTGTGATCCCAGAGGTTCACAGAGTAGAGACAAAAGGTTCTGAAGGCCAAGGTGATCTTCAGTCACATAATGAGTTAAAGGACAGCCTAGGCATGCAATCTTGTCACAAACTAAATAAATGAAACATATTGCGGGGGGAAAAAGAATGGCTAGTTATATCCATCAAAGATAAAAAAGTACTAAAAAGTAATAAGCTGTTAATAGACTTTCTGGTATGTCAACAGAAATACAGGAGAGGACTGCATAGATGGCTTAGTGGGCAAAGTGCTTGCTATGTAGATTCAAGGACCTAAATTTAGATTCCTCAACACCTATGTAAAATTTCAGGCAGGGTGGTGCATACCTATAATACCAGAGCTGAGGTGGTGGTGACTAAGACAGGTAGATCTCAGGGGCTTGATGGCCAGCCAGTCTAGCCAAAGTGGTGAGCTCTGACCCTATCTCAAAATATAAGAGGGAGATAAAGGGAAACATTCAATTCTCTGTGGTTTGTCCTGACCTACACATACACTTACTCGGAAGAGTAGGCAGGAGAAAACACAGGAGGCTACACACATAGTGGTAATACATATAGTTCCAAATGATGCCATTGAGCCATTCTGCAGATCCCACAGTGAAACCACACCAGATACTAGTCACAGTAGCCCTAGCAGAACCAGCACTGGGCACTGGACACTGCTGCCAAGCACCTACAGTCTTGGAACCCAAAGCAACTGTCCTTTGCTACTATTAGATTATTATTTTTTCTTTTTTGGTTTTTCGAGACAGGGTTTCTTGATACCTGCTTTTGAATCAACAGAGCCTCATCAGAAGTCTAGGGTTAGGGACTCTTGTTCATGTGCCAGGGTCCCATGCATCAAAGAGGAACAGGAAATGGTCGTCTAGCCCTTTCCCATCCTAGTAATGAGAAGTGTGCTTGAGATTCCTCTGGTAACAAATTCCCCTTTAGGAGGAAAAAGACTGTGCTGTTTGTGCCCCACCAACTTCACACATTTAGCAATCCATTTCCCACCAAGTACATTTCCAGTTAGTGCATGTGTTTTTGGTTTTGGTTTTCATTGTTGTTTGGTTTTTTTGTTTTTTGGGTTTTTTTGTTTTTTTGTTTTGTTTGTTTGTTCGTTTTGTTTGACACTTGTTATGTAGGCCAGGCTGGCATCTACCTACCGCTGTGTCCCAAGGGCTAGGATTAAAGAACTGAGCCTCTATGAATGGGTGAAACAGTTGTCTCTGGGAAGAGACTAAGGAGACAGAAAACAAAGGAAAGTATTATTGTTGGGTGATAATGCTATGGACAGATAGGAAACTTTCAAGGACAAGCTCAGGAGAGGGGACAAATAGAGCAATACCCCAGAGCACAAAGCCTCAAGGCAGAGGCAAGGGCACTTTTCCTTCCAAAGTGGATATGACTCTTGAGGTTCTGTTACCCCAGCAAGAGAACAGGTCTAAAGAGGCCCAACCCTCTTGTTCTGTGACTATAACCATTGCCAGCCAAAGGAATTGACCTACTTGGAATCAGTGGGCAGCTGCCAGCTGCCCAACGTTTTATGGACACTACATCAGTAGTTTTCATATGAGAAAATATCTCACAAAAGCAACCAGAGAAAGGATTTAACTGGGCTTACCATTTAAGAGCATATCTTTTGCAACGTGACAGAAGTCATGGCTCAGAAGTGTGAGGTCATCCATCAGTTTGCATCTGTAATCAGATGCAGAAAGACGTAGGCACTGGTACTTGGCTTACCTTCTTGTTTTATTCAGTCAATATCCTCCATTATAGGATGGTGCTTCCCACATTTAGTCCCAGACTTCCATGCCCTAATTAATGGCTTTGGCATCACCCTCACAGACACACCCACAGGTATGTCTCCTAAGTGATTCTAAATCCCATCAAGTTGACACTTGAAATAGTCATCATTTCATGTAATGAGAATACAACCTTGAGAACTAGTTACCCTTTTATTTAAGGGGCATCATATTAGGGATAACTACTTAGGGTCAGACAGACCAGAGTTCAAACTCTTGACTTTCTTATCTCATCCGCTGTGTGATCTTGAGTTGGACATTTGCTTCTCTGTGTCTGTTTCCTTCTCTGGGGATGACAGAGGCAAGTAGATAACACTCCTGGACTTGCAAATAAAGAAGAGAACAACTGAGGAGATCCCCCTTGTATCCATGTTCAGAGAGGGCTTAACATCTGAAATCTGTAAGCCGTATTCTGTGGCAGATAGGGCCTTCTGTGCCTCCTTTCCTTGTGAGAAACAGGCTCCTCTATGGGCAACAACTGTTTATTTATCTTGACCTTCTCCTGATACGAGTCATATAAACAGAGAAAAGGAAGCCTCTTAGACAACTGGCTAGGTGGTTGATGGGTAATTTAAAGAGTAAATATACAATCTACATAATCTACAATAATTTTAAAAAGGGAAGAAAGGGGGGATAAAGCTATTGAATGCAACTCCATTTTACAGATGAAAAGAGCTAAGGCTTAGAGAGGTTGGCTTGCCAAGGTTGTGTTCCTAGGAGCTGGCAGAATCTAGCTTTGTATCCATGTCTTACTGAGTCCCCACCCCCCACCCCCTACAGGCACTCAACACAACACAATACAACATAACTTACAGTATGAAACTAGGCCATTGCAGACAGTGTTTCTGTCTCAGAATTCACAAGCCTCACTGTCAACTTATCATTTATTATTCTCTCTCTCTCTCTCTCTCTCTCTCTCTCTCTCTCTCTCTCTCTCTCTCTCTCTCTCTCTCTCTCTCTCTCTCTCTCTCTCTCTCTCTCTCTCTCCAAGAGAAATCCTCCCATACTTGAGCTGATTGGGGCAAGGGAAATGGAGGCCTGGGCTTGGTGCTCTCCAAGGTTCTGAAAAGTAAGGCTTGCAATTTAAATTTTAACTGCCAGTGGAAAGGTAGCATCCTTTTATATTATTTTATATTGGCTCTTCAGTTTTTACACTCAGGGCAAAACCATCTGTGAGCGGATGAAAATGAAATAATTATGAAATTTAGGCAGTTCTTAAAAGATGAAGTTTTCAACACACCCACATCCATTCACTAAAATTAAGGGATATGAACTCTGCAAACAGACTTCCTTTATGCAGTTTTGGCTTTCCTCCACAGTTATGAAAGTCAATCCCTGCCAGCAATGTCTAAATTCACGATGGGGATTTTTTTTTAGTACTGCAGTGAATATATCCTCCTACTGATGCATCATTGGTCCTGGAACATGGCTGAAGCCAGGGCAAGCATCTGGAAGCAGGTACCTGGCAGCATAGGTAAGAAACAGCCAGTAGAGTAAGGATCAAAGTCAGAATTGGCAGGCGGGAGCCTGGAAGAGGAAAAGAGGGGAGTGGAAATCTGAAATAAAGGAGCATCACAAACAAACAATCAATCAAACAAACAGACAAATAAGAAACCGCAGAAAGCTTAAATGGGGCCAGTCAGAAAGGACATGAAGCTGTGGCCAGTGGCGAGTCAGGTCCTTCAGCTCCTGGGGAGAAAGGTATCATTCGCTGTCTCTTTCTCTTAATGCCAACTGCAGCAATGCTGTTTCTTTCCAAGTCTTTCTACAGAGCTCCACGGGGGTTGACACGGGGCTGGACTGACATCTGCCGCTACTTCTTGCTGCATTCTGTGCTATTTGGAGATATTCTATTGATATCATCTTCTTTGACCTTGCTTCGCTTCCCCCCTCCCATCTCTCCTTCCGCTGTCCTATTTGTAGCAACGGCTCTCGTCCACTAACAAGGGCTCTTTTATCTACTGGTCTTTCTCTTGCTTTTGTTTCTCTTGTCTATTTGGAGTTAGCTTCTTGATAGAAAGCCAGCACGGATTCACTCTTGTCCTTGAGAAACTGTTGAACGCAGCCGACTTGCTAGAACCAGCATGTGAAAGTATAAACGAATCTTATATTTCGTAGCAGTGTGCCTAGCAGCTTTAAGTTTGAGCTGAGGCAATGACCATTTTCCTCGGCAGAAATTGTCATTCTGCCTTTACAATGACAATCCCAGGCCACCAAGTTGCAAAGACCACATGCATTTAGAATAAATAAATAAAAAGAATCAGCTCCTGTCATATGGATCCTGGCTTCGGCTGTTTGGATGATTCCATAGCAGCTGAAGATGTTTGCTGCTCACAGAATACTAATGGCTCTGACTATTCTGAACTGAGCTTTCTTGTGAAAGGGGGGAAAAGATATAAAAAGGAAGCTTATTTTGAGTTGGTCACTTAAAATCATAAGCTGAGTTGAGAAAAATTCTGTGTCACCAATATATGAATATAGACCTATATGCATACATACAGATATATAGACAGAGTTTTTTCTGCGATGGTTTTGGGTTTACACCAAGTCGGAAGTATCACGACTTTTTAGTTATTTAAGTTTTGTGTGCTAACTTTGTCACAGCAGTCTGTCAACAACGGTTACTGACGTGCTTATACACAGAACAGGCGGAGGCCGATGTGCTTATACACAGAAAAGTCGGAGGCTGCTCTTGTTTGTCTGATTCAATTTAGATAGAACAAACTCACCTAAAAGTCCATTTATTAGAGATTCACCATTGGCCACATATCAGGTATGCTTTGGTGTACTCTCCACCTCTTTGGTGCCTAACGTGCCATGTTAGGAAACTTGGAGATGAGGAGACCTAGACAAAGAATCTCCTGAGTGGCTCTGGTACTTACAAGTTGATGGAATATAAACAAATCATTCTCTCTCTCTCTCTCTCTCTCTCTCTCTCTGTCTCTCTCTCTCTCCTTTTTCAGCTCTAGTTTACTTTGCATAAAAGGGGAAAAACCAACCTGACCTGACTATATCACAAATAATCATTAGGATAAAGTGAGGCCATGATTGAGACCAGCCTTGTAAGCCACAAAGACTCTACAGTGCAAGGGATTAGCAATCTTGATGGTAGTTTAACACTATGGCTCTGAAACAATGACTACAATTCAGAAGCTGGCCACTTGAAACTATTGTCAACCTATCATCCCAAGTACAAGTTAATACGATTATAATAAATTCAAAATGTGCTTCAGTCACCTCCTAGGGGAATTTCATTCCATCAGATGAATTATTCAGAAATGAAAAACATCATTTGTAGGGGCAGGGAGTAACTTAGTTCAACCCAGGTCTTTTCATTTTAACAATATTTTCTTATGCTGCATATACTGTAAAGAGGATCATTTAAATAATCGAGGAGCTGGAAGAAAATAAAGCAGTACTTTATATTTTTTTAATTAATGGCCACCTTCCAGGCACCAGGTTTGTAACAGCACCATTGGGAAGGGCTTGTTGAGAGATATACCCTCAATAAAGAGTTAGCCATCGAAGTTCGGAGACATGGGGGAACACTTGGAGCATATTCCCCAAAGGAAGGGAGCGCTCCCTGCTTCAAATGAGGGTGGATGAGTCCACAGTAGACTGGAGGGAAGATTTCAAGAGCAAGGTCAGTTATCTCCAGTTAAGAATTGCTAACCTTTCCCCCAAAGTTAAACAAACAAACCAAAACCAAAACCACAAGAACACAGCATGAACTGTCGCCGCAATTTGACACACCTTTTCAAACAAAGAGTGATTTTTAGCACCCACAAGATGTGGCTGGCTGGAGGGGGTTCTGTTGCTCACTTAACGAGTGTGAGGTTTTAGATTCAATCCCCAGCTTCACGATAAGTAAACAGGTAAATAGTGCGATA
The DNA here is from genome assembly GCF_978045245.1 of Mus caroli. NCBI lineage: Eukaryota > Metazoa > Chordata > Mammalia > Rodentia > Muridae > Mus > Mus caroli. The sequence continues at coordinate 175,116,587 of NW_028227256.1, read as the reverse complement.
CCCATAATCCCTCATACCATGCAGCCCTGGAAACACAATCATTTTGCTTATTGGAAAACTGACATTATTGTCCTGAGAGTTGTCATTTTCAACCCTTCCCCCAGCCCTCTGGAACTGGGTGCTGCACTGACTTGACAGACTCAGAGTTGTGTAGATATCTTTTACTCTAACGTTACCATGATCACTTCAGCCTATTTAGGCAAAAATAGTTTATTAGCCTTTTAGCTCAAAAGAATACTCCCCAGTTGGAATACATGAACAGCTCTTTGCATGGTGGTTGGCCCTTTTGTCCTTTCAGGGCCTTAAACTGTCATGTAAATTTTGGTGAAATGACAAAGAATTCATCAAAGAATTTTGCTCATTTTTCATCATCCAGTGATTTTGATAACCATTTTTTTTTCAGATATTACCACAGGCATTTGACATGTCCCCAGGTGCAAGGAGGAGGCATGCTCCGTTTCTGTTCAGAAAACCCAGTTGCTCTTCGCTGGGGCTGTGGCTCTCGTCTGCTTCTAGCGACTTCTCTTCACTGAGACAGTCAGTGTTCTACCTGAGAAGCTGACTAAACTTAGCTGGTGCCAGAGAGGGCAGCTCTCACTGGGAAGGTGTTACTGGATTAAATCTCGTGACCTAAGTGTCTGGGAAATACAAGGTCTGCAGCTTTTCTCATTGTGAAACAGGGAAAATGATCTGTGTTATAATGTGTCCTTGATTTTCCCAAGTTACCATCATATTCTCACTACACTGAACCACTTTCTACAGAAACTCAAGATCAGAATGAAGATGTAGGAAGCAAGCAAGCAAACAAATAAACGAACAACCCCAAACCAAAAGATGTACTTCCTGAAAATACAATGAACAAGATTGCAACTATATGAAAACATTCAAAACTTTGTAAATATGCTATATGTAACTTTTCCATTTAGCACGCAGGCTGCCTCTGCCCGGTAGAGTGCCTGAAAAGCACAATAATTGTTTCTGTCCAAATCAGGTTTCCTTTTCCAAAGCTCCTGGAGGGACTGCATTGATTCCTTGCGGGGACGAATGCAAACTACAGCATGGCCTTTTCAGACTCACTTCTCTGAGAAGAGGTGAGTACCCATTTCTAGGTAGTTCTCAGGCCAAGTCAGTGTGGTTACCATGAGTGCCACACCAGCCTTGGCTGATAAAAGGAACAAAGTGAGCAGCAGTTGATTGAAGGCCCGTGGGGAGATTCTGCCAAAGCAGGGGGATTTCTATTGCTTCAGGGCAAAAGTCCAGGTTCAGAGAATCTCAACCTAGGATTGGCCACTCACCCAAACACACCAGTTAGAGACCAGAAATAGTCAAAGAAAGGAGATTGTGTCAACACAGCCACATTGGAAGGTACAGACAAAGGGGTCCACTGACCCAAGGGACACATTCCAGGTATCAACACAAGCTTGGATTTTAAATGGAAAGAGAATTGAGACAGGGACAAGAGGACCAAAGCTAACCAGGCTTGGCTGAAATGCAGCTTGACTGGTCAAGATCTCATCTCTGGTTCTGCAAGCTGGCTAGAGGATGTCCTTACTGCTTGTTGAGGACACAAGCCAGTTCCCTAAGATGGTTGCTCCTGCTTGGGGGAATCTCATCATGGAGTGATATGTCTGTTAAGACTTTGTTGTTCTAAACCGGGCAGTGGTGGCGCACACCTTTAATCCCAGCACTTGGGAGGCAGAGGCAGAGGCAGGCAGATTTCTGAGTTTGAGGCCAGCCTGGGCTACAAAGTGAGTTCCAGGATAGCCAGGGCTACACAGAGAAACCCTGTCTCTAAAAACCAAATATATATATGTATATATATATATATATATACATATATATATATATAAATCCAAGTTGATGGGAGATTTTTAGATGCCTTTGTGGAGGATGGGCAGGGTCTAGAACATGGCCCTACAAAAACGGAGCATAAGGCATCCCAGCTACTTTTACTTCTGTGCCTTCACCCTTGAAGAAGGATGAGAGAGAGAAAGAGAGAGAGAGAGAGAGCGAGAGAGAGAGAGAGCGAGCATGGGGAAGGAGGGGGAGAGGTATCATTGGAGTTTAAATAGAGACTTCATGAGAGATGTGTATCTCTACATAGAATAAAGCAGGCAGCTGACTGGGAGTGAAGGGGGCAGATAAAAGATGAAGGCAGAAACCTGGGAAGATGCCCAGTGGCGACAAGTGCTTTCTGTGCAAGCAGGATACTCTGAATTTGGACCATTAGCACCCATATAAACACCAAGGCATGGGTGCATGACTGTAAGCTCAGTGGCAAATGGTAGAGAAGACAGGTAGATCCTGGTAGTCCACCAGCCAGTCAGCCTTGCCCCCCAGCCAGTCAGCCTTGCCCCAAAGCTTTGGGTTGAGTGAGAGACCCTGACTCAAGATGGAGAATGGCAGACAAGGACACCTGATATCCTTATCTGGACTGTGCATATGTGTACAGTGTGCATGCAGACATATGTGCACCCCCCACAATACACAAAAGAAAGTTAAGATGCATGGTTTTGGTCTTTGAATTATTCTGTGAGTTAGTGCTTTTGGGGAAAGCAGTTTCTTCCTTCCTTCCTTCCTTCCTTCCTTCCTTCCTTCCTTCCTTCCTTCCTTCCTTCCTTCCTCTCTCTCTCTCTCTCTCTCTCTCTCTCTCTCTCTCTCTTTCTTTCTTTCTTTGTTTCTTCCCTCCTTCCTTCCTTTCTTTCCTTCTTTTTTTTTTTTTTGTTTTTGTTATTTTGAGACAAGGTTTCTCTGTGTAGCCCCAGCCCTGGACTCCCTCTGTAGACCAGATTGGCCTCAAACTCAGAGATCCTCCTGTCTCTGAGTGCTGGGATTAAAGACTGCACCACCCTCGCCTGCCAGGAAAGCAGTTTCTTTCTTTCTTTCTTTTTCTTTTTTTTTTTTTTTTTTTTTTTTTTTTGGTTTTTCGAGACAGGGTTTCTCTGTGTAGCCCTGGGTGTCCTGGAATTCACTCTATAGACCAGGCTGGCCTCGAACTCAAAAATCCACCTGCCTCTGCCTCCCAAGTGCTGGGATTAAAGGCATGCGCCACCACTGCCCCGCAGGAAAGCAGTTTCTGAGTTATGGAAACAGCGACATTCTGTACTGGATTAATAGTATTTTCCAGTCAAGTCCTCTGTCTTCAAGAACACAGGTCACAAAGGTGCTGCAGAAGCATTACCACTGTGTGCACAGGCAGCAAGGGTCTGGCTAACATTGAATGTCTGACAAGACTACGAAGAGGCCAGAGCTGTGAACAGCTTTGTTTTCGTTTACTGTACAGTAGTTAATGTCATTCCTTGTCCTTGCCATGTTGTCAGTGAATCCAGTAATCCATCTATCTTGGACCAGCAAGACTTACTCACTCAGACACTCTAAAGAGTCTAAAACGGCTTACTTTCTCCAATTTACCTCCTACATGGTTGCAAACGATTCTCCAAAATACGAACTCAGGGGCATTCATGATTCTTTAAGACTTCTGCTTCCCCCATTAGACAAAAGTCTTGAGTCTGGAACACGGCATGATCTAGTGCTTGCTGTTACCCTGGGTCTCAGCTCCTGCCTTGTCACCAGCCTGGGTAACTCTGACCTAGCTGGGCACCCATGCCTCTTGTTCAACCTCTTGTCCCTCTGATAAACTTATATTTGTCATGTCTCTGCTTAAAGTTCTCCTCTCAGGAATGCTTTTCTTGCCTCCCCAATAGTTCCTTCTACAACGTTCCATGAAAACATTTACCAGGCACACTGTAAATCTTCCAATCTGTATCTAGCCTATCATCACACAGAAAGGCAAGGCAAGAGAATTATTTGTTAATTCCTAATTTTCTTCATTTCTCTTCTGGTTAACTGTTGCGTAACAAAACATTTTCTGGAGAGATGAAATGCCCAGGTCTACTCACTGGAGACAGGGAAGTCACAACAGACCAAAGCACAGATACCACCCAAATACAATTTGGTGAGCTAATGAGTTTTACTGGAGTTACTTACAGGAATATGGGTAATGGGTTACTCACAGGAACAGAAATGACTCAAAGACATCTACATCACCAAAGCCCACCCTAGCATGGATGACAGCTCACAAAACAGAGTGCTTGGAGCTCACTGCACAGCCTGCAGGCAGCTCAACAGGTTGGAGCATGTCCTTCCATGTGCCTGAGTTGAGTTAAACCTCTTCTAGGCAGTTTGGGTGGTTTATGCTTTTTTCCAGGCAGCTGGTCTGGTCTGAGTCTTCTCCTCTGAGAATCTTCTTCGAAGCTCAGCTGTACTTCACTGAAAGAGATTCTTGCTTTTATTGCTTGCTCTGACAGGGAGGGGCTTAGTGAATCAGCTCAGTTTCATGGACTTCCTGATGTTATTTTGAGTTGTTTACCTTCCTGCTTAAGGAGCTTCCTTGGAGGATGGTCTATTTCAATCTTAGAGGAGACTATTATAAAGCATTAAACAAGTACTTGTTAGCCCCCTAAATAGATGATCCTTTAAAGACACAACTCTGAACAAGTGAGGTGCAATCCTTATCCTCTTCCCACCATCACTCCAGCCCACCAAGCGTGCAGCCTGGCAGCAAAGATCAACATTCAGTAAGATGATGTGACATGTCAAGGGTAGAATAGGACCCAATGGGAAGCAATAGTATAATTGAGAATGTCCTTTGTTACCTAGTGAGAGTCACATGAGACCTAGGTAAGGAGCAGGGTACTATGGGATAGAGTTTGGATGGGAGGAAGGATGGGGAAAGACTGACATCAAAGGAAACCCTATAAAAGGTAAGACAGAGCTTGCTGGGAAAGTGGCAGGCAGGAAGGTAGGAAAGAACAGTGGTCAGCTCAGTGCTTTGCTTTCCGAGACTTATAAAGAAAAACCTCCATAATATTGACTAGGAAGAGGAGGAGGTCATGATCTCACATATACCTACTACTATATTTAAGCTCTTAATATGTTTGTTGGCAAAAATAACATACATTCATAATATTTTGACATAATATTTTGATATGTATGTGCAATGTTGGCTGATTAAGCTAATTAACAAGCTAAGTAGTAGAGTAGTAGTATGATATATCTTAAAGTTTTCGTAGTAAAGACATTACTAGCTAGCTATTTTTAAGTATAAATCTTTAGCTAGACTCACCACAGTGGACAATAGATCTCCTGAATTTATTTTCTTTCCAATTGAAACTTTTTATCCTTGGCCAATGTAAGGCTAGAACTCCTGCTCACCCCTGCACAAGCAGGAAACCCTGTCTGCTCTCTTTCCCCCAACCCCTCCCGCACAGAGAAAACTCCAGGCTAACACGTCATCACTCCTTGTCTCCGAATTCTCAGCAACTCATCCTATAGTGCCTATCCAGGGCTCAGTTTTTGACCATGATGGGAACAGTCCCAGCTCCTAGCTGACATGTCATCACTCCTTGCCTAAAAATCTATAAAACCACCTTGCTTTAGCCTGGATGTGCAACTTCACTGACCTCTGCCTGTGAGATTAGTGAACCTTCCCGGAGCTGACTCCTAATAAATCTACCTTTATCTACCCTTTAATCTGGTCTAATCTGACCTATATATGCATCACTGAGGGAGAGGAGAAAGCCTATTAGCCACCTTCTCCCCATTCCATCCCCCTCCCATTAGAGTCTCTATGTCTTAGTGAATTGTGACAGAATTATTTTCAACCTCAAGATTTTGGGTTTTGGTGCCTCTCTTCGCAGCATGTCTGAATAATTCTGTCTCTCAAGAAAGGTCTCATTAGTTGAAGGAAATGTTATACATTTGAATTGCAATTGCTTGTTTTATGTTTTTGTTTTTTGTTTTGTTTTTGTCAAGACAGGGTTTCTCTGTGTAGCTCTGGCTGTCCTGGAACTCACTCTGTAGACCAGGCTGGCCTCGAACTCAGAAATCCGCCTGCCTCTGCCTCTCGAGTGCTGGGGTTAAAGGCGTGCACCACCACGCCCGGCTTGCAATTGCTTGTTATATGTATCATTTAGATGCTCTTGAGAATCCTGTGGTTGCTTTAGATAAAAAGTTTGACAGATCATACTGGTATATAATTAGTTTCAATATTAGGATTGTGATGTAAAAAGAAACTAACCCTGAACTCCTTTGATAAATGTTAAGAATTCAGCACAATTAAAAAGCCTTAGGTTTTCTTACATAAAGTTTTGTGCAGTGAAAACATCACACATGCTCAGGTTCCTCTGTCATACAAGGCTGTCTCTCAATGCTCTGCTGGAGGTAGATCAGCCATGAGCACTCATGCTGTCCAAGGGTACACAGAAGTTACCTGACAAGTGACTACACAGCAGTGTGTCAGAACTAGGATTTACAACATTCAGTTCTAAATACCTGGTTCTTTCAAGTCAAATTCCAGCAATAGATGTTACCTATATTACATGTCTGAACTGTAAATTTGAATCTGTTAGAGAATTCAGCTTACTGTTCTGGGCAGTATCCTGGAAAACACAATCCAGAAGAGTATGAATATTAAAACTATAGTCTTTTTACAAGTTGAAAAACACCTTAAACTAAATGAGCCTGTAAGGCAATTTTGTTCTTTAATGCCAACCCACAGATGTTTGGAATAATCATCTTAATAATCAATGATGTATGGAGACTCACCTAGCACACATTTGAAGGGATGTCTTGTTTTGAGCAATCATTTTAAACACTAGTAAAATGAAGAATTAATTAGCCTGTACAGAGACTCAGCAAACTAATGCTTTAGTCTGTCAAACCATCTGTTCAGGCCCACCCTTCGCAGATTTTGGCATTGTTCAGGATGGTGGAGACAGTACTTCTGATGCTGATGCTGGAGACAGACAGGCTCTGATGCTGATGCTGGAGACAGACAGGCTCTGATGCTGATGCTGGAGACAGACAGGCTCTTTTGTATTTACCATCTTACCTTCCAACGGCATGGTAAGAAACAAGCATATAAAAGACCTGGCTCCCGTTGCACTTACAGCCTGGCCACAGGGTAAAGCCAAACTCTACCAGCAAGGACCAGGAGTATTGTCCCTTTTAAGTAAGTGCTGAGATGGCTCTATTAAAAAAATCCAAAATTCTTCCATGTAGATCATGTCTTAAAGTTTCATTTTGGGTTTCACTGACATTGTTTTATGTACTCATCCTTAAACAGTGGAGGAAAGGGTACTACTCTATGTAGAAGGAGAAGACATTTCAGGTAAAAAAAGAAAGTACCTTAAGGTAAATTAATGAGACAGATTTTATGGGTTTTATGGGTTTTAAATTGGCAAACTAAAAATAAAAGTCTAGGAATCCTAAACCCATGTTGAGTGAAAGTCAATGTGATTTGAAGCTGGGCTCAGTGGTGCAGACTATTGTCTCAGCTACTCAGGAGGGGAGGTAGGAAGGTTGGATGTTTAAGTCTTACTTTAGTTACAGAGTGGATTCAAGGTCAGTTTGAGCAATTTCGTGGGGCCTGGTTGCAAATGTAAGTGTTTTAAAAGGGGGAGGAGTAGCCGGGCGTGGTGGCACATGCCTTTAATCCCAGCACTCGGGAGGCAGAGGCAGGTGGATTTCTGAGTTCGAGGCCAGCCTGGTCTACAGAGTGAGTTCAGGACAGCCAGGGCTATACAGAGAAACCCTGTCTCGAAAAACCAAAAAAAAAAAAAAAAAAAAAAAAAAGGGGGGGGGGGAGGAGTTACAGTTCAGTAGTAGAACACTGTGGAATATCCTTGAGGCCCTGGGTTCAATTCCCAGTACGGAAAAAGAGAAGATATGATTTACATAAGCGTGTGACTTTCTAAGGTAGTTGCCATGCTTGAGTATAGAGTTCTGTCTCCTGCTCTTAAGCCAGTTTCACATAGGTCTGGGAGTATGTCTCAGTGGACGAGTGTTTGCTTAGCATGCTCAGACCTTGGAGTCAATCATGCTCACCAAGCCAAAGCACCGTGTATTTACCAACTGAAGTATAAACCTGTTGTTTTTTCTGCTCAGCACTAATCCTTTCCTCTTGTGATGACAGGACTCTGATTTCCTCCAGGGAGCCAGCACTTTATCTACTCTGAGTTCACTTAGCCCTAGGGAGAGGACACAACTTGGACCAGACCTTGGCTGACACAGTCTATTGCCATGGCTACAATCATTGGTTCAGAGATGAACCCCAGACCCAAGCTAGGCTAATGAGATTTAATTCCAGGACCATGGCTTCAATGTCAGAGGGAATGATTCGTTTTCTTTTGGGGTTATCAAGGATGTAAAACTAATTGCTAAGGGACATCAGATGGGGAAATCAAGCTGAGTAAGGCAGAGGCAACAGATAATCTTGATGGCTTTGTTTTGGTAGATGCAGCTTTGCCTGAAGTCACATACACATGTGTAAAAGCCACATTTCTTATATGAACCAAAAAATTCATTTCTGGGTTTATATCCATCTAGCGTGTTTCCATATATGCAAGTTCAGTCAAGAAAAGAAAAACCACTAGAGAGAAGTATGGGCTATATACATAAAAACATGGTATATTGTCATTCCTTAGCTTGCTACCATTAATAATTTGCCTATTTTTGAATTTCATAGCTACACAAAGTGTTTTTAATTGGGGGGTTTATTTACAATTCTGAAGGTGTAAGACTGGGAAAGAAAAGGTGGTTAATCTTTAAGGCTCCTTTCATTGTTGACTTCAGTCAACAAGTTCCTTTTGTTTTGTTTTTGGTTGGGTTTGGTTGGGTTTGGTTTGGGTTTTTTTTGAGACAGGATTTCTCCTTGGTGACTTCTTGTGTTTGGAATGAAATGACTGGGAATAAGAGATGTCCAAAGTCAGCAATGATCCCTTACCTTAGAGCCTAAGAGGATGTAAGCAAAATCAACCCTGACATCTCTGGCTTCCCTGTGTTAGTGCCTGCCCTTTGCCTCACAAGTTAGCAGTTTGGGACCAGATATGCTGTGGCTATCATAAAAGACACTCCTTGTCTGTGACATCCCAGCCCTGAGAAGCCATCAGAGGCTGCTCTTCTAAAAAAAAAAAAAAAAAAATCGGATCAATATGTTTGTTCCCCCCGGGGAAGAGTCAGAGCAAGCACTGAGTTCTGACGAACCGAACCTTCACTGACACTGTTCACTTCTTCAAGTGCTATCCTCAGCACACAGTTAGCGCTCCTGCCCTTAGCTATTAATAAGTTCCTCTTGGGGAGAAGCTAAAAGCTCTAATTTTATCCAGATGCAGGCAGCGTGCAGAACCAAGCCACTCACCCCAACATTTTAACAGAGCTGCTAAAAGCATGGTGGGACTCGCTGATTTCTGAAACGGGTCCTCTTGGTCCTCCTCCGGAAAGCCCGGTTTGGAGCAAGATGTCCCTGGCGATTGACTTTTTAGCTACTGTAGTTCATACTATGGCTCTGTGATGTGTTCCTCTGCTCACAGAGAAAGGAAGTTACAGATGAAGAATTCACTCAGGAGTTCAGCACCACATCCTTAAAGTCCCTCAGAGGCAAATTACAATGAGGCTTGCTGCAAACTCTGAGCGTCAGCAAAGGAAGATTTGTAAACAAGTCCTTTGCTCCACTCCTGAAACTTCTGCAGGCAGAGTCAGGAATGCGTTATTCTTTCAGGCCCCATGGAGAGAACTAGCATGAGCAAGCAACGTCTTATAAGCTGAGCTAAATCTTCAGACACATGCAATGTCCTGCCTGGGATTTCCATCTGTTCCCCTTTCTGCCAGAAACCCACTCATCAGGTTCCAGGTGGCTCAGAGAAATTGTCGCGTGAGTGATCTTTTCTCTCTCCGTACCCCGCCACAGTGATGTTCTCCATGACAAGGGCTCCTGAGAGGCAATAGTTATTAAATAATCCTAGTAAAAAATTCCAAGAGTACTATTCTGGAACTTCTGTGATTGAAAGTTTAAGGGAAAAGATTTCAACTATTAAAAAGTTTATATAAGAAGAACTTAATTATCTCTACCACACCTCTCTTCTTGATGTCAGGCTTCATTAATCAAATACCTTTCCAAGAGAAAAGTAAGAGCATGGTGGTACACTTGAGCACCGGGTCACTTGCCTAGCATGCACAAAGCCCTGGGTTAGTATTCAACACACACACACACACACACACACACACCACCAAGAGGAGGAAGGAAGGAAGGAAGGAAGGAAGGGAGGGAGGGAGGGAGGGAGGGAGGGAGGGAGGGAGGAAGGGAGGGAGGAAGATGGAAAGCTATTGTTTCTGTCTTGGAATAATTGCTGGCTACTTGTAACACGTCAGAAGTTTGAAAGGGCTAATTTTTTCTGAGCATCCTGCTCCCAGCTATGAGATGGATATTTATATTAAATGTTAAGGAAAACATGGCTTGGTCAAAAGCTGAACCTTCTTTTTCATTCTAAAGTGCATTTGCTAAGGACTTTGAAAGAAATGTGTAACTATGATACAAATAATTGGTAAAGTTTTCTTTTCCTATTATATAATTTTCAGCATTGAGGAATAGTCTAATACTATTCACAGCTTTCACTAATTATGCAAATCAAACATGAGACCTTTAGTTGTGATGCTCAAGTCACCGTACAGAGTGACTAATTTTTCCAACTTAGTAGAAGAAGGTAGAACTATGAGTCAGTGAGTGGCTCGCCCTAATGAACAGAAATAAAACTTATGCTTCTCCCAGATGGACTGTATTTTATTTTTAAAATATTTATTAAGGCTTATTAGTCTTCTGCCTGAATTTTGTTAATAGATCTTGTCCATATGTGTTTTAACTCTTCAGAATGCTATAGTGTTTAGACATGAATAGTCTAATATTGAGTCACAGGCATGGAATGACTTGGACAGCTTATACACATAATGATCTAATTCATGCAGAACCGTAGACACACCACTAGCTTCTATTGCCACCCTTGAAAACCATTTTAATATTTAACAGAAACTTTACATTTGGGGAATAGTTCTGCACCATGTGTTTAAATACCATCTACCACACTGTAAATGCAGTAATCAGACCATCATGTGTCTATTGTTCAGACCTTGTTAAACGCCACCCCTAGCAGATCTTACTCCGTGTCAGGAAATAAGTCTCCTTAGAGATGGCAACAAACAGATGAACAATCTTAAGTTATCAATTAACTTATCAGGTCAATGAGCCCTCTTAAGGTCATAGCAAATATTGAAACGAATCTCAAGAATGTCTATACTTTGTATGTGTGTCTTACCTGCCAATATCTATTCCATCCTGATGAATTAATATGAGATGATTCATATACAACTACTGCAGGATACTGAAGAGTCTAATTAAAAAAACAACCCACAGCTTCTACCTCTTGGGAGATGCATTCAGATGTGGCTTTGCTAATAGACGTAATATGGGAGTGTCACACTAATGGGTTTCCAAAAGTGCTATGTACAGATGAAAAATATAAGGCTCTAGTTTTAAACTTTTTTAAATTTTAATTTATTCATTGTGTGTGTATACATGTGGTGGTGGTCTGAGCACACCATGATACTCCTGTGGAAGTCAGAGGGTCAATTCTCTGCCACCAAGTGTGTCCCAGGCATCAAAGCCAGGCCATCAGGCTTTGAGGCAGGGGGCTTTACCTGCTGAGCCATCTTGCCCACTCCAAGGTTCTAATTTTTAAAGGGCAATAGCCTATGGTCAAGAGAGGAAGCGAGGCCCATGAGGAACTCCTTCTAATTTTAAAAGCAAAGGGTAAATTTATCATGAGTACCATTTGAAGGTTAACAGTGTAGTTGCAGTTCCTCAAAGAGAAACACAGAAGAACAAAGAAAGAGATGCTAAATTCTTTAGAAACTCATGTTCATAGCAAGATTATATAGCAGCCAAAAGCTTGAACAAGTGCTATGAACAAATCCACAGGGAGTTGAATAGCAAAGTTTGACAGCTATGTAGAAACCTAAGTAGATGGACACAGTGGAATCAGAGAGAATAATAAAGTCACCTTTTAAGGAAGGCACTTGAGAAATCTTTTAATGTTATCTTGGCAGAACATCTCAGCATTTCACAGAAGTGCTTTGATTCCAAAAGAGATTCGAATGGTGTATTAGACAGGGGTCTCTAGGGGAACACAACTGGTGTGTGTGTGTGTGTGTGTGTGTTAAAATTGGATAGATTATCTTACAGATAAGCATGGGGATATACAACAGTGGCATGCTGGAGAGACTGAGAACCTGACAGCTGTTCAGTCTATGAAGCTGCGTTCACTCAGCAAGAAGGTAGTCAACAGTGTGTTTTCCTTAGACATTTCTACATTTGGGTTATTTATGAAAGTATCACTCGCTCTAAAGGAGGGTCTTCCCCCACCCTTAACCCTTCCTGGGAATGTAATCTTAAACCCACCTAGATCCTGCCCACTTGAAATTCAAGATTAGTTATCACAGATGGATTCTATCTCCCATTTTCTAATGTTTGCTGCTGAATTATCAAGGAAAATTGGGGAAGGGAGATTAAGATTACGAATAGACTAATTATAAAGGAACTATGCTTGCTGGGATACTTGATTTCTTTTCATATGTATTCTACTATGGTCCAACTGATTCTACTATTCTTTAACAGGCACAAAGTCATTATAGTAATAAAATTATAGTACAACATATCTGATTGGAAGTTATATATATAACTTATATATATTATATCTTATAATATTGTACACACACATATCACCCTTTTAAACATCTGAGATTACAGGGATACCTTGAAGAAACTAATCATTTAAATGTTATTATGTTTTAATAATTATAATAATTTAATAATAGTGTTATCTTGGGTATGTGCCCATGGGTATGTACATACACCAGAGCGCACAAGTAGAGGTCACAACATTCGGGATTCAGTTCTCTTTGCACCATTTGGGCCTCAGGGATCAAAATGGTTGACATCAGGCACCTATACCCACTGAGCTATCTCACTACCCCCAGACAAATAATCTTTTAAACAGAAATAATTATTGAATGCTTAATCATTTAGGAATATAATAATACTAAATTAACTCCTCTGGATACACACACCTGGATAAAGCAGTTTGGAGAGATGGCTCAGTGGATAAATGCACATGCTACACTTGCAGGGGATCTAAGTTCACGTTTCAGTATCCAGGTGGGCAGCTCACAACAGCCAGCAACACTAGCCCCAGAAGTTCTTCTGCTTAGGACCACCTGTGTGTCCTCATGTGCATGTGTGCATGCGCTCGTGTGCGCGTACACACACACACACACAATTAAAAAACAACACTAATCTACTTATAGCACATACACTTTAAGTCCAGCACTTAGAAGGCAGCAGTGGGCAAATCTCTTGTGACTTCAAGGGCAGCCTGGGCTACATGGTAAGTACTAGGCCAGCTGGAGTTATATAGTGAGACCCTGTCTCAAATAAATAAACAACCAGATAAATAAAATAAACCTTAAGAAATGAAAAGAATACTTCCTACATCTATCCTCTCCTTGATATTTTATAAGAAATTACAGTCAGTATATTTCCAGTACATTAGACATACCTGGCTAAACATTGGGAGAGTTGATTACATCTAAGAGTCTGTATCTTTTAAAGCTATTGGAAATTATTGGTCTCTCTAGGCTTTTACAGTGAACTTTTGTATACTGAAAACCATGTTCATTTTTAGACTCTTTTTCTTAATAGAGACTAGCAATTCATTAGCTTCTGAGAACAAACTGGTATAGGATCTTAATGACACAAAATGGAAGCAGTTAAGCACTCTTGGATTTACACGATCTTCTGTGTTTGTAAAATGCTTGTATGTATAATTTCTGTATTTTTGAGAAAATATCTATTTGATATTTATAGGTCTGTTTCCCCCACCCCTAAAACAGAATCTCATTGAATAATATTTAGTTTTGTAACAGTTATGAAGCCAAATCTTTGGGCTGTATCAGAGGTACAAAGTCTAGAATTTGTATATTCACAAGGATGTGTATTTTATGCCTATAATAACTTTGAAAAGTGTCTCAGGAAATCTGGGAGTTCTGTCTTTATAAAAACTTTATATGTATTTGCGAAGATGATTATGTACTCTAGTCAATCTTTTGAGCACAACTAATTTATGTCTCTTCATATTCATCCTGTATGATCTGCATATAGTACATAAGACTAAGAGGTTTGGCCTAGAATTTAACTTTTAAAAAATGACAAGTGAAAGATCTGTATGACAAGAACTTCAAGTGTCTGAAGAAAGAAATCGAAGAATATCACAGAAGTTGGAAAGATCTCCCATGCTCCTGAATTGGTAGGATTAACATAGTGAAAATAGCCACCTTACCAAAAGCAATCTACAGATACAATGCAATCCCCATCAAAATTCCAACACAATTCTTCACAGACATGGAAAGAGCAACTTTATATGGGAAAACAAAAAACCCAGGATAGCGAAAACAATTCTCATCAATAAAAGAACTTCTGGGGGAAATCACCATCACAGACCTCAAGCTATTCTATAGAGCAACAGTGATAAAAACTGCATGGTATTGGTACAGAGACAGACAGGTGGATCAATGGAATAGAATCGAAGACCCAGAAATAAACTCACACACCTATGGACACTTGATCTTTGACAAAGAAGCCAAAACTATACATTGGAAAAAAGAAAGCATCTTCAACAAATGGTGCTGGTCTAACTGATGGTCTGCTTGAAGAAGAATGCAAATTGATCCATATCTATCACCTTGTAAAAAGCTCAAGTCCAAGTGGATCAAGGACCTCCACATAAAACCATATACACTGAATGTAATAGAAGAGAAAGTGGGAATTAACCTCGAATGCATTGGCACAGGTGAAAATTTCTGGAACAGAACAAACCAATGGCTCAGGCTCTAAGATCAACGATGACATCATGAAACTTAAAAGCTTCTGTAAGACAAAAGACACCATCAATAGTGCAAAATGGCAACCTACCAATTGGGAAAAGATCTTCACTAACCCTACATCCAATAGAAGGCTAATATCATATATATCCAAGAAGGTAGCCTTTGAAAAAGCCAAATAACCCAATTAAAAATAGGATACAGAGCTAAACAGAGAATTCTCAACAGAGGAATCTCAAATGGCCAAAAAGAGCTTAAATAAATGTTCAACATTCTTAGTCATCAGGGAAACACAAATCAAAACTACCCTGCGATTCCACCTTACACAAATCAGAGTGGCTAAGATCAAAAACTCAAGTGACAGAACATGCTGACAAGGAGAAAGAGGAACACTCCTCCATTAAGGGTGGGATTGCAAACTGGCACAACCACTCTGGAAATTAATCTGGTGGTTCCTTAGAAAATTGGAAATAATTCTACCTGAAGGCCCAGATATACAGCTCCTGGTCATATACTCAAAAGATGCTCGACCATACCACAAGGATATGTGGTCCACAATGTTCATAGCAGCCTTATTGGTAATAGCCAGAAGCTGGAAACAACCCAGATGTCTCTCAACCAAAGAATAGATACAGAAAATGTGGTTCATTTACACTATGAACTACTATTCAGCTATTAAAAGCCAGGACATCATGAATTTCTCAGGCTAATGGATGGAACTGGAAAATATCCTAAATGAGGTAACCCAGCCCCACAAGGACATACATGGTATGTATTCACTTTTTGGATATTAGCCAAAAAGTACAGAATACCCATGATATAATCCACAGCCCATAAGAAATTTAACAAAAAGGAAGGCACAAGTGAGGATGATTCAATCCCATTTAGGATGGAGAACAAATAATCATGTGAGGCAGAGGGAAGGAGGTATCTGGGTGGGAGAGGGGATGAATAAGAAAAGGGGGCAGGATCAAGTATGGGAGGAGACAAAAGAGAAGAACACAGGGCCAGGAGATAGAATGGCAATATGCAGCTGTGGGAGTTGGGGAGCTGGGAGAACCTCTAGAAAGTTTCAGAGACCTGAATGTGAGAGGCTCCCAGGACTCAGTGGGGATGACCTTAAACAAAATTCCCAAAAGTGGGGAGACTGAACCTGAGGAGACCACCTCAAGTAGATAGACAGGTGGAGGTATGGGGTCCGCCAACCTACCTTCAAAAATTTTGATCCAGAATTGTTCTTGACTAAAATAAATACAGGGACATAAATGAAGCAGAGATTAAGGGAAAGTCCATCCAGTGACTGGCCCAACTTGAGATCCATCCCATGGGGAGGGGGTGCCAAACCCAACACTATTATTTCTGCCATGTTGTTCTTGCAGACAGAAGCCTAACATGGTTGTCCTCTGAGAAACTCTACCAGCAGCTGACTGAGACAGATGCAGATATTTACAGCCAACCATTGGACTGAGATCAGGGATCCCTATAGAAGAGTTAGGGAAAAGACTGAAGGAGATTGCAACCCTATTGGAAGACAACAGCATCCACTAACCTGGACCCCTGGGAGCTCCCAGAAACTAAGGCACCAACCAAAAAGCATACGTAGACTTCTTTCCCTTGCACCACTGCGTTTCCTTCCCTCCCTCCAGAGGCTCTTTTGCACATGTGAGTTCCCCAAGATGACAGTCTTCTTTGGTGAGCCTCCCCACCCACTCAAGGTCCTGACTTGAATAGTCTGGCTTTCTTCTTCCTCTTTGCCTCTTATATTTACAGTTCATAGTTTCTTAGGCATCAAGCCCCAGGGACATAAAGGAGGGAAGAGAGATGCTTAATGAGAGGATCATGGATCTCTTGATATCAAAGAGAGATGATTTTGATTAGAAGATTCAATTTCTGGGGTCCTTCAGTTTCTCATCAAAACAGTTTCGAAATTTCTTTCCCCAAAGATTCAAGCTTTTGGGAAAGAAGATATAGGCAAAGAGGAGATGTCAGATGGGTGGGAGAGTTTCATTTCCCCCATGTGAAGCCATGTGGAGGCACACAGGGAGGCAGAAGTCTGAAGAAAGAGTGGGAGTGTTGAGCAGTTGTGATTGGGGGTAGAGGCAGCTAGTGGAGGAAGGGGAGGAAGTGACAGAGCTCAGCTGAGCGGTGGGCCTAGCAATCTGGCAGTAAACTGGGAGCTAACAAGGCCCACCTGGAGTGGTTAGTGACAAAAGAAGCATTTGTAGCTCACCAAGAACATTTAATTGAGGAGAAAATAATACGGTGTTTGGCTAGCAGGAGGCTCACGCTGTATCTTGGCCCCAGCTTCTTTTGGAACTTTGAAATGGGCAGGAAACAACGGACAGGTTTGTGTTTCTGGGATGGAAACTGGGTGGGGGTTTTGGTGATGTTTCAGCACCCATGGCAGGATTCACGTTATTTGCACCGCAGAGATGCTGTCTTCTCTCGTGTTTTGTAATTTGAGACATTTCATTACTACCCGCCTTATTAAAATTGTTCCGTTTCATTCTCTGATTAAGTTCTTGGCACAGATGTACTCTAAGCTAATCATAGATTTGTGCCTTTTAACTTTCTATATTTTTTTCAATCTTTTTCACGAAAGTTCAACTTCGCTTTTTTTTCTCCCTTCTGTATATTTTATAAGACCTGTCTTCTCTGTTTAGTCATAAGAGCTTCATTCACCTTAGAGACTCCAGTATTCGTGTTTTTAAAAAGCCTACAATCCATCTGTTACCATCTTCTCTGATAAATTGTATTACCCTTTGTTGTTTCCTCCAACTTTTGGCAGAAGACGCTCTCCAATAAGCCCACTTGCTTCAGATGGCAAGAAGTGCACAAGCTTTTGATCACAAGTAGCAGCTTAAAAAATCTCAGGCTTTTATTCTCCCAGGCTTCTGGAGGTCAGTAGTCCAGGTGTAGGCTAGCTGAGTCCTCACATAAAGATCTTGCAAACCTGAGATCAAGGTGCCAGCAATGATGTATTTCTCTCTGCAACTTGTCTTTCAATCCCATGTGGCAGTTGGTAGAATTCATTTCTTTGTAGCTAAAAGACCGAAGTCCCCATTCTCTTGCTGGCTGTTAGCTGAGCTAATCTGGACACTTTGAGGTCATAGGCAGTTAGTTGCCTAGAGCCTGCTTTCCCAGTCTGACAGTTTCTCAGGGATATCATATATTCTGATTATAACTCATATGTGTAAGCTGGTACCACCCAAGATGGGCTGGCCCTCCTCATCAATCACTAATTAAGAAAATGCCCTACCAGGTTACCTTGAAGCCCACATACAGAGGCATTTTCTTACTTGGGTTTCTTCCTCTCAGACTTAACCAGTACATGCAGAAGGTTAAAAAAAAAAAAAAAAGGTTGGGAGGCATAGAGTTGGGTACAAGGAATATATTGGTGGCACAAGGCAAAGTAGGGATTATAAATCTGATAAACTTGCTATTGGTGTTAGCAAGTTCTTTAATCTCTTATTGAAGGTACTCCTGATGTCTAGAAGGTTGCAAGAGCTAAAGAGAAACCACAGGTACTGGTCACTGGAAGAGTTCCATGCAGCTAGCAATTCCTTAGGGTCAAGCCAGGTCTGGTCTTTGTAGATGTTGCCAAGGGCTGAGGAATTTCAATACTTGCACTTGCCTAGGCCAACAGTTCTCAACCTATGGATTGAGACCTTTTAGGGGTTGAATGGCCCTGTCACAGAGGTCACCTAAAACCTCCATAAAGCACATTACAATTTATAGCAGTAGCAAAATTCCAGTTATGAAGTAGCAACAAAACTAACTTTATGGTTGGAGGTAACCACATATGAGGAACTGTACACACACACACACACACACACACACACATATATATATATATATATATATATATATATATATACATACACACACACACATATATATATGCATACATAAATACATACATACATGAGGATCATAGCATTAGAGAACCACTGGCCTAGAAGCTGTAATGCCAGCTGCTGCTAAGGGCCAAGGACTCCAGATATGTCAGGTCTACATAAGACTGTAACACCTATAAGGGTACATGCTCTAGGCTTATACAGAGCTGTAATGCCAGCGGATTCTGTCTGGTCTCCAGTCTATGTTGAAAGGCTGAAGAGGCTGGGTTCCAATGCCAGCAAAGGATAACACTGGTAGCAGCAGCAACAGAGTGGATTCACTCACAAGCAGGGAGTGAAGGGAGGCAGGCAAAAGCAGCACTGCTTTCCCTCCAGACCTCTTTTAACTTGTACTGCTGATGGAAGGTACAGTCCCCTCTGGACAAAGGTCTTACCCAGTTTCAGCTAATCCCTGCAAATAACCCCACACACCAACACAGAGACAAGTCTCTTAGTTCATCTCAGATTCAATCAAGTTGGCAAGTCAAGATTAACCACAAGTTTATATAAAACATAAAAAATTCATAAGTTCAAACAGCAACATCTTATTATATAGGATCAATGCATGAATGTTAGTTTCATTTCTGTACGCTAGCAACAAATAATTAGAAGGTTTATAAAGAAGTTCCATTTAAGATAGCTTAAAACCAATTAAGAATAAAATTAACAAATATAAAAGTCCTGAACATCAAAAACTAAGAATTATTTGTAAAGAGACCACCTTTTAGGGAAACATATTTTCAAAGAGTCCTGTATTTAGGAAGGACCTTGATATAACATCATCATATGATGGAAAGCTAAAAGGTAAGGTTGGGTGCATAACAAATAGAGAGGGTATAGAGAAAGGTGCTAAGCTTATTTTATCAGGAACTCAATTCTATGTGCTGGATATTGAACCTAGGTCCTCATGCCTGTTAGACAATTGTTCTACCTCTGAGCTATGTCCTTATCACTGTTATGTTAGAGATAAAATTCGGAACACATGAGCATCATACTTTTAAAAAGTACAAGCATATGCCATGATCATGAATTGTAAATGTTAATATTTTAAAGATTTTTTTTTCTCTGCTAATTGATTTTGAGATTCTGTGCAGTACTGATAAAAATACCAGTGGGGTGTGTTCATTCATGCATGTGTGTTTGTGTGTAAACTGACAAGATGATTCTAAAATCTTTATGGAAATGAAAATAATCTAGAATAATCAGAATAATTTTAAAGAGTGGCAATGTTTGAAAATTTACAACTACTTGATTTTGAGACTTATTATAAAATTACCATAATCAACACAGTGTGATATGCACATAAATATGGATGGACATCTGAATTAATGAAATTAGAGACTCCAGAAATAGATCCATCTCTCTCTCTCTGTGTGTGTGTGTGTGTGTGTGTGTGTGTGTGTGTGAGAGAGAGAGAGAGAGACAGAGACAGAGACAGAGACAGAGAGACAGAGACAGAGTTTTTTGGATGCTGGAATAACTAGATATCTATTAGTGACAAAAAATAAGTTCAATCAATCTTTGCCCTTACACTATATAGAAAAACTAATTCCAAAGTTGGGCTGGCAAACTATCTCAGTAGATTAAGGCATGTAATACCAAAAATGGATGACTGAGTCTGAGCCCCTGGTGCCACATAATGGAAGGAAAAGACTCCTTTCTCAAACTGTCCTCTGACCATCAATGTGCACTTTATGGGCAAGTATATGCCTCTCGTACACACCATAAATAATAAAAATAAAAGAAAATTCAATTAAAATGTGCAGATTCACTCTTTTATAGAAAAATACATACATGAAAGAAAGGCTGAAATGGTAATTAGTATACCCATGACCCTGTTCCACAGAGTAGGATAATGGAATCCAAGAAGCACCATGACCTGTCATATACAAGAAAGAACACCAGGGAAAACACTTTCATCTGAGTCATCAGGGCTAAGGACCAGGGGACTGGATGTGACTACTAGTAGGTCTCAGAAGAATTGGGATGTGGGGCATGGGAAGATGTTTAAGTCTTGGTCTCCAGGCTTGAGAACCAGAAGCAATCATAGATGTCCCAAATTGTCACTTTTATCATGGCTGTTTCAAAATACCTGATGAAATCAAATTTATGAAAGGGTTTATTTGAGCTCAAAGATCAAAAGCACAGTCCTTTGTGTTTGGAAAAACACAGTGGCAGAAATGTGAGGCTGCTGGTCACAGTCAGGTAGCAGAGAACAATACGGGTCCTCTGTTTGCTTTCCCTTTTTACTAGGTCCATGAAATGGTACTGTCCACTGCTAGGTGTGACATCCGACTCTGTGAACCTAGTGTAGAAACTCCTTCAATGACATCATCAGAAGTTGAGTCCTAGGTGATTCTAGATTTTGTCAAGGTGACAACCAAGCCAGCCATCAAACAGGGTAAGAAAAATAAGAATGCCATACAGTCTGTGTCAAAACATTTGGTCTGATGGGACCTATTAAATAGAAGGAAGTCAGCTCTCTGATGGTAGGTATGGTCCTTGGAGGGTATTATGGGTGCCTGGTCAGTTGTTTCCTTTTCTCCTTTATGCTTCCTGAGCTCCTTAATGTAAGCAAGCCTCCTCTATCATGTGGAGTTTCTTCACCTTTTAGATTCTACCAGGCCTTCATGGGGCTAGATGACAACCATTTACCGTGGTGGGAATGGCTATCTAGGCTATCTAGTCATTGTACTGAATAAGCCCTGGTGGTATTCCCACAGATTCACCTAGAAATCGTGGTTTACCTGCTACCTGGGCATTTGTCAGCCCAGTCAAGTTGACATATAAAACGAATCCTAAAAATTATATAAATAATAGTATTTTCTTGGTTTTTATGACTGACAAGATAGTATTACTACATGTTTTGCCAAAATTTCACACAAGGAAGCTGAGATCAGTCACAAATTCCAATTCTTAAAAATCTCTCATTAACTCTGCTTTCTTATATATTTATTTACAGACTTGTCTAAAAGACAAAGTAAGAGTCTTGAGTGCTCTCTTACAATACTCTGATGAGGTTCATGAGTAAGTGACCTCAGAAAACATCTCATTTCCTGTTTTCTGTTATTCAACACTGAATAGTGGTTTCCTTTGAGTTTAAAACCTTTCCATTTTGGAGGGAAACTTCTTAAGAGACAGGATGTGAAAAGGGAAGTGAAATAATAGGATATTTTAGGACAGGATGTTTATAAGAGAGATTTTAAAAATCAAAAAACCCAAAACAACCCAAAAAACCCAAAACAACCTAAAAAACCCAAAAAACCCCAAACAACAACAACAACAACAACACCTTCTAAGGGGGAATGAAATATTCCATCCTGCAGGGAATCTCATTAACTGAGAAAGTAAACAACTCAAAATAGCTTCTGGAAGTCCCTGAAACCGAGCATAATTAACTAGGCCTGTCTTTCCTCAAGAGTATAAAAACAGTAAAAAGAATGCTGAAAGTCACCCTGAGACTAGTCCAGCTACTTGAAAGAAGCACAAACAAAATGAATCCCTTTGAAGAAACAAAGACCAATTGAGCTGCCTAAAAGAAGCTCAGATCAACTGGGCCACTGGGAAGAGGTACAGTGAATTATTGTTACATATAAACTACAGTGCAGTACATCAGTATTCTTTACTTCCATCTGCCTGAAACTTCTCCTGATCTTTCTCTGTTCCCCTACTCAGATGGAAGGGTATCCTGGGACTTGGAAGCCCAGGCACCACTCATCTCTGAAAGGAAGCCTCCTCAGCATTGGCGGTATAGCTCTCAGGGGAGGGTATCCCCAGCTGAGGAGCTCCGGAGCCTCAGCCCTGATCCACTTCGTTTTTTTCCTTCTTTTCATTGTTTCTTGGCTTCTTCCAATGAGAAAGTCACACCAGGCAGAAAAATCTCATGAAAGATTTATTGGAGGGTTCAGGGTATAGAAGGACGAACCCAGGGTGGCTGCCTCTGCTCCCCCTGAGTGGACAGCAGGGACTTGAACAAAGGACAGGGCTTATATAGGATTTCTTATTAGGCGGAGCTTTTGGGACAGAGATTTCCCAAAGTGAGGATTGGTGGGATTTCAAGTCCTGAGTTCTGGGAGCTCAGGGATTCATGGATATTCCTGTTCTGGGATTGGCAGGCTTTGTGGGACACTCAGGGATTGGTGGGTTTTCCTGCTCATGGACTGGTGGCTTTTTGCACCACTCTCCCCCCCTCCCCCCCCCCCATCAGGCCCATGAGTTGGGATGGGAAGATCGTCCCAGCTGAGGCACCACTGCTGCTGAGCTGCTAGGGGAGCTTGGAGAGGTGTCACTGTTGGGCAGCTCCTGTGGGACAGCTCCTGTGGTATTTTACCCAAGCCTTAAGCTGAGGAGGGAAAGGAGATGCAACCACTGTGTACAGCTCCTGTGACAGCTGCAGGCTGAGGTGGGAAATACAGTGGTTTTGAGAGGTGTGGCCATTTTGACAGCTCAGGCAGCATAACTACACTCTCTCTTCTGGTAACCACCATTCTATCCTCAGTTTCTACGAGATGAACTTTGTAAGGTTCCACCTATGAGTGAGGTTGTGCAGTACTTGCATTCTGCTCGGCAGAACTTAGTGATGCCGTGATATTCTGTTATGTATGTATGTCACATTGCCACTCACTGGCTGATGGGTATTTATACTGTTACACATCTTGGCTATTGTGAATGAGTCGTTTACTCTTTTATATCATATGTTCTTATCATGGCAGCCAATATTCTAGCCCCTATGATATGAGTAAAAAACTCATTAAATATGCAATTAATAATTTCCCTTCAGAAAAAGTACTACCTCTCCATTCTATGCCAGTGGAACTGAGGAACTGGAAGGAGTTACTCATCATATGGCAAAATAATATAAAATAAAATTCACTAATAAGACAAATATAACAATTTATCTGTAAATTGTTATACTCATAAATATGCATATACATATGTGCTGCAGAATTACTGTACTCAAAATGGAATTTAGCAAATTTTATCATGAAGTTCTGAATATATTTGTAAGAATTATTAATTAACCTTGAAAATGACACATTCTCCTGCTATGAAATACAAAGTAGTAGCATAAGTTCTAGTTTGTAGTAAAGGTAGGTTTCCACATGAGGAAACTTGAACAAAGTCAAGTATGTATATACATATATATATACACAAAGCTAACATATCCCAGAGGAATGCATATATTTGTGTACTAAGTGACATTCAAGTATGCTCATAGAAGCAGCTTTGTAACTACCCCACAGTGACAGCAACTTAAATAGCTATCCAAATGCAATAGGTTTGCTTTTCTTCCTTTTTGGCTTTACCATCTATCTATCTATCTATCTATCTATCTATCTATCTATCTATCTTTGTGTGCATGTCGGGGGGTATTCTATGCCACATATATGAAGGTCAGAGGACAGTTTGTAGGGACTGATTCTCTTCTTCCACCATGTGGAGTCTGGAAGCTGAGCTCAGGTGGCAAGTACCTTTTCCCTTTGAACCAATCTGCAAGCACAGTTTTCCTTTTTAGATGTGACATAGTCATACATGGGACACTAAATGGCAGTGTTTTTGTATCTTGAATGTTCCCCAAGTCCTGTGTGCCTGGATCAAAGGCCTGGTCCCCATCCTACCATGCTATTGGCATATAGGTGGCCTCTTTTGTAGGTTAGGAGGATAGGTCATTTCCTAAAAGGGAATTATGGACTCTAGGCTGTTACCCTTTCTGTTTTGCTTCCAGGATCCCATGCAGTGAGTGTAACCGCAGAGTCTGTCACTGGTCTAACTCACCAGAGACTAAAATCTACAAAAACATGAGCCATCATGAAGCCTTCATTCCTTAAATGTTTATCATCTCAGGTATTTTGCCACAGACAGACACATTTAATATTGAGAAAAGAAGCCAGACTTTAAAAACATATACAGCATATTTCCAGCTGTATGAGTTTTGTTTTCAAATGGGTAGCACCAGCGTCTGATGTTAGTAGTTATAACTGTGGTTGCCGTTAGGATGAGAGATGCAGGCAGGGCATGTGTGTGTGCAAGGGATCCTGCTGCTCTATGTTTTGACCTAGGTGCTGATTAACATGAATAGCCCTGCTTTTTCATAACTCACCGAGGACTCGCACTAATTATGCTTCTGTCAGACTAAACGTGGAATAGTTTGCTTTAACTCAGCCTCAGGTGTGGTCTTGGGCCTTCTTGCTTTGAGCCTGTGTAGCAGCATAGTGTATCATCACGGTAAGAATGGGTGGGAGAGACCTTCTCACCTCATACTAGACATGAAGCAAGAGAAAGAAAGGAAAGAGGCTGGGATGGAGATGATGTTCTAATATCCCCTGCAAACACACACTTCAGTGTCCTAATTTACTTTCTCTGGGCCCCCCTCTGAGAGTAGACATCATTGCCAGATAACACCACAGTCTGGAGATCAAGCCTTTGGGGGAGGAGTCACTATCGACTGAAACTAGAAGAGCAGTTTCCTTAGTACTATATCCATGTCTCCTTTGGTGCTTTGTTATCTCTCCTCTGCTTGGCTCCCCTCTCCACTTGTCTTCCAATCCCTTTCCTTTCCCTCTTGATTTCCTTCTCATACATTGTCAATAAACATTTATTTTTTAAGTTAAGAGTTAAAAAAGGTAATTTCAAATTCCTAAAAATCGAGGCAACACAGAGCTAAGAGGCAGCTCCTCACTAAGGGAAAGTGTTGAGCTGAGCTACTCCAGGTGAAATCCACAGACTAATGCAAGTCCAAAAGTGTTTGCTATCAGTCCAGATTGCAGAAGTTCAGAGACTGGGCATAGCTATACAGAACATTTTATAGCACCAAACAGCTTTTATGTCAATTGACTCTAATAATAAACACCCAAGGTCTGTACTGTATACGTCCTTTATTTTTAATGTAATGTTCCTAGTAATTCAAATTGTTGTATTTTCTTACTTATTAGATTGTGTTGATGTATGTATGTATGTATGTATGTGTGTGTGTGTGTGTGTACATACACATATCACTCTTTCACAACATAGCTTAAGTTTGCTAAAGGAAGGGTGATCTGAGATGAACAGCAGTAATAATGCCCTACACAGCAAGGCACACAATGCATGTCTTAATTCCAGAACTCTGGGGGCAAAGGTAGGATAATGGTAAAATCAAGATCAGCCTGAGTGTGATAGAGTATGAATCTACAGCTCAGAGTCTGCATGCTTGTCTTTGACTAGTGGCACATTTTTTTTTTTAACCTTGAGAGGTAGAATACAGCTGAAGGGAGTTAGTTTCTAAGGGTCATGTCTTTACAGGCATATTATCTCTGGGCGCTTTTTTTTCTGTCTTCTTCTCTTCCTGGTCCACCATTTTAATGAACTCTGCTGCTCCACCATACCTTCCCTGAATCTTCTGAAATTATGAGCAAACATTGCTCTCTCCTTCTTTACATTGGCCACAGTGATGAGAAGTAATTAATAAAGTAGGTTATTTCAGATGTGAAATGTGAGGCAAGCCCATGCTCCACAGTAAGGTCATGTCTTAAAAACAATAAACCAGGGCAGTATCTTTCAAAGAAGAGGAAAAGAGTCCCAGGACAGGAAGGCAAATGGAAACCATCAACTAAGATCATTACTACATTGTGCAATGGTTATAGCAAGTGTAAATAAACTATATCCTTCTGAACAAGGCACAAATAGCAAGACTTCATTTAAAAAAAATTCATAGAAAATACAAGTCTATGGAAGAGTGTAAAGAACAAGACACAGCTGTGCAGAAGAGAGCAGTGAGCGCATGTGTGCTGTGCTCAGCTTGCTGTCTCGAGTCCTACCTGAGATTCAATCAAGCACAAGAGAAAATCATGAGATCGAGAGACAAGCTGAGCATGAGCTACACAGAAACTCACTCTTTAGTTTGGACTTAAAGAACACAGCATGTTGTATTACAGCAAATGTTTGAAGACTGTGCTCATACATGATAATAAATCATATACTATATAAACACAGTAGCATCACCTATAGTTGCTGCTGTACATTTATTTACTTACAGTTTTGCCCTGCTGTAGGCAGGATCCAAGACTTCATGCATTCTAAGTAAATGCTGTACCAATAGTTTGTATCCAAGCTTCTGTGTTATGGTTTCACACAATGGGGAGTTCAGTTGGTATGTTTACAGGAGCATTACCACAAACACATGAGTAGTATACTATGTATGTCAAAAAAGGGAGAAAAATTCAAATGTTACAGAACTGTATACATAAAAGAATGGACCTGTTTGTACATATACTTGCATATTGATATTATGCATGCAAATGAATGTAACCACATAAGCCTTTTGTTGTTGTTGTTGTTGTTGTTAGTTCTTACTCCCATCTTTTTGTCCTTAGGTTTAAGAATACCCTTTTTGCCTTTTCAGCTCCTGATGCCCTACCTTCCCTCTGTAAGGGTTCCACACCTCCCAACAGTGCCCTCCTGGAGACTGAGCCTTTAGCACTTATCTCAGCAATGGACATTTGGCATCCATACTGTGATAGTTGTCCTCGTAAATTTTTAATTGAACGTTTTGGCCTTAGATAAGTATATTCATTAGATATGTGTCAAAGTTCTAATTCCAAAAGAGACAAAATTAGCACAACCTCTGTGACAGTCTATTCTATTTTAAAATTAACTTTGTGTTCATGCACGCATGTGTTAAGGCTCTAAACCTAGAACCTTGTATCTGTTCAGTATGTGCTATATCACAGAATTACATCTCCAGCCTACAATTAACTTAGATTGGGTCATTATGGTTGTTTGCAAGAATTGTCATACACATCAATAATTTCTCAAAGTCACTTATTTTGAACATTTCTGTGACAGGAAAATATGGCTTCTAATTGGAGGGTTAGACAGACCCCGTTTTCTTCTAGATCCCAATGTTGTTCTTATTACTCACCTCCAGTAGGCTTGTTATTTAACCTTTTCATCTCCAGTATACTGCAGTAGCTGTTGTAGCACATGGCATCAACAGTCTGGAATTTGTTTCCACAGGCATTATTCATGTATTAAGAATCAGTTGAATTTGAGGAAGTCATTGTGTTAATCGTGAGGAAAATGGAAGAGAATAGAAAAAGCTTTGAGAATTTGTTGTTTTATTGAGATATGTTCCTGGAGTCAGAACTAAAGACTGGGCTTTAAAGATAGTGTTTTTTTGTTTTCCCAAAATCAAACTACTAGTCATAAATTAGTAAATGGTTTGTAAAAATGCTTTGGGGTAAAAATTAAAGGAACTCTCCTGGTTAAGATAGAACCAAAGATGGCATAAAGGTAAGGCAGTTTGGTGTCAGATTGAACTCTGATGCTTTGTGGAGAAAGCTGGGCAGTTGAGGTGGCAACTCTCTGTGTGGTACCTGAGCAATGGGGATCTAAAGGCCCAGTTTCACAATTTTGGAGAGGAGTTCTGGAATTTGTAGTGAAATGAACAACTTAGTGGGGTGCTGACTTATCTCTGTTGTTGCCCATAGCATGAGGATATTAATTTTAAAATAATTGGCACATTCTAGAACGTTTATTACTTAATGTATAATGATTTTCTTGAAGTGATTTGGATTGATAAGTCACTTGTAAATTTTAAAAGTCACCTCTTCCTGTTTCTAAAGTTATGATACTGTGATTTTGGAAAGGCATTGATTGAATTCAGGGCAGTTCTCAAACACAACTGGAGTCAACTGCTGAAGCGAGGGGTTGACAAATGAGGACACTGTTACCAGTTTAATCCCCAGATGGGCCAATTAGTTTCACATTGAGAAGAACTCTGTTCCAATGCCACAGATTGCACCATTAACCCCAGTCAGTAGTCTTCAAATTGAGTGTCATTGATCACAAGAGGCCCAGGTTTGAGTGTCAATAGCTCAGCACAAACCCATCATCACCTCTGAGACAGGGGTGCCTCTCACTGCCTAAACCTTCATCTTGGATGTGACAGAGAATATGGTAGTAGGATGAAGAGCCAGGCCTCTCTGTCCTTTCGTTTCCTGTAACCCACTATATTATTATAAAAGGGAAAAGTCACCTCTGCATAGCTTCAATTTTTAAATGGAATCTGTGTGCTATAGTAAAAAGAGGTAATAGCATTATTGATTAGCAATACCAAGGGCAAGCAACAAATAATGAATGAATTAATTTTATTGATATTTCAGGGCACCTTAGAAGTTTTAACACTGACCCAAATATATATATATAAAAAGCCAAATACAAATTTTCTAGTTTCCTGAAACCTGTAACTTTTAGCAAATAATATTAAAAGTAGAATTGTGCCGGGCGGTGGTGGTGCACGCCTTTAATCCCAGCACCTGAGAGGCATAGACAGGTGGATTTCTGAGTTTGAGGCCAGCCTGGTCTACAAAGTGAGTTCCAGGACAGCCAGGGCTATAGAGAGAAACCCTGTCTCAAAAAAAACAAACAAACAAAAAAAAAAAAACAAAAAAAAACAAAAAAAACCAACCAAACAAACAAAAAAGTAGAATTGTATCATATGTGGCATCTAACAAAGGCAGTGCCTAAAGCAACTGACTGATCCAGTGTATGCATTTGGCTTCCTCCTGTTTATTCTCAACACAAACCAAATCTTGCCTAATTTTTTGATATAGAAGACTTTCAGAGCTATCTTGAAGTTGAGACTAAGCCTAAAATTATTTCAAAGGGTAATATGGGGTAAAATGAGGTCAAATTAAAGTATTTTAAATGTAGGCATTTGTACAAATAGTGTCATTCTTACAGTTATTTCTGCAAATCCATAATAGGTGTTTTGATGTGAGGATTCATTTAGCATACTTATCTTTTAGTAATAAAATGCAATTAAGTTAATGGTAAAACTGATGTTAGTAAAAAGCTGGTTTAGTTATTCTTTGTAACAAAGCCAACACTCTCGAATCTTTATTAATCTTTTGAATAAAGCCAAAAAACTGGAGAATAAAGGAACAATGATTTGAATGTGAGCCTGGGAACCTGGGTGAATTCCATTTGTGGTTCACTCCTCAAACAGGAACTGCTGTGTCTAGGTTCTTTGACTCTGGGCATTTTTTAACGACGGGACTCATGCTGCTTTCTGTCGTATCTGCTGCAGCACAATTATTTTCACACCTTTCACTTGCTGTCTCTCCCTGTCAGGTGCCATCCAAATACCCAAGAGTGTTTTTTTTTCCCCTCCCAAAAGTTTCAGTAGCAAAGGTATCAATGAGTAAAATGGGCTCCTGGTTCTCATCTTGTGAATGTGGAACCCAAGTGTGAAATACCAGGGGTACTGGAGATGAAACAGCTTTGCCTTGGTAAAAGCTAGAATATAAACGTAGGCCTGCAGACAGGGGGACTGGCTAACACTTCACTAGAGACTCAGAGGACTCAGGCCACCCTATGATTGGGCCTCTTTGGGAGAGGGGAATAAGAAGGGTCTGTGACAGATTTTTCTGGGGATTGTTCTTGGGATAAGTTGCTGGGGAAATATAGGAGGGCAAATGACCCCACTGAAGGAAGTCTGGACAGGAACTCAAACTGGGCCATAACCTGGAGGCAGAAGCTGACACAGAGGCTATAGTGGGGTGCCACTTGCTGGTTGGTAGACAGTATCACTATTATAAAGATGCTGCTGGTCCTCCGACCATGGCAGGTGAAGATTGTGAGAAGCCTGTAGATGCATCACGAGGAACTTGTACCTCCCACCCCATAGTACTATTACTGTTGTGATACAAATTGTATACTATAGGGACTTTTTCAGTGGAGTGAAATTCCTGTAAAGACAGGATACTTATCGAGGTTAACATTCCCAGCACTGAGAAAATGTCTAATTTACTCTCCTGAGGAACAAGTTGCAGATGTGGACATGGAGTACAGCAGTCACTAGCATGTTGCCTTAGTTAGGGTTACTATTGCAACGGTAAAACACCATGACCAAAGGTGAGTTGGGGAGGGAAGGGTTTATTTGACTTACACTTCCACATTGTTGTTCATTACTGAAGGAAGTCAGGACAGGAACTCAAACAGGGCCATAACCTGGAGGCAGAAGCTGACACAGAGGCCATAGTGGGGTGCCACTTGCTGGCTTGCCCATCATGGCTTGCTCAGTCTTTCTTACAGAATTCAGGACCACCAGCCCAGGGAGAGCACCACCCACAATGGGCTGGGCCCTCCACATCAATCACCAAATAAGGAAATGGTTTGCCCACAGCCTGATTTTATGGAGACATTTTCTCAATTGAGGTTCCCTCCTCTCAAATGACTTTAGTTTGTATCAAGTTGACATAAAACTATCTTACACAATATTAACATTCCTTCTGGGATGGGGAGGGTAAATGAGAAAGGAAAGCTTCTCACTGAAAAGTAATGTTAGTGTGTCAAGTCAGCAAGCAGATGTTTTATGTCAATTATGTCAATTTTTCTTCCACTGTCTGCTGAATACTTTGTATCTATGTAAGTATTTTTGAAGTGGAAACTTAAGGGTTCTTTGGAAAGTCTGTTGGATGGTGTTTTCCTGGGGCAAACATGTGAAGGAATGTTTCGTTCAAGTGATCACAGGTGTGAAAGGCTAAGGCAGACTCATGAGGGAACGTTTAACTGAAGCAGACACAGATGAAAGGATGTTCTGCTAAAGCAAGCACATGAAAGGACACATCATGAAGGATTCTTCAATAATCACACACACACACACACACACACACACACACACACACACATATTGGTCTGCCTTACATTGTGTAGTTGAGCTGCATTTGTCGTGACTCCATAGAGGGAAATTCACCAAACATTTTTTGGTGGTGTGCTGCAGTTTCTTGCTGCTTCTGAGGACTCGGGCTGATTGGCAGAGTGATGCCAGCTGAGACAGATGCGTGTGCTGAGGCAAGACACGTGTTGAGGCAAGACACGTGAAGGACATGTGATGTTTGGAGGGCTATAAATAGAACACACAGTGATGGAGGCTGAGTTAGGCTTGCTTATAGAGCCAGCTGCTACACTGGTTGGTCTGGAGTCTTTGCTTTGCTGAGAGAGGCTAAGCAAATTTCTCCTGGCCCCTCTGGGTCCCTCCTGCTGACTTTCTCCAAGGCTGAGACTTGGCTGTCTCTGCTAGGCAGTGCCACCACTGCTGATTTGTGTTTGCTATCCTGACTCTACTGAACTGGACTGCTGATTTGCTGCAGACTGGCCCCAGTTGGTCTCCCTCAATCCGGGGTTCTGGTTACAGGTGAGCAAGGAGTTGGGGACAAAAAGGGTGACAAACTGACACAAACACAAGGGAGTGCTGTATCTGGATGTAATTTGTCTCAAAGCAAGCACCAGTCTTATAAGTGAGTTTTACACAAAACAGGAATGCATACAAAAAGCTAACAGGAACCAACTGGGATAAAAATCAATGTTAACAACTGGGATCAAAAGCAGCCCCACCTAAGGTCAGCTTACTCTTAAAAGCCAGGGGCAAGGGCTTCACGCCCTTGCCATAGTTCCAATTCTAGTCTATTGTATCGTCCACCTTTCCCCTAGGCCACTGTAAATTCCTGTGTATGGGTGTAATTCAGATATCTATAGTTCTAAGTATCTACTCTGCTTCCTCCTTAGACCTCAACCTTCCTTCTTCCTAGATAATTGTAAATTCCTGTGTAGTGCAGTGACTCAGCTATCCATTCCCAGGGTC
This sequence comes from Mus caroli, assembly GCF_978045245.1. Classification (NCBI taxonomy): domain Eukaryota; kingdom Metazoa; phylum Chordata; class Mammalia; order Rodentia; family Muridae; genus Mus; species Mus caroli. The sequence goes on along the minus strand of NW_028227256.1, from coordinate 175,084,301 downwards.
GGCTCAAGGACTGCCTAGGACTGTTGAAGAATCTAACTTAGCTATAAGTCAAAATCAATCCTTGGAGGCACTTATAATAAAGCAATATTGAGGGAAAGCACACAAATCCGTTTGCTGACTAAAGCAAGGACAGATTTGGAGCACTCTTTTATTACAGAATGTCATGGTTCCAGGAGTTTTTCCAGTTTTCATGAACTTTTCACCTCCGGACAGTGTACAGGTTTCTAGGCCTGTCATACGGGTCACTACTGGAGTGGATGTAGCACTGGTGTATCTGTGAAATGTTTGCAAGTGGGTCGAGCTGCCTCTGTTAATCTACAAATTGAACCGTTGATTTCCAGACAACACAGATGGGAGTTGCTTCTAAGAACCTTTTTAAACAGGTCCACTTCCCGGTATCCTTTATTTCCCACTACCTCTGGTGAGTGGTGGGCTAAAAGGGAAGTTAAAGCATTTAAGAACCATCATTAAAAATAAAGTTTGAAAAAATTTGTTTTATATTTCACTCTATATTCTCTGTCTCTCTCTGTCTGTCTGTCTCTTTCCCTTTCTCTCTTCCCGTGCTAGAGATGGAATCCAGGGCCTTGTACATGCTAGGCAAGTATATATCCACACTCTCCTAGCTCTCATATTAGCTGTCATGATGGAGAGGTACCCACCAACCCTTCCTTCAATATTTATCCCTTTATTTTTGTTCTTCTCATGACACTTTAAGAATAATTCTACGAAATAATACACTTTCCCTTTATTTTCAATCTCTCTCTTAGCTCTTCAAGCTCCTGTTCTGTTTTTCTCATTCTCAATAATAAAAGAAATATGTTAATATTAATGATAAAACAACATATAGCATCTCTTGGATCTCCTGGGGGCCACAACTTAGTTTTCCTTCCCTCCTAACATTTCTGAGGACAGCAGGAAGAAGACTTGCTGTGTTATAAGGCTGACTGTGGGTGAGGGTCCTAGAGTTGTTGTTTGCTGATCTGGGAAAGTTCCTTAACCCATCTAAACTATGTTGAGATCATAATTCAATAATTATCAAGTTATAGGACTGGAACTTGGTGCTCAGTAGTAGCAAATTTGCCTCATTTGGATGAAGCCTTGGGTTTAATCTCCACAATGTAAAAAGAAAAAAAAAATCATTCCAAACTATAGCAATTACTATATGTAGTTCAAGGTTCTAGAAGCATATATAGGTTTTATCAAAATAGTTTGTCTTCTTCATTTCACACACATGGGGTAGAGTAGATCTATCTTCTAAAATTTTGCCTCTTATTAACTTTTTCTCTTTTACACAATAAACAATTCTCTCTCTCTCTCTCTCTCTCTCTCTGTCACACACACACACACACACACACACACACACACACACACAGAGCATGCCTGAATGTAAGGGTTTTTATGGTTCAGTGTCATCCTTGTCTAAGTGATCTTTTCTTCTAGAAAATGTTCCTTTACATTTTCACTCTTTGTTTTATGGCATCTGTATCTTGGAATGTATAGAGCTGAAATTCCACTGGTTTCAATGTTAAAATTTCTATGTAGACCACTCACTATGTAGATCAGGCTAGCCTCTAACTCACAAAATTTCACTTGTTTCTGCCTCCTGAATTCTCAGATAATTTTAAACCTTTTAAGAAAAAATTCTGAGGAATCAATCCAGGGCAAGATTCTCTAAAATATTTAATAACATTAATGTAAATAACAATGTACAAAAATAGAAAAATTTTGGCACAATATTTGTCAAACAAAAATACAAATGTAGAGAAGATATTAATTTTGTGTTTTTAACACCTGCTAATGTAAATATATTTTATTCTGTATAGTGTAATATTCTGTATATCATTCATGTGAGCACATATCCAAATAAAAGAAAATATTTACACATCAATATATACTTTTGAAGTGGATATGAAAACTCTTTATTTTGTCTTCATGATGAAATCAACTTAGCACAAGATCAGTTGTTGGTCCTCTGCCTTCTTACCTAGTTCACAATGGTTGTATCTCCCAATAGCTGGAATTCTCTTGTGTCTCAGTTGGGCTTAACACACACAAACCTCAACACACCCAGCATAATCCTCTTTGTAGTTTTAGCCTTTCTTCTTCCAGAAAATAGGCTTAGACTGCCCACCAAAGCCACTGTGTTTCCTGTCCTAAGCTTGCCTCCCCTGGGCAGACAGGGCATCCTTGCCCTTTGTGTACTGTTTCATTTCATCAGGCTGGTACTTGCCACACTTCTTGCAGAAAACCCATCATTCTTTAGGAATGTTCTCCATATTGGCAGAAGGATATCATCTCAGAAGGAGAGAGGGAGAGCCAAAACCAGAAACACTGACAATCTACTTTTTAATAGGAATTAAAATTTGAAGTTTCAACAGAGTTTTCAAGATATAAAAGGGACTATTTTCAAACAACCCTATTATGAAGAAAAATAGGATTCAGATACTTTTTTGTTGTTGTTTTGTTTTTCAAGACAGGGTTTCTCTGTACAGCTCTGGCTGTCCTGGAACTCACTTTGTAGACCAGGCTGGCCTCGAACTCAGAAATCCGCCTGCCTCTGCCTCCCAAGTGCTGGGATTAAAGGCATGCACCACCATGCCCGGCTTCAGATACATTTTTATTATACAGATATAAAATAATGGAGAAAATGCCAAATAAAAGAGAATAGCAAGGAAGGTTGGGTCCACCACGCACTGTGGGAAGGAATTAGAGGATGCTTGTGCAGCTCATGCCAGTGGGCTTCCACAGCATCAGGCCAAATGCCCAAGATATGTTCCCCAAAATGAGGGGGTTCTGTGGGGTGGGGTTTAACTCCAACTTGAGAATTTATAAATAAGCTTCCTACATGTTTCAATGCAGAAAAGAGAGGGAGAAGGAGACAGAGAATAGGACCTTCTGGCAGAGTGAGAGGATTCAAACAGGCTGAGCAAAGAGAAGCTAAGAGGTGACTGGGAACAGTCAGCTATGTGACACCCATATCACAGGGGCTGCAAAAAAGGTGCTGGTTCCAACACTCTTAAGAACCCCAGGACAGACATCCTGAAGCACTTGTTCATGGATGTGCACCATGCAAAACCCTGTGTTTGTTTTAGTGGTTCTTGTTACTATCTTGAAAGCCCTAATTCTCCTTCAACAAAGGGTATGACATTTTAATTTTGTACCTGGCCCTGTAAATCACCTAGCTTCTCCTTCATGCAAAGCTGGCTAACATGTCTCCATGTGTGTAAGGACTGTTTAGTCCCTTACTCAGACTAGCTTTGTGATGGAGGAGGCATATAAGGTAGAAAAGTAAAGAAACAGAACCTGTCTGCTTTCCCTTCTATGGCTACTAAAGATGTCTCAAATGCAGAGTTTGACTTAAAATCGCATTACGAATTGAGCATTTGAAACTTAAGAGTGGCCACAGTTCTGTCCAGTAGTGAAATGCCAACTGAAAATTTTGCAACTAGATTTTCTTCTATCTAGATTATCTAAGCAAGCTTTGCCAGAATGTTTGTATCTTTCTACAATGTCAGAATTTACCAATTAAGGACACATTCAAAAGCTATTCCAGTTTCATTGGCTTTACTTCACTGAGTATCTTGGCTTTGCTTGAAAGTCTTGACCATGGTACCTTCCAGTTTTACATTCCACTTCACTCCTAATTACTAACCTCTGTAACATCAGATCACAACTCTAAGGTAACACGAAAGCTGAGAAAGGGTTAACTAAGAATGTCCACTGAATTGAAAGAGACTTTATCCAGAACATGGGTGGAGAGCCATGCAAATGTCTGACCACTTCATAACCAATGTCAGATCCATCTAGGGCAGAGCTATCTGGGTGGAGTCAGGCTGGCTTACAGTTCAGTTTCTTTTTTTTTTTTTTTTTTTTTTTTTTGGTTTTTCGAGACAGGGTTTCTCTGTGTAGCCCTGGCTGTCCTGGCACTCACTTTGTAGACCAGGCTGGCCTCGAACTCAGAAATCTGCCTGCCTCTGCCTCCCGAGTGCTGGGATTAAAGGCGTGCGCCACCACGCCCGGCTCTGGCTTACAGTTTCAAACTGATCAGTGTACGGCAATGGAATTGGACTGAGCTAAAGCCAGGGACAGAATCACAAGTTCCCTGACTGGAGATCCTGTGACATGCACACTGGGAGGTTTGGCAAATGGCATGCAGATGTGTGATATGGACCACAGTTTTTAGGCCTTCTTCCTCTTCTGTTTCAAGTGAGGAGCTTTTATTGTTCATTGCTCTGGTATATTTGATAAACACATGCATGCTGTTTCTGATAAGGTTTGATAATTCCATGTGTCCAAGCACTGTTGACTTAATTAGAACTGTAAGTGGTATTTTAAAATTAACGTAATAATAATAATATCAGTTTGTGCCTTATGATTATGCTATGCAGCTGGTGACTGTTCTTTGTAAGTTCTGTGAGCCCAACTTCTTGGAGCATCTCTTGCTCAGACAAGTTACCAAGTCATCTGTGTAAGCATTTGTACTGACATCAGGTGTGTTTTTTAGACCTGGGACAAGGTACAAGCTTGAAAGCTGAAGCTCTACCAGCAAGGAGTACCCTAGGGCAGAGCACAGCCAAGTCTCCATAGCTCCTGCTAAAAAGAATTAACTAGTATTTATTTAATAAAATAGCACAGAATCAACAATTGAAAAATAAATATAATAATGAAGTTGGAGTATATTTGAGATGTTCCATTTGATTCTGTGCATATTTTAACTAATAGAGTTTTTTTTTTTTTTTTTTTTTTTTTTTAATGAGGGAACTTTCTGGAACAAGACTGTATTTACCTGAAAGAGCTGAAGAGTTTGGGTAACTACCCAAGTGAAGGTTGGAAACTTACTGCTATTATTTCTTTGCTAGTTGCTGCATAGTTCAGTCAACATAGAGTAGACTCTGTAGAAACTAGAGATGCAGACCATTTGAGGAAGATAAGATCATATATTAAAGCAAGGCTCTAGTGTGGCACTATGTATATATTTATTGCATACAAAGATTCCACTGCATTGCCAGCAATAATTATTATGTGTATTTGTGCTTTGGAACTAGAACATGAGTTCTAGGTGTACACTCCACAAGCAGTTATTTAATCGTTGCTACTCACTTTCTGTGATCTAAGTATCTTGAGAGAGAACTGTCTAGAGAATGCTTAACTTGGTAACAGATTTATCTAAGAGAATGAAAATATAAATAAAAATTCATTTATACTTTTGTAATAAACCAGAAAAAAAAATAAGGAAAGAGGGAACTTCCCGTAAAGATTTTAAGTATCACACTTTCATATAACCCCATAATAGTGACATAATCTGTCTTCAGGATTGTTCATACAGGTGAATGGCTTATGCTTTAAGGTTAGAGGAAAGGGCCAAAAGACAACTCAGAGTGGTAACTACTGCAACAGAATCCTCTTTAACTCACAGGCAGTTCATGCTGCTACAGCTAAGTCTCACAGATTAGGTGGCTTAGCCAAGAGAACCTTATTTTTCACAGTTCGGACAACTATGAATTCCAAAATCAATCCCACAGCTCACATAGTGACTGGAAGGGGCTTAGCTCCTGGACTGCATTTAGTAATCTTGTCAGAGAGGATACAAGCTTCTGTTCCTTGTTCTTTTATTTTTCGATTTGGTTTAGCAGTTTTGAGTCAGTATCTTGATATATTCTAGGCTGACATTGACTGGTGATCTTCCTACCTCAGCCTCGTGAGTGCTGGGGTCACCTGTATGTACCACTTTGTTGAGTGTGGTGTGCCTTCTTAGGAGGGCACAAATCCATTCAGGAGGGGATTCACTCATGATCTTGTTAACCTTCCGAAGGAATCATAAAGCCATCACATTTGGGTTAGAGTTTTAATCCTAATGGCAAAAAGATTGGGGGAGGGCAAAAATTTTCAAATCCTTTAAATATTACTTCCATGTTTGTTTTAATCACTTTCTTGTTGATGTGACCACATTCCCAACAAAAGCATCTTAAAGAAGAGAGGTATTATTTTGACTCCTAGTTTGAGAGTACAGTCCATTGCAGTGGATAAGTCTAGAGTCTAGATGACAGGGGCTGGGAGGCCCATGGTCACATGCAGTCAGGAGAGAGAGAGAGAGAGAGAGAGAGAGAGAGAGAGAGAGAGAGAGAGAGAGAGAGAGAGAGAGAAGAGGGAGCTGAAAGATGTGCTTTGTGCTTTCATAGGGCAGGAAGTGGTGCTGTCCATAGTTAAAGTCTCTTCACCTCAGCTAACTCAGTCTAGGAACTCCCTCACAAACATGCCCCCAGGTTTCTCTCTTTGATGATTGTAGAACCTATTAACAATGAGTCTTAACCATCAGCCTCTTGTCAATCTGGCACCAAAAACATACTTTCAAGCCATCTCTCTACCTCTTGACCTCATGGGCTTATGGCCATCTCATGATATAAAATGCATTAAGTACAACTTCAAAAGTCCTCATGTACTTCCAATACATAATATAATATAATGATACAAAGTAAACCTTCTCATTCCAAAAGGCAGGGATGGATTAGCGAGCAGATATTGGGCTAAATCAATACCAAAACACAACAGAGAAAATACCAGTTCTTAAAGCTTTGTGCTTAGCATCTGGGAATTATGCTGGCTTTATCTGGACTCCAAAGGTCTTGGATATCCCCTACAGTCTGTCTTTGCTTCCTATAACAGAGCTTCTCTCTCGGTTCAGATCTACTCTGTGCATGAAACTCCCATTGGTGAACACCCCATGGTCCTGGCTTCACCACCATCCTAGGGTCTTCACTGAAACTCAGACTTGCCTGCCTTCACAGCTTCACACAGTGGCTGCCAATCGTGTTACTCATCACAGCTTCTAAGTTATCACCTTGGGAATTCTTTACTAATCATCCGAGATCTTCACTAGTTACACCTTTGGCTGACTATGCGTGCTCTTTCCCCAATGTTTCTCCTGTTGAGCCAACCTCATTTCATGGCCTGTCTTAAGGGGTTTCATACTAACACAACATCTGAGGGAGTGATTTGCATAAAACTTCTTTTGAGCTATCTTCCATGTTTCCCACAACTTCTTTCTGAGCTCAATGTTTTTATTACATAGTGAACAAGTCAGTTCTATTATGGAAGAAACTCAGGACATAAATTCTTAGTGGACTTTAAAAGAGTGAGTAATGTAGTTTGTTTTGTGAGCCTGGAGATATTTGTGTCTGTGGCAACAGCTATTATATCAATCTGAATATACTCACATTTATAGTAAAATAATTTTAGCTTGTCTACCACTCACTATTTTGGGGTATTTTTTTCTAAAACTTTAAGTCACAAAGGTTATTAAAGCAATAGTAATTGCCTTTTTCCAAATGAGGAAATTACATGCTAGAAAACGTAAGCTAGTTATCTGAGATGATACAGAGTATGTGGAGGGGGGATTTGGACTTAAATTTACAAGTTCCAAAGCACCTATGGCCTTCTCAATACTCCATGTGCATCTCCACAGGAAAACACTATATAAACTGCATACGGTATGCAGATCCATTTGTCCTTTTATTTCTTCAGTCATTACTATGGTCAGTGTTCTGTGTCTTGTGCCATGTCTTTTCATAGGAAAAATTCACTTTTTTAATTCAAACAGTGAAACAACCACTTGTTTGCTTATTTGTTACATGATATTCTGGTCTGAATGTTTAAGTCTCTTCCCACTCCTCAGTTTATATATTTAAATTCTTTTTTTGTTTGTTTGTTTTTTTTTTGTGTGTGTGATTTTGTTTTTTTGAGACAGGGTTTCTCTGTATAGCTCTGGCTGTCCTGGAAGTCACTTGTAGATCAGGCTGGCCTTGAACTCAGAAATCTGCCTGCCTCTGCTTCTATATTTAAATTCTAATCCCCACAGTGATTGCATCTACAGGTGGGATCAAAGGTAATTAAACCCTATGGTAGGAGCCCTCAAGAATGGGCTCTTAAATGATAAGTCCAAGATCTACAGAATGAGAAAAAAATCTTTACCAGCTATGCATATAATAGGGGATTAATATCTAGGTCATATAAAGAACTTAAAAACTTAAATTATAACCACATTATCCTAATCCTAAATGTGCAGATGACTTGAACAGAGAGCATTCAAAAGAAGTATAAATGGCCCATAAATGCATGAAAATGCTTAATATTCTAAACCACCAGGAAAATGCAATTGAGATTCATTTCACCTTGGTCAGAATGGCTATCATTAAGCCAGCAAGCAGAGGCTGGAGGGAGGGATGGCTCAGTGGGTTAACAAAGAGCATCTGCTGGGTAAGAACCGGAATTCACATCCTCAACTGCTGGCTGGGGGCTTAAGTGTCTCACTGTAGCAGTCCTGAGGATGAAGGCATGGAAACTGCCGGCAGCAAGTTCAGAGAGAGTCTGTCTCAGTGGAATATTGTGGAGCTTGTGCATACTGCCCTCCTCCAAAAAAATCAATCTACTACCAATGCTGGTGAGGATGAATGGCAGTTCATTTGTATGGCAGTTCCTCAAGACACTAAAAATAGAACTACTGTGTGACCCAGCCTTATCACTCCTGATTGTATGTCATAGAAATACCTGCGCCTATGTTTATTGCACCATTTTTCACAGTATCCAAGACATGGAATGCCCCTAGTTTTCCATTAGTGAATGAATGAAGGAAGAAAATGTAGTGCATATATACAATGGAGTTTTATTCAGCTATAAAGAATAAACATATCAGTTGCAGGAAAATGGGTGTAACCAGAAATCATTGTGTTAAGGGAAATAAGTCAGACTCATAAAGATAAATGCTTCCTCTCCTATGTGGGATCTAGATTCAAATGTGTATATTTGCATATGTATGACATGAAAGTGAAAGGAGACTCAAGAGAGAGTCAAACAAGAGAGGGCAATAAAGATGGACAAAGTACCTGAGATAACTACATGAAACTTTAAGCCACTATTTTGTATGTTCCTCAAACAGCTTCGTGATGGTGAATTTACAGTAACTGATTCACTACTGAAGGTACAGCAGTAACTATTAATGCTTAAGATGAAATAACCTTAGGAAAATGCCATTTCTGTGAAGAACACTTGCATTTCAATTTAAAAAATTTGACAAGCTCAACAACTTAAATGGGGACTACCCACTTCAATAGAATGATAGACTACCGAAGGTGGACTGGGTTTGATCTCAGAAGAGGCCCAGGAGTGAGTGATTCCTCACTCCTTTAACCCTTAGGGCATAGCAAGGCATTAGGAAGCAGGAACTGGGCCCACATCAGACACCAATCCCCAAATGTTATCACCTTGTACTTCAAGGTCTTCAGAAGGACAAGAGGCTTTGGCTATTTTATAAGCTATTGTGTTATTTATGGCAGCAGCCTGAGGACCAGACAAACCTGGTGCCTTGAAATTCTGAATGCCCTTCTAGTTTAAGGTAGTCCCAAGAAAAGATTTGGAAATACTGAAAGAAGTATCTCTCACCATTAAACGTATTCCCCAGTGGGAATGAACATTTTCCTTGCAGTGGATACTCACTACGTAAGACTGCTCTGCCGGTAAAGAATGAGAGCTTTCTCTTCAAAATCAGGAGAGACATTCTAAGGATGGATGTGCTGCAGTGCCCAATACTGCTGGGATGTTGTGACAAGAAAGCCCAGTGTGTCAGCGAGGAGCACCAGCATGTCATAACTAGCAGCTTCTGCCAGACTCAGAACAGCTCCTTGGACGAGAAAGAACAATGACATACGACTGCAGTTCTGGTTAATAAGTTGGTAATAAAAGGCTTAATTATAGGAATTTGTGAAACTACAAAGCTCGAAAGCAAAAACAGGGCAGAAATAAAAGTATGCAGTTTTTCACAATTATGATCTATAGTATATGATCTTGTTTATGTAATACTTTAGATTTTAATTTATCTAAGATTTGATATAATTTGAGGAGACTAGTAGTATTTTGAGACAGCTTGGCCTATACATTTAGTTCTTATCCATTGGTTAAAAGCAAATGAAAACCTCACTGATGAAATTCAGCAGTTCAGAGTCCTACAATGTCAAACATTTAAGAGCTGGAACTGGACATGGCAGTGCAGGCCTGCAATTCCAGCTATCAGGGTGGCCGAGTAAGGATGATCAGACGTTCATGACATAACTGAATTACGGAGCAATTTAAAGCCAGCCTGTGAATTTTATGGCGTTCCTCTCCTCCCTGAACCCCAAACTCATGGTGGGGAGGGGGAAAAGATGTATGTGTGTGTGTGTGTGTGTGTGTGAGAGAGAGAGAGAGAGAGAGAGAGAGAGAGAGAGAGAGAGAGAGAGAGAGAAGAGAGAGAGAGAGAAAATATGGTACACATGAGCAAGCACAAGCAAGCTCGAGCATACAGTTTCGTGGTTGAGTGCCTGTCTCCATGTACAAGGCTCAGGTTCACCCTCCCTACTGCAGTCCTGGAGGAGGTACTAGGGAGTAGGAGCTTGACATTATTTGTAGCATTGCTATCGTAAGGACTATTTTATTTTAAAAATATTTACTTATGTGTTTGTGTGTCTGTGTATGGGCAGCTGGAGTTACAGCCATTCGAGCTGCTTGACATGGGTGTGGGGAACTACACTGAGGACTTCTGGAATAGTAGGGAAGTGCTCTTAACCAGGAAGCCAACTTTCCAGCACTATTTTCTTAAAACAAACAAACAAGCCCAACTACATGCCTTGGGTTAGTATAAAATAAAAACCTGACCCATTTTTGTGTTTTATGTATCATGAACCCTGAAGCCCCATCATTTTGCTAACAGTCAATGTTAGGATCTGGTAATTGTGGGAATATGTACTTTTTGGACAAACTGAACAGAATTAGGACTTACTGGTGCTAACTCACAACTTTTAGGAGCCATGGGGGAAGGAGAAAGGCAGTGAGGGAGGACTTAGACCTTTCTGTTTCCATTTGTTTTGTTTTAGCTGGGGGTTTGGTTTCACATAGAGCTTGCCAAGTTCCTCCCCACTGAGAAAGTTTTGTCTTAGAAATGGCCACAAAAAACCACGTTTCACTTATAGATGTGGAACGGAAAATGAAACAACTCCACTAATCCCCTTTTCTCTCTTATCGGACTCCCATTTCCTGACTACACATCAAGCAAGCATTTCATAAGAAAAAAATGTGGTCTTTAGATGGGTTAGATGGACTCGGTTCTTCCTACTTTTTTTTTTCAATAGCTAACATTATTAAATAATGTTAATAATAGGTCTTTACTGTAAGAAACCTCTAAATGGATATACTATTAGAAAACAGGCTGATTTGGTCAACTGCTGTCAAACTTTCCCTGTGCCTCAGAGAGGGGAGGTGGGTGGGCCACTGAGCTGTCAATGTAGTCCTTTTGGAAACTAGCCAGATTGACTCATTACAAGAGCTGGCCTGCTTTGATCAGTCCAAGGGCATCTTGAGGAAACTACAGTCTGGTTGCAGAGAAATTGAAACTGAAGTCCACGATTCCTGCTTTACAGGACTTTCCCAGTCACCACAGGTCTTTCCGAGATAACCTGTACCAGCTTTGGAAAGCAGTACTCCAGGCAAGACAAACCTTGGTCAACTCTGTTTTGGTGTGCTGTGGATTGAACCTGCAACCTTGTGCACCCTAGGCAAGTATTTATCACTGAGCTACATCATTCTAAGGGGGTGTCCTCAGGCAAATGATACTGTCAGCATCTCTGTCTTAAAAGAAAGACTTGGTACAAAGTAGCATAGAATAAGTATTGAATTAATGAAAGAGTAAATCAATGGATAAGTCTGAGAATTATATAGGATTTGGCAAGACAGGATTCCTCTATGCAGCCCAAACTGGCCAGTGATTGGTTCCTTGGGCTTATGAATGGTGGAAAACTGGATGCTGTGTTGTGATTGCAATAATCACCTCCTCAGCTTCTAGTGTAATCAGGGTATTTTGGAGTCATTAGGCCCAATGAAGGATTTCTCAAATGGTCTTTTCATGCTTCCCTGGGCTGTTTATCATCGATACAGCGGACAAGAATGGTAGCAGGAAGAGGAAAAGGCAGTTCCACCTGCAAGAAGCCATGGCAAGTGGTAGCAGCAGTCAAGTGGTGGGGACAGGAGGGGATGGTCATGGCAGTTAGACCATACAGACTGCAGGACTGTCACAAGGCATCAACACCAACAGCCTAAGGGTTATAATCATAGCTGGTGCTCACTGCTGCCAATTATTCAGAGAGCCAACTGTTGCACTTCAAGACTTCTAGGCCACTGGCAACCAAAGCCAGAGTACTAAGTCTTAATCCAAGTTCTTAAAACTGTTTGATTCTGGTTTTTAAGATTTGGTAACATAAACTGTAGTTCTCTGGTGAGAGCTCTATAAACCTCTGACGTCTGTCAGCCCAGCCTTAGCCACTGGAGGAAGACCCATGTCTCTTTCCATTAGACCTCCATCATCACCAGTAATTTTCATCTCGATGGAGACCCAGCCAGCTCACTGGTAACTGTGCGGCACACACAGACACGATACACTATCTCGTGTTCAAACAACAGAGCGGGAGAAGAGACACACAACAGAAGAAATGCTACAGGAAGAAGCCCAAGGTACTAAGCAGATTCTTGCCATGGGAGAAACTACCGGGTTCTTCCCAAAGGCTAGAGCCATTAGAATACCGGTTTGCCAAGTGTTTCTAGAAGCGATGAAACAGTCTTAGAAAAAGTAAACTTTTATGACTTCCTGAGGTAAGAGACATGGCAAGATAAGGGTCATTTTCTAAAAACCAGTCTCTACTGTACTTACAACCATGAACTTCAAAAGCAACATCTTCTTAGTGCCCCCAAGTCCATGAAACCAACCTCCCTCACAAGGTGGTTCTGAGGGACTCGGGATGCCACTGCAACCACCTCAAGCCCACACGTGGTGACATCTCCTGGGACTGTCAGATACCAGGCTCGCACTGCCCCGGGCCCGCCTCGCCCAGGTGAATGTGAGAACGCGCTTTCCTCACTCTGAGCCCGCATGCCCGCGGCGTCAGGGGCGGTGCGGTGGGTGTGCTGGGGGGGAAAGCTGGGCCCCGCCTCGGGTGCCTCGTCCAGGGCCACGCGGCCCGGGGAAGCCCAGAACTTCCCGGCGGGAACGCTGGCCCCGCGGCGCGGGCTGCTGGGGAAGGTGTTCTCGCGAGAGGAAGGCGAGGGGGCGCGGGTCGCCGCGGGTCTGAGGGGCGCGGGGCAGCCTGGGGGCGAGCGCCCGGCAGGGGCGCGGAGCTGAGGCGGTGAGCTGGACCGGGGCGCGGGGAAGCCGCTCCCGCCAGTCGCGGAGAGCCAGCCCCTGACGTCAGGAGTTTTCCTCAAAGTCAACAACAAGCCCCGCGGCGGCGGCAAGAAGCTTCGGCGGCGGCAGCCCCCGGAGGGAGGAAGGAGGGGGCGGGGAGGCGGCTGCTGGGTCCCCGAGGCGAGGCGAGGCCGCAGTCCGGTGCTCTGTGCGCTCGGCCCAGAGCCTCCGCCCCGCGGCCCAGCGGCTCTCCATGGCCCCCCGCCCGAGCCGTGTTTTCTAGTGATGAATCGAATTTGTAGCCGACATCCGATTCCCAAGTAGAGTCTCCGCCTCCTCCTCCTCCTCCCCGCGCCGCCGCGGCCGCCCGCCCTCCTCCTCCTCCTCCTCCCTCCTCCCGCCGCTACCGCCGCCGCCCGCTCCAGCGCCGCGGCCCGCCCGCCCGGCCGGCTCCCTCCCTCCCTCCCCTGCAGCCCTTCGTCTCCCCTCCCGCCGGCGGCACCGGGCTCCAGGGGGCCAGAGGCTCAGCGGGGTGGGGGGGAGGACAGGAGGGGAGGAGGAGGGAGGGGGACCCCCGAGTCGCCCCCTCTCCTCCCCCCGCCCCCCCCTGCTCCATCCTCCGCCACCGCCCGAGCAGCTGCGGGGCCGCCACCACCGCCGCCTTTGCAGGTAACAGCCACCGCCCCCAGCTCTCGCCCCCCTCCCCGCCTCGCCCGCACTCCCCGAGGGCCCGGCGCCTCCCTCCCTGCCTCCCCCCCCCCGGGTGGGGGCGGCGGCGGCGCGGGCGGGTGGGTGAGGCGGGGGCGTCTGGGTGTCACCGCGGCTGCCGGGGGCGTGGGCGGGGGGCCGGGGTTCCCCTCCCCGTTCCTCCTGAAGCTTTGGGGCCGTGGGTGTGGAGGCGGAGGCCGGGGGATGCCCCGCGTGGGTGACACGGACATCCCCCTAGCTTTTGGGGGTGGGGGAGCGGTGGCGGTGCGCGGGCGGCCAGGGAGGGGGGTGTTCCTGGCCTAGCGGTACCGTGAGCTGCGCGTCTGGGTTGCCCGGCCCGGTGCCTTTAGGGCTCTTGCTTAGCTCGAGCCGGGTCCCTTCGTCCAGACTCGGTTGGCCGCGCGGCCCGGGGAGGGGGCGGCGGGCCTGGGCGAGGGGCGGGGGGCGGCGGCGAGGTTATGTAACGCGAGCGAGCGGCCGGTGGCGAGTCGGTGTTTGGGTTGGGGGGAGGGGCCGTCTGCGCATGTGGCGGGAGTGCGGGCGAGGATGCACCGGCGTCCCCAGGGTCTCCTTCCTTAGCCAGCTACCTACCCCACCCCACCCCACCGCACCCCGCCGGCGCCCTGGAGAGGACGGTGCTGATGGGGTGCGGGTGTGCGTGTGCGAGGTGGGTAACGTGCAAGTCTGTGTTTTTAATAGTAGTGGGGTTTTGATCCGCTAGGGAGTTGTGTGCTAAGAATAGAAATGTGCGGAAGATGCTGGGTTTGGCTGATCTACTGATGCTGTCGCTGCTGGCGGCGGCGGCGACGGCGGGCGGCTCAGGCTGCAAGTAAACAAACCAGCTTCTTCCTAGTCCACCTCCTCCGCCTCCTGCGCATCAGTCTGCATCAGCCATGATGCTAGTGAGGCCCCTTGGAAGCCCGAAGTTGAAGCTTAAGCTGGTGGCATCCATAGTCCTGATGCTGAGGCGGGGTCGTCCCTTGTTTGAGATTTCCTGGGAATCTACACTTAGGTTAGAGATAACCGAATCTCTCCTTTGGGCCAGTTTTTGTTTTTAACAGTAGAAGTGTTTACTGTTTATCTTTAGGAAGCAGAAAAAAAATGGTTACCTATAAGTCAAAGCTTGGTCTCTCAAATGTCTTCATCAGAATAATGTTATGAAAATAAAATTCATTTCTCAAGTGCAATATATTTTGGTTCAAAGCATTGATGGATTGTAATTGATAAAGTTTACAGATAGAAATTCAGTAATAAAATCTGTGTATCTGTATAGATTAAATTATGCTATTAATAGAATCAACACACTTTTAGCGTTCTGAAAAGGATGTAGAACAAGGACTTCATATGTAATAAAATAACAGTTGTCCCAAATCTTTAATTTAGACGTGTGTTCTGTATTTGGTAAAGCAAAGTAATTTTTTGTTAGAACTATAAATTTCCATACAGTCACTGAATTTTGTTTATGGTAGGACTCACTCATTATATTAAGTTATATTTGCATTTAGGAAAATGTTGGAAAAGCCAAGAGTGGAAGAGTCTAGTAAAGATGGTTTAGAGCTTGAAGATGAATCTGAATATTCCAGAAGATAGGATGTCTAAAACATGAATTCTTTTTAAAAAAGTATCTTCATAAATTGTTGTCTAGAAACACAATACCAGATACACAGTTAAATTCAAGATGCAGTTCAAGACTGAATTTTGTTCCTTTTGTCAATATAAAATTTTGATTCTGTTTGAAGATAACTTTTTAAAAACCAGAGATGACCTCAATATCTATATCTTGAGGTTCAAATTTTAGAGTTAGGGAGAGCATGTGTTATTTTAATGTTTGTACATTTGCAGTAGCATAGAGGTTATACCTAGTCTAAAGGAGTACTACAAAAAAATGATATTGTTATTCATATTCATCTTGTCCCCTCTACTGTCTTCTGTAATGATGAGTGATTAATTTTCAACTTAAAATTATTTTTTTCTTTAATCTTGACGTTGTTGTTTTGTATTCTATATGGAACAATACTTGAAAATTCTTTGGACTTTCTGTTTTTTGTAATTGTATTTATTATGGTTTTGGAGTAGAGGGTCTCCCTGTGTAATTTAGGCTGCTATGAAACTCACTCTGTAGCCTAGGTTGGCCTGCTAGGGATCCCAGCCTCCTGAGTGCTGGGATCACAGGTGTGTGCCACCATTACAGGCTTGTTTGTGTGAGTTTTCTTTTTCACCTAAAATATTTTAAATAAAGTTTCATTCACAAAACAAATATTAAGAGGAGGAGTGTGCTTTGGAGGGGTAAGGTTTTTTTGACTTCATTCAAAAGCTCACTGTCATTAAAGTTTGTCATTGAAAGTCTGTTGGTTAAACTTCTGAGACAGATGTTAGCATGGATTTCAGTGTCGGGGTTTAGGAGTTTGAAACTCGAGGTTTTGATTTTAACATGTAAGTTTCTAAATGCTTAGGCTTCTTTCTAAAGAGGAACTTGTTTCATACATTGTTGTAGTACATTGATTAAACTTTGCATCTTCTCATGAAGTGATAACTAGTTATAATTTACTCTTTAATGCCCAGTAGTTCAAGAATTTGTCCCTGGGATGATGATTCTTGTTAATGTGTTAATTGGATCAGAATCATGATTTGGTGAGAGCTTGGCTTTATAGTGATTATGTTTATAGCATTAAAAAGCAAACCAATTTGGAATCATTTTTGATTTGTAGAATAAAATGCAAGACAAAATACTTTTATTTGGTTTATTTTATAATTTGACTTTCATTTTCAAGTTACTCTGAATTAATAATGTAAATATTCTTTATGGTTGGTTTGTGCTTAAGTCTTTGAGTAATTTAAAAGTTGTTGATAAGCTCCAGATTTCAGCATGTGCATCTGTATTCTTAATCTTGTTTCAGTGCAGCATACTCTCTGCAAAAGTAGGCTAATATTACCAGATGTGTTATTATAGCCTTTAAAATCTGACAGATTGTTTCCAGTTAATTCTAACTATGTGCCTGATCTTGCTATATGTACTTCATATATTGTAATTCATCTACTTCAGGACAATCTTGCTGCAATTTTGAAAGTGAATTTCACATGAGAAAACACTTCATACAGCACAAAAATTGTTTCATTTAAACTTGCCTATTCAATATACATATATGTATGTATATTCCAAATTTATAATTTCAAATGTATAAATATATTTCAAACATATAGTATAATATGATATATAATATGCTATTATATAGTATACATTATACTATATATTATATCTATACTCTACAGAATCAAGTTAATATAGTTTAAAAAGCTATATTGATTAAACTAACATCTCTTTCATTTTAATTGTTTCAAATGCCAAAATATGTGAACTGTTTACATATTTTATTGTGGTGTCCCTCATCTAATAAGAGGTAAATTTATTTATTTCTTCAGATAGTAGTTGGTGAGTAAGTTAGCATATGCTTTTGACTTATAAATATGCTTTTAGTTCTTAAAAACTATCTAAATATATTTAAAGATTTATTGCTAACTTCAGGTATTTTATATTTCTAAATGGGTATTTTTGCTTGTATTCTGAAGGGAAGGTAAAAAGGTATACTAGAAGAAAATAGAAAATGTTCAGATGAGACTTTGTCTCTTCTATATTAATTATATTTGGGTGTCTGGGGGATTTGGCAGAAAGGAAGGTAGAATTTAGCCAAGAATGGAGTTTAGCCCAGATTTGGTCTGAGTTGAATGGCTACTTGTTTTGTAGTAACTGTATATTAGAATTTGAGGATAGGAGCTATTTATAACCATGATTGTCATCTATACTACTACTTCTATATATGAAGTTGATTGTAGATTTCAGTGTAAAGAATCTTACATTTTATTGGCTCTGAAAGAGCTATCAAGCATCTAATGCTGCCTTTTCTGAAATCACAGTTAAGGACATTGAGGCAGAGTTGGGAACAATTATCTAAGATTTTTGGTCTGTCTGATGCTCTTTTTAAAGGAAACTTTGAGATGACCTTTATTAGGGATTCTAATCCTGGGACTGTGTTGGGGAGGGGAGGGGAGGTCTTCCAGGAATTGTTGGCATTTAGTTTTTATGTGTGTGCATTAAGAATTTTCATTTTGTAGTTTGAGAGGTACCTGAGGCAGATTTTGGAATTTTTTTTTTGTGTATTGAATTAAGTGGCCAGGTGAGACAGTGTTCTGTAGCCCTCAGCCTCATACACTGCTATGCAACATTTCCCATAGAAATTAAGGGACTCTTCCTTCAGCAGCTTGTCTGTGGGTTTATGTGAAGCTGAGGGTAAGCATATCCCCAGTCCCCAGTGTTTTACATCAGAAAATTAAACATATGACTTAGCACAAGCTTTTTAGTAGTGGACATGTTGGTTGAGGTTGTACATTGATGATCTAAGAGAAAGACAAAGGGGGGAATGCTTTGTGGGTTTTTTGGTAGATATATTTTAAAATTATAAAGTGTTTTTAGGAGTTAGCTAACTTTCAAGTTTGAAAGTTCTGATAGTTTGCCTAAAAATTCTAGGCTTTAGGAAAAAATATTTCCCAGGGTGTTATGACTATGTTCCGAAGAGGAGAGGCACTGTGAATAGGATAACAACTCCTAGTAAGGACAGATTGTCTCAGAAGTGTTTGAGATATAAGCTGTCTGGAATGTTGTTTCCACGTCAGTGGGATCACTTTTGCACATACCCTTTTGAAAGCTTGATAGAGCCTTGTGCATTTGTCATGGCATATAAATGAGTCTTTCAGAGGGGAGTTAAACCAGGATCTGTGTGTCCTAACCCCTCACAGCTCCCTCCTTTTACTAGTTTTATTTTGAGCCATGGTCTTACCAAGTGGTTCAGACTAACCTTGAACTTACTATAGACACCAGAAGCACTCCTGCCTCAGCCTCCAGACTAGTGGGGATTACAGTCATGTGCCACCATCCTGGCTTAGATTTTTTTACAACATAGTTATTGAAATCTGAAACTACCATAGACCCTAAAATAGTTCCTTCTGGTCAACATTTATGTTTTAAAATATCAATTGTATTTGAATTAGCTTCCTTTATTAATCCAGTTTTTCTATCATAAATAAAGTCTATAAAATTGTAGCATAGAACATTACAGCCAAAGAAAATGTATAGTTTAAAGTTAAAGTTTGAATTTTAATTTAGAAATAAACATATAGGAAACCATGTCGGTAATCCCAGCACTAGGGGGAATTGAGACAGGTTCAAGTACATTTTAGTATATATAGATAGCTCTAGGGTAGGTGTGGCCCACGGGTCTCAGGGATCCCCCCCCCCCCCAAGTAATCAACATTTAGGAAGTTACTAACATAAGAACTTTGCACGTGTAGGAAAAGGGGCTTTTCCACCTCATTTTAATTTTACGTTATTTCGTTTGTGATGGTTTTGCTGATACTTTAGTTTTATTTATTTTTGGTTTATTTCAACACATTTTGATAATTACATTTGAGAGTTCATATTTAGTGTGAAGCAGATGAAGCTGATTAATTTAATTACAGGTGGTTGCTCTTACTGAATGTCCCTATGTATGGAAACTGGGGAATATTGTCTTTGTTTTTGGCTACAATTTTCTTAGGTTCATAATTAATAGAGTAACGTAAGTGAAAGATCTTGGATAACAAACACATAATAAACTTGGAAAATACTTAAGATGCTTTTTTAGTTCTTGTTTCAGAATAGGCATAAGGCATTAACTTATTGAGTAAACCTTACACTGTTGTGAGTGATATCCTGAAACATGTTTGATGTTTTATTGTTTTAAATTGCACGATTGGTTGCTGAAGTAAACAAAAAGTCTTTTGAAAACTCTTTAAAATATAAGTAAGAAAATATTCACTTCTTAACTTTTTCTTCCCATAATGAGTAACTTTGGGTAGCAATGAGGTTTCTTTTATTTGGATTTGAAAATGGATGATCTCAATAAAAAGTACTTTAAATGTCAAGAAAAAATAGAGTAGTTTTGATGTAATCAAATCTTTGCAGACTATGGAAGGCCATAGGGAACATGATTTAAAACATGTGAATTTTAATTATTTAGATATAATACTTTCATAATGTTTAAATTTAGTTTTGTTTTAAACATGGTGTCATGCCATGGTTGCTGTTGACCTAGACTTGTTTGCTTAGTTTATTTATTCCTTATTATCCAAAGCTTTTACATCTTTGTTCATTCATCTACTTATTCACTAGTTCTCTATTTGTTGAATAAGTGCCAGACACAGTCAAGTTGCTTTAATAATTTATGTTGTGATGCAATGGAATTAAATATGGGAAGTGTTTTGTACATTATAAAATGATATTCAAATGAAGTTATAATCATCAAATTCTGTAATAGTGTATCATGAGTGAAAATATCTTTACTATTGAATCTACTATGAATTTTTTGCGTAACTTTTTTATAAAAAAGAACGATAAATTAGATTATCTAGCATTGAAATATTAAATGCAGTTGACTTAAAAATAAACCATATTTTATGTTAACTCACTGGAGATCATATTTCTACAGAAGCTACTATGGAAGGAGGGTGAAGCTTGCTTTGCCATTAGAAACATGTGACAACATGGCTCATCTTGTAAACTATTGTTTATAACTGTTGAAGACTGAATGGAGAATGTAGGCGACTGGAACAGGAGAAATCAGTATGTGTACTGTGTAGGAGCCAATAGCATTGCTTTTACATGGAAAAGACAACATACTGCTAATCCAATAATTACATTTTAAAGTTTTGTTTCAAGATGGTACTGTTTTAGCCATTAGACACAGGAATAATTTTTAAAGTTGCACATTGTGATTATGGATAGAATTTAGTAACTGTTTAAGGTACAGTGGAATAAGACTACCTCTAATACTTAGTTAGGTTCAGTGACCTTGTTAAAGTTTGTTTTAACTTAATGTACATTTAAAAAATATAATCCTAAGATAAGCATTGATCTCTCTCTCTCTCTCTCTCTCTCTCTCTCTCTCTGTGTGTGTGTGTGTGTGTGTGTGTGTGTATGATGGCGACATTTGCACTAGTCTTTTCTAGTATTTAACTTACAATTCCTTATGCATTATATGGAGTTAGCACTTTCTTTCAAACTTTTTTTCTAACGATTTTTTTTCTAGCTCTATAATATGTAGTCAGTTGGGTTTTTCAGGATATGATATCAATCAAAATAAGATATTTTGATGCTATACTCTAGAGCTTTTATTTTTTTCCTGTTTGTATTGTTTTTAATGTGAACTGGGTATTACTTTAAATAATATGACTGCTTCCTCTGTCAGTATTCAGTGTGGGAATTATTGGTAAATTATGTCTTATTTTAGAATATTTAATGTCAGTAGAGATATTTCATGGGGACAAAATTGTAAACATTTCCCAAACAACTTTAACAAAGGACTTACTTTATCTAGTTTCTTTTAGTTCAACACTCTATCGAACAATCATAATTTTGGGAAAGAGACCCAGATTACAGTATCCTTCTTTATTCTGCAGCAACACATACCTATAATTATGATTTTGAGTAGTACTGCCCCTGCCTTTATGTATTGTGCATGACATATGTGCAGAGCCCATGAGAGGGTGGTCTTCTGTGGAGCCTTTGTCAGGTTGAATAGAGGATATCTAGTTTTGGTCACTGATTGGTGAACAGGTAGGCTTTGCACATAATTTGTATTGGAAGAGGACTTGTAATCTAGTTCAGTACTATCTGGGAATTCAACCTTGAATTTAATTCTATACATATTTATGAAGGTCCGACTTCATAGAATAGTACAGTTAGTCTATGTACCAATTTTTTTTCTGTTTAAAGTTTATGTTGTGTGTCACTTAACACTGGTTATCTGGCCCATAGTTTTGCAAATGTGGAAGCACTTTCACAAAGTTCTGTGGCAACAGCCCCTCTTAGATTGGTAGGGACAATAATAGTGCAGTTCATTAAGCTTATTGCTGTCTATGTAAGGATGCCTTGAAGAAGCCTTTTTACTAAGTTATCATGTAAAGACCTAGGGGATAAATTTCTGGTAAATATCTTAGGAAACACTTTTCTTCTGAGCAGCTCTCGTCTTTTTTGTATTACAGACATTAATACTGAAACCTATCATGTTTTTGAATTAGCAGTTTTCCTAAAACATTTCATTCCACATTTTTTACTTTCACAAGTAGAGTTTTGAAATGAAGAGTGCCAATTTAGGAGTGAGGTACTCCAAATTCAGATTTTGGCTCTACAGCTTACTACCTTGAAATCTAGCAATTAGTTATTCTCTGTGAGCCCCAGATTCTCAGTTCTGTGAAATGAAGTCTGTAGTGTCCTAACAGAGTTGTAAAGATTATCAGAGAATGACAGATGAACAATTTTGGCATGTCTCTTCTACTTTTATATTTCCTTTGTTCTACTTTTTGTATCTACCCAAGGAAATAATGTTGTATACTTAATGTAATTTACCTAAAATATTTTTAGAACAAGGCAGATTATATACATGCTAGTTTCTTGCAACATTGTATTTTACATAAAATAAAGCAATTAAAACTACTTACAAATACTTTGACATAATGGTTTTTGAAATTAAAGGGATGTGGGCCACTCAACTTTCTTCATTCTTTCTCCCCTTCATCCCAAATACACAGTACAAAATGTGCTTTCTGTATATTTGTAGATCTGACAGTTATTTTGTTAGGACATTTAATTTCAGTCTCTTAAGTTAATATTTCACTATCATTTAACATCTTCCACAAGACCAGAGCAGTGTATTCATAGAACTATTTATTAATCCCCCCATGTTTGAGAAGCTAGACTTTATGTGCGGTCAGGCCAATTGAAGACATTCACAAAGACTTAGTTGTTTGTTATTGCTATGTGAGTTCAAGAATGGAAAAAAAAAAGAAATTCTTTCTTCAATACTTCCTTCCAGGCTGAGTCATCACTAGAGAGTGGGAAGGGTGGCAGCAGCAGCAGCAGCAGCAGCAGCAGCAGCAGCAGCAGCAGCAGCAGCAGCAGTGAATCCAAACCCTAAAACTGACCTGCAAAGCACCATTTCTCCAAGTTGGGGGGCTCAGAGGGGAGCCATCATGAGCGATGTTACCATTGTGAAAGAAGGTTGGGTTCAGAAGAGGGGTAAGTTAAGTGCTCAGCAGAACTGCTGAGCTGTGAGTGGGATGCTGAGAGTTGGTCTTTCCTCTGGTGCTGTTAAATCAAGTGGGATGTGCTGACTGATAGGGCTGAAATAAAGTTTACCATGTATGTTAGGAGTCTGCTTATTTAGGGATTTCCTTCTAATTCTTTTTTTTTTTTTTTTTTTTTTTTTAGTTTATAATTATGACGTTAGATTTTTGCACATATACATGTTAGTAATGCATTTTTCTATAATGTGTTCAGATTCAACAGACTATAGAATTTAACATAGAAATGAACTCTTGTGTCTATAAATGATATATTAATATTTAGATAAAAATATGGCTCTGTGTCAATTTGTATGATAGCATAAAGACTTAATATAGTAAGGCGAGGGCTTATATTTAAACTGTTAGACTAAACAGACCCATAAATTAGGTAAATTAAAGCTCTTATATAAAAATTCAAATGTGGACAGTGATTTTTCTTTGTTTAATTTTATATTTTTTGTTTACATGATCTACTTTTACTGTATATTTCCTGTCCACTCTTTTGATAAAGGCATTATTTTTATTATTAAATAACTGCTGTAAAACTTAGTTTATAATGTGAGTGATCATCTGGACTTTAGGCTAGTTGCTCAGCAACTATACCCGTCTACGTACATGGCCAGATTCAGTAGACTGAGGGATCCTTTTAGGCCCAATTTGAGAGTTGAAAGTTACCTCTAAACACTGACTTTCATTTCTTTGAAGATCTTTAGTTAATGCTTATGCTAAAGAGCTGTTGTCAGTTCTTAAATGGAATTTTAAAATAGGCCTTATCAAGTTATAATTTACATACAATAAATATTCCAAATAACATTTTAATGGGTTGTGCCTAACATTTATGGTGATGTAACAAACACTACAGTCCTAAAATAGAACATTTCTATCACTCTAAAAAATTCTTTCCATGTTGCTTTTAGTTTACTGCTTCTCTTTCAACTTCGGCAATCACCTGATGTGTTGTCTCTTACTATAATTAGGATTTTCAAAGATTTCAGTTCAGTGGACTCATAAAACCCATGGTCTTTTGTGTCCGGTTTCTTTCCTATTCACTGCTTTATCCATATCGTTTATGCGAAAAGAAGAACTACTTCAGGAAATACAATTCTTCATTTATTTGTTTATTTTTAACTAATTTTCTTTTTGAAGCAGAAATCTCACTTTATACCCAAGTTGCATGCAGTTAAACTTACTATGTAGCTCAGGTAGTTATTCAACTTGATGATTCTCCTGTCTAGGTCTCTTCAGAACCAGGATTATAGGCATGTTTTACCACTCCTGGCTTTGTCTTTTTAATACTTGGTAGAAATTTGGTTTGTCTCTGGATATTGTGAATAAAGTTTTTATGAACATTGAGTACATGATGTTTCCATTTGTATTGGGTAATAACCTAGGAGAAGATTGCAGGTTATATGGTAAGTGCCTGTTTAAATTTATAAAACTGCCAATTTATTTTCCAAAGTGACTGACCATTTGTGTCATTATATTTGTCCTTTGCTTTATTCTCATGTATTTGGAAAGCATTTTCAGATTTTAGTGTTGTGTTTTTTGTTTTCTTTCTTAACTAGTTTATATTCTTTCACTTTTAGAGGGGAGTGAAGGAGAGGAAATGGCAAGTCACTTAAACCTCTAAAAATTTCCTTTATTATTTCCTAAAATTTGATCCTAAGATCATTGTAAGACTCATGTGAAATAATGAATCTGCCTCTCGGTATACTCATGTTTGTCTAAGGTCTTAGGTTGTTCTTAATTCTGTAAAATTACATCTTTTCTGAAGTACCAGGATGAAACTTTAATATTTAGGTCATAAAATATATAATAGAAAACAAAGAAAATGGTACATAAGAAATTTTGTTGTTCAGAGGTCCCCCCACAATGTGTATCTGCCTTTGTGCATTCATGTTCGTGCTTATTGAAAATTAATAGCCATCTGAACATAATGTGAGTAGTACTCAAGTGTATGAAATGAAATGTAAAGACCCTTCTGTACTTTACCTCTTCAGCTGGTTCTTCTTCTGGGGATCAGTATCCTAATTGTGCATATAATATACAATATTTTTGGATAGCCGTTTTCTCATAATCTAGTGTTTCCGTTATGAAAATGAAAAAAATACCTTTGAAGGCCGGCTTATCCTGCTCACCCCACTCACCCTGCTCGCCAGTTCACCCTGTCCTCCTTTTTTGGGAGGGGTTGGGTTTCCGGCTAAGACTTTGATGTTAGATCATCACTTTTGAGAACTTTTATTTCTAAATTTGCTTTTTGTAAACGATGTTGAATTCCCAACATTCCCTTCATGGATTGTGCTATCTATAATACTTATTACATATTGTCAAGGCTTATAGTAGTTAAACTTGTTGAATCTGAAAAGCAATGAATAACATTATGATTCTTTAATGCTAGTGATATGATAGTACCCTAAATATAAAAGAGATTTTTCACACCTCAGTTCTCAATAGCATGTCTTCTATAGTTTATATAATAACTATTTTTCTTGAATTTCTTTTCTTTTCTTTTTGATTTTCTTTCCTATTTTGACTTTTCAGACAAGGTCTGACTACATATTCTAGACAGACCTTCAACTTGAGTTTCTCCTACTTCAGTCTCCCAAGTTTGGAATTGTCGATATTGGCCACAGTGTGGCTTTCCCCTGAATATTCTGATGGCCATGTTTTCCCCATGCTGATTGAAGGACATATGCCTTATTGACTGGGTTTTTTTTTTTTTTTGGTTTTTCAAGACAGGGTTTCTCTGTGTAGCCCTGGCTGTCCTGGAACTCACTCTGTAGACCAGGCTGTCCTCGAACTCAGAAATCTTCCTGCCTCTGCCTCCCGAGTGCTGGGACTAAAGGCCTGTGCCACCACGCCCTGCGATTGTTTAACTTTTTATTTACAACGTTTGAAGTACTAGTGCATGGTTTTCTGGATATGATACTTAAAAATACTATGGAATGTAACTCTCTGTCAAGTTCCACGCTTTCTGGAATTTCATGTCATTACTCTTGTTTTGGACTCATTTTACACTTTCCTGACTGTTTCCTGAGCTGATCCTTGTTTTCGGGAGGGATGTGTATGGGTGCTTGTCAGTGTAATATTTAAAACTCTCCTTTTGACTTTCATGTCTGGTACATTTCTTTCATCCAGAACTTTGAAAGTTGCTTTGTTTTGCTTTTAGCAACCAGTTTTACTGAGGAGAGGGTTGATGCTCATGAGTTATTTCTTCATAGGAAACTCATTTTTGTGCTCTGGAACCTGTTGATGCTTCTATATCTTTGGAATTATGAAATTAAAGGAGGATGAGTTGCAGTCTAATTTTGTTCATTGTGTTTAAAGTTTTAGGGGACAATTTGAATATGAAAGTTTAGGTTGGTCTTTTCTATTTCTATAATTTTTTTTATATCTTTGGTTATTTTTTCTCTTGTGTATTTTCTTATTTCCAAGAGCCTCTAAATTAATCTGAGATGTAAAACAAAAAATTCTTTATTTCCATGTCTTTCTAGGAAGGAGGAGAGAAACTTTTTCTTGAACATTGTATTTACTTTTTCTTCCAGTATGTTATTTCTGCTGTTACTTGATATTTGTAGGAATTATTTGTACTTTATAGTTGCTTTTTCTTATAATAGTTTAGAACACTAGATTCTATTTTGAAGTTTTCCTTCTTTTTAAGTACTTTGGTTAGTTGATTATAGCTCTTTCTTGGTGGCCGTTTCTTTCGGTGTCTCACGGTACTATTTGTACAGTTATGAGAGGATTGGGTTCCTGGCAGTGCTCTCTGTTTGTCACTGTTTTCTGTATTATTGACAAGAAGGTTTGCTGAGTGAGGATTTGTGATGGTAAGTAACTGTACTCCTGAAAGCATCAGTTGAAACACTAGAGTAACACATGTTGACATCCTCCACTATTATTTCTTGTAGACAATCTCAGTATTGTATGAGTAATAATGTAATGTTTCAGTCAAGCATATTTCACAGGGTAAACTGTTGCTTGGCATTTCTTTGGCTCCAAGAATTTCTCTTCCCCAAAGAATTACTTCTTTTTTATCCTGGTCAGATAAGTACAACCTGATTTCTGGTGTATTTATTTGGAAATATCTGTCTCCTTCACAGTGTGGTTTAAGCAATATTAGGTCTGAGTGTAGAAAGAAGGTATTAAAATTACTTACTCTAGTGAGTAAAATAAAAAGTTAGGATGAAGTTAAAATCATTGCCAAGAGTTGCTCTGTGGTTATTCAGTGGTAGAGCTCATCCTCCAACCACTGGAAAAGCCATAATACAGGTCCTGGTTTGAATGTTAGTCTTAGTTCTCAGACCTTTACATTTGGATCAGTTCTAGATAATTTAGCTCCTTTCTGGATGCTACCTTATTTGTACTTTTTTTTTTTTTTTTTGGTTTTTCGAAACAGGGTTTCTCCATATAGCCCTGGCTGTCCTGGCACTCACTTTGTAGACCAGGCTGGCCTCGAACTCAGAAATCCACCTGCCTCTGCCTCCCGAGTGCTGGGATTAAAGGCGTGCGCCACCACACCCGGCTTTATTTGTACTTTTAATGTAAGTCGGTTTTTGAGTAAATACTTTCCCAGACAATGATGAAAGAGAGCGAAATACTGATATTTATGTAGGATAAGTTAATCTTGTTCGTTAGAGATTTATCAATAATGAAATTATGTTCTTGTGTACTTTTTTATAGCAGTTGAAGATGGTGATTTAGATGACACACAAACATAGCATTACTAGTGTAGAATTGACAGTTCTTACTAAGTATGGGCTAAGCTAATACCTGTATCTTCCTCTATGGTGGATCTAAGGAGTACCTTCTAGACTAGCTTTGTATTAGCATAGGAAGCACCTGTATTTGTAGCAAATGCTTATTGAATTGCTCAAAAAATAGTGTATTGATATTTTCTGGGTGACTCCAAACTTTTTAAGCTAGATGTAGAGCTTTGCTTCTAGTTTTCTGAGTTTATTATATCTTAGTAATGTAGGAATATAGTACATTAGTAAATTGGGAAATTCAACAAGTTTACAAGATTTACATGATAAAATGAAATAAACTGCAATAATAATAATAATAATAAAGAACTTCTTGTACTTCTAAAATTTACTTGTTTAATAATACTACTTTTTAAATACCCAAATATTTTAGCCTACTTTTTTTTCTTTCTTTTCTTTTCTTTTTTTTTTTTTTTCTTTTTTTGGTTTTTCGAGACAGGGTTTCTCTGTATAGCCCTGGCTGTCCTGGAACTCACTTTGTAGACCAGAGCCTACTTTTTTTTTTATTAGATATTTTCTTTATTTACATTTCTTTTCTTTTTTTTATTTTTATTATTATTTTTTAAAATTTTAATATTTTTTATTACATATTTTCCTCAATTACATTTCCAATGCTATCCCAAAAGTCCCCTATAGCACCCCCCACTTCCCTACCCACCCATTCCCATTCTTTTGGCCCTGGCATTCCCCTATATTGGGGCATATAAAGTTTGCAAGTCCAATGGGCCTCTCTTTCCATTGATGGCCGACTAGGCCATCTTTCGATACATATGCAGCTAGAGACAAGAGCTCCGGGGTACTGGTTAGTTCATCATGTTGTTCCAACTATAGGGTTGCAGATCCCTTTAGCTCCTTGGGTACTTTCTCTAGCTTCTCCATTGGGAGCCCTGTGATACATCCAATAGCTGACTGTGAGCATCCACTCCTGTGTTTGCTAGGCCCCTGCATAGTCTCACAAGAGACAGCTATATTTGGGTCCTTTCAGCAAAATCTTGCTAGTGTATGCAATGGTGTCAGCGTTTAGAAGCTGATTATGGGATGGATCCCTGGATACGGCAGTCTCTAGATGGTCCATCCTTTCATCACAGCTCCAAACTTTGTCTCTGTAACTCCTTCCATGGGTGTTTTGTTCCCAATTCTAAGAAGGGGCACAGTGTTCACATTTTGGTCTTCATACTTCTTGAGTTTCATGCGTTTAGCAAATTGTATCTTATATCTTGGGTATCCTAAGTTTTGGGCTAATATCCACTTATCAGTGAATACATTTTGTGTGAGTTCCTTTGTGATTGTGTTACCTCACTCAAGATGATGCCCTCCAGGTCCATCCATTTGGCTAGGAATTTCATAAATTCATTCTTTTTAATAGCTGAGTAGTACTCCATTGTGTAAATGTACCATAATTTCTGTATCCATTCCTCTGTTGAGGGACATCTGGGTTCTTTCCAGCTTCTGGCTATTATAAATAGGGCTGCTATGAACATAGTGGAGCATGTGTCCTTCTTACCGGTTGGGACATCTTCTGGATATATGCCCAGGAGAGGTATTGCTGGATCCTCCGGTAGTACTATGTCCAATTTTCTGAGGAACCGCCAGACTGATTTCCAGAGTGGTTGTACAAGCTTGCAATCCCACCAACAATGGAGGAGTGTTCCTCTTTCTCCACATCCTCGCCAGCATCTGCTGTCACCTGAATTTTTTGATCTTAGCCATTCTGACTGGTGTGAGGTGGAATCTCAGGGTTGTTTTGATTTGCATTTCCCTGATGATTAAGGATGTTGAACATTTTTTCAGGTGCTTCTCTGCCATTCGGTATTCTTCAGGTGAGAATTCTTTGTTCAGTTCTGAGCCCCAGTTTTTAATGGGGTTATTTGACTTTCTGGAGTCCACCTTCTTGAGTTCTTTATATATATTGGATATTAGTCCCTTATCTGATTTAGGATAGGTAAAGATCCTTTCCCAATCTGTTGGTGGTTTTTTTGTCTTATTGATGGTGTCTTTTGCCTTGCAGAAGCTTTGCAGTTTCATGAGGTCCCACTTGTCAATTCTCGATCTTACAACACAAGCCATTGCTGTTCTATTCAAGAATTCTTCCCCTGTGCCCATATCTTCAAGATTTTCCCCACTTTCTCCTCTATAAGTTTCAGTGTCTCTGGTTTTATGTGAAGTTCCTTGATCCACTTAGACTTGACCTTAGTACAAGGAGATAGGAATGGATCGATTTGCATTCTTCTACATGTTAACAACCAGTTGTGCCAGCACCATTTGTTGAAAATGCTGTCTTTCTTCCACTGGATGTTTTTAGCTCCCTTGTCGAAGATCAAGTGACCTTAGGTGTGTGGGTTCATTTCTGGGTCTTCAATTCTATTCCATTGGTCTATTTGTCTGTCACTATACCAGTACCATGCAGTTTTTATCACAATTGCTCTGTAGTAAAGCTTTTTTATTTACATTTCAAATGCTATCCCGAAAGTTCCCTCTACCCTCCCCCTGCCCTGCTCCCCTACCCACCCACTCCCACTTCTTGGCCCTGGCTTTCCCCTGTACTGGGGCATATAAAGTTTGCAAGACCAAAGAACCTCTCTTCCCAATGATTGTCAACTAGGCCATCTTCTGCTACATATGTAGCTAGAGACATGAGCTCTGGGGGTACTGATTAGTTCATATTGTTGTTCCACCTATAGGAGTGCAGACCCCTTCTACTCCTTGGGTACTTCCTCTAGCTCTTCCATTGGGGGCCCTGTGTTCCATCCTATAGATGACTATGAGCATCCAGTTCTGTATTTGCCAGGCACTGGCATAGCCTCACTCAGCTATATTACTCACAGCTATATTAGGGTCCTTTCAGCAAAATCTTGCTGGTATATACAATCGTGTCTGGGTGGCTGATTATGGGATAGATCCCAGGTGGGGTAGTCTCTGGATGGTCCATCCTTTTGTCTTAGCTCCAAACTTTGTCTCTGTAACTCCTTCCATGGGTGTTTTGTTCCCTATTCTAAGGAGGAATGAAGTATCCACACTTTGGTCTTCCTTCTTGATTTTCTTGTGTTTTGGAAATTGTATCTTGGGTATTCTAAGTTTCTGGGCTAATATCCACTTATCAGAGAGTGCATATCAAGTGACTTCTTTTGTGATTGGGTTACCTCACTAAGGATGATATCCTCCAGATACATCCATTTGCCCAAGAATTTCATAAATTCATTGTTTTTAATAGCTGAGTAGTACTCCATTGTGTAAATGTACCACATTTTCTGTATCCATTCCTCTGTTGAGGGATATCTGGGTTCTTTCCAGCTTCTGGCTATTATAAATAGGGCTGCTATGAACATAGTGGAGTATGTGTCCTTATTACCTGTTGGAACATCTGCTGGGTATATGGCCAGGTATTGCTGGATCTTCCGGTAGTACTATGTCCAATTTTCTGAGCAACCGCCAGACTGATTTCCAGAGTGGTTGTACAAGCTTTTAGCCTACTTTTTAATGCTGTGATGAAATGCCTGAAAGCTACTTTGTAAAAAGAAGAGGTTTATTTAGTTTAGTTAGTATTTTGGAGGCTTAAGCGTTTGTCACCTTTATGAACTCAGCATTCTTGTAAGTTCCCTGTCAGGTGGCTGATGATAACTCTGTGGCTGTACAAGCCATCACATTTGAGGACAGGAGACAGGGAGAGGAGAAGAATGGCGGTAGTTGCTCTTTTATAAGTGTTCTCTTGTGTGAACTAAAGTGATCTTAGGAGAACTACTCATGAGGAGCATGGCACAGTGATCCTAAGGACTTCTAGTGTCACTCTCAAAATTTTTACCACATCTGCAAGCTGCCTCCAAATCTAACATCACAAAAGATGCTTGGGTGTCCTTATCACACTCCAACTGTAGCACTAAGTAGTAATTTATGAATGTAGAGAGTCAATTCTTTGATAACATATTACGATCTAATGTCTCAGTAGTCAATTCATAATAGGACTTGGGAAGTCAATATGATTTAAGAGATAACTTACTGTAAACATTTTCATTGATAAAATGATACCTGTGTAAATTTGTTATCCCTGTATTGTTTTTGTATCTAACAGATTGAACCTTTCTATTGTTTCTTTGTATTGTAATCAGTTGTGTCTTCAAATAACCATTTTTCTTATTTATATTGTATTTATAATATCATCATGTTTGTCAATAGAATACTTGTCTTGCATTATATGAAATGGTTGAGTTAAAGTAGATTTGGTAATGTAACAGTTGTGTCTGTAAATTGTCTCACAGGAGCTAAATCCTGTTATGCAAAATACACTGTAGCAATATAAGGATTGAAAGCAGGCTATATTGTTATTTGTGCTATTGTTGATCTAGTAAAATTATATAATTTGTTGTGGAAAGCGAAACTTTCTTTTTAGGTGCAAAAGATTGAGAGTCTTTCATTTTTCTTTACTTTGTATTTGTGTTCCTTTGTTTATGTTTTACTTATGAAATCACTTTATAGAAATAAGCTATAAAGTGGATAAGAAGAATGAAAGCAACAATGTGGTGTCCTGATTACTCCCAGCACAGCGTTTCTCCATAGAGAGTAGATAGCTGTGATGGTGACTGTGTAAGCCCTATGTTCAGTTAGAGAAGTATGCTGCAACTATTGAAACAGTGAATTAGGTAGTTTAAAGTTGTTTTGTTTTTTTTTTTTTTTTTTTTTTCTTATTTTTTGAGACAGTTCTCAATTATTTTTGAGACAGTTCCATGTAACCAGGACTGGCCTTGAATTTGCTCTATAGTGAGACTGGCTTTGAACTTCAATCCTACTGCCTCTACTTCCTGGATTACACATGTGTACCACAACCAATTTTAGATTTATTTCCTAATGGCTGTGAAAATTAGAGATTTAATTAATGTATTTGTAATATGAAATTTAGTTTTTTTATTTTTTATTTTTTTACAGTTTTCATACACTTATTTTAAAATTGTAAGCAAGAGAACCTAATAGAGAGAATACCATCAAGTGATAAGCTTTCATAGGTAAGTTTCATGGAGTTAAGGAATTGTGAAGTTGCTGTGACGCAGGCATATACTTAGGTGTTTCCAATTAAGAGTGAAGTTGTGTGTACTGACTTGCAGCTTCATTCAGTTTATTTAGGAATGTTAGTTTGTTTTTGTATGTACAAGACAAATACTTTACCAGGAAAATATATCTCTCTTCAAGTTATCTTTAAAGAACCAGAATTCTTCTTTTCTTCATTTCTACAAATCAGGCATAGCCATCTTGTGGCTCAAGGGGTACTTGTGGCTAAGAATAGTTGTAACACTGCCCAACATTTTCTGTTATTTAACTTGTGTAGTTTGTGTGTGAACTTTGTAGATGACAAAATCATGCTGAAATATGTAGAGGTTGGACATTCCTGCATGCCTTTTAATTCTCTTTTATGGTCATGCTTTACTGGGAAGGGTCTCTAATACAGTGTTTAATAAGAGAATGTATATTTTACCACAAGTTTTCTGTTAGCTGTCACTTTTCCACTTCTACCATTCATCAGACTGCAGTCCTTCTTTCTAATGTGCTGAGTTTTATGTAATGGTTTTTCAGTTTTTCTGAAATATTTTACTGTTTATATTGAAATGACCATTTTTTTCTTCTAATATATTGATGTGTGAATTGTCATTCTGGAATAAATCCTCTTTAATCAACATGCACTTTAAAATGTTCCATTTCTTTTAATTTTCTTTAAGTAATTTTTAAAGAATTATTTTATACAGAATTAAAAGTCTTATATTTAAATGGATTAATTTGCTGTTAATTAGTCTACTACTGCTATACTAGAATCTGCTAGGCATGTGTTTCAAAATATAGATATAAAATGTAAGTTTTGTTATTTGCTCTCTAATGTAATTCTTATAGGAATTATTAGTACCAACTCGGGGAGGTTGGAACTGTTAGACAAGAAGACTTAAAACCCCCTAATAGTAGAAAAGGTGAAAGTTTTTCTTTTCTTGTGGATTCTTCCTTTTTTTTTTTTTTTGTCAGTCACTGCTTAGATACTAGTGGGAAATACAGAGCTGTTGAGCTCATATCTTTTCTTGAGTGACTGTCTTTACAGCTTCTATTGTCTTTGTATCAGAAAAAAATTTTTAATTACTTGTTAGCATTCTGAATTATGTCTTATGCTAACTACACATTTCTGCAACTGTATTTTTTTTCTCTGTATTTTAACCTATGCTAGTTTCTGGTTGGCACTGCTATATTTTTCTTTTTGTCAGTGAAAATCTCCTTCAAGGCTAAATTTTAGTATCATTTTAGTACTTTTCCATAGCTCACAGTCTTTTCAAAGTTAGAATGTTTGCTCTTGTTTGTTAGATTCCAACAGTGCCTGATCTTTGCCTTCTTATGGCTTTGTATTTGGTCATTATAAATATCTATTTATTGAAAACTTCCCAAGATTAGGAGCTGTTTGCTAGTTACTTCAACATGCAGCCTGTTAATCAGTATTTAATGAATAAATAAAGAAAAAAAAATCTCTAGAAGTTCACAGGTAGCACAGATTTCAGGGCAGGGAAAGGGCAAAAGCAGATCAAAGGTATGCAAACAATCTGTGTTCTGCACAGAGTCAGGGCAGTGCTAGGATTCCTGAACCATGCTCTCTATTAAGTGGGTAGCACAATGGAACTAACGGGAGAGGAATTAGGAGAATTTACTGAATAATCTTTCCTGGCCAAGGAGGTTGAGCAGAATGGTTCTAGAAATGGTCAATATTATAAGTTAGGAAAGTGGGACACTAGAATGGGAATATAGTAGTGTTTATAATTGTGGAGGATTGATATAAACACACACAGGTAGAGAGATAGACTGGAGACATTGATATATATATATATATATATATATATATATATATATATATATACACATATATATATTTTAAATATATATATATACACATTCATATATATGTGTGTATATATGTATGTATATGTGTATATATGTGTGATTATATATAATTTGTAGGTATGTATATCATGGATACTATTTGCGTTACTTATAACACTTACAGTGCACTTCTAAGTTTTTAATAAGTAAATGATCACATTTCAAGTTTGAGAGTAGGCTTTTCTCCTACAATGTGGGTCCTGGTGAGTGAACTTAGGTTGTCAGTTCTTTATTTATTGAGCCATTTTGCCAGCTCTGCTTCTGATATCTTTAATTCTTACAAGTCTAAGAATCTTTTCTAGTGTTGGATTATTCATTTCATATATTGTAAGTGAAATATTATATAAAAGAGCATGGTTTTGGCTAGGTGGTGGTGGCACACGCCTTTAATCCCAGTACTTGGGAGGCAGAGGCAGGCGGATTTCTGAGTTCGAGGCCAGCCTGGTCTACAGAGTGAGTTCTAGGACAGCCAGGGATACACAGAGAAACCCTGTCTCGGGGGGGAAAAAAAAGCAGTTTTAATCATTGTAAATTTGTTTATATTAGAATATTATACTCTATTATAAAATACATTAATACATAAATGATATTTTTATTTTAAAGTTTCATACAAAGTAATGCATTGTATCATGGCAATTTTATATGTATATGTTATTATACTTCACTTTTAAGTCATCCCCTAGCCTGCCACCTACCTTTTGACATCGTTTATATCCCTTTCTTACTTATTCCTTCCCCCCAAATAGTACTCTATTTTACTTTCAGGTCATGTGTTCTGTTACCTACACTCCTCTCTCCTCAATCTCTTCCTCCCCAAAGCTTCTTCTATATTCAATACACTAGTCCCCTGTCCTCTGTCCCCCAACTGCCTAGAGGGGGGAGCACAGTAAAGAAGCATGTGTTGGTATCTTTATGTTTAAGGTTTTACTGCTTATATACAGGAGTTGTGTAGCCGGGTTGTAGGGTATATCTAATTATATGTTTTATTAGTTTTAAAAATTTCAAGCTTCTTTACATATATATGTATATGCACACATACATATATTATATGTTGAATATATTCCTTTGCATACACCACTGTTCTCTTTTCTCATATCCTTGCATTTGGTTCCCTTTGCTTTCTGTCTACAGTGTTAACTTATACATTCATGTCATATTTATTAATACACAAACAATTTTATGTACCTTGTTTGTTTGGTTTAAGGAACTTCCACAATAGACTTTCATAGTGGTTGTGCAAGCTGGCAGTCTCATTAGTTCTTTTCCCATGTTGTAACTATTTGTTTTCAGTTTTGAAAAATTGACTCATTTTATATATATTAGTATATGGCCACCATGCATGTGCAGTGCCTGTGGAAGCCAGAGGAGGGCGTTTAGATTCCCCTTTCTCCAAATATTATTAATGACCGTCTTCCTCTCTTTCTGTAGCTATAGTAGCTATGTAAATAGAGGAGGTGCTATTCAGTTAACAGAAGGCAAGTTTTTTATTCTTTAAATCAATGACTAGGGATACTAATGTTCTCATTCAATATGTCTGGTTTGAATCCCAGAAACCAATCCATCCACCTGTGCCTTCCTCTTTCCATCCCTCTCCATCCAGCACTCATTATGTTGCTCAATCACTCCTTTTGCCTAAGCCTTCTAGTACCTGGCCACTTAATTTATTTATTAATTAGTGAATGTTCATTGAGTTCTATCCTATCATATTCTTATTACTGTGTGTGTAGTTACTGTTGGAATGTGTCCCAGGTGCCTACTCTCTAATGGGAAGATAGAGATAATAAACAAGTAATTAACAGGAACATTTCATGTAGTGATAAGTGTTATGAAGGAAGTAAGCCATGATATGTGTTAGAAAGTTGTGGGTAAAGAAGATAACTGCAGGGGTGATCTTTGATGAAAGAGTCTTTGAATAGGGAAGTTTATATACATAAACATATATAATTTGCCTTTTTAAAGTGGTTTAGTTCACTGCCATTTATCAGTTCTATTGTAGTGCAACCATTCCTTATGACTTTATATAATTTAGTTGTTGGGTTGTTTTTTATTTTTTATTTTTTGTCTTGGAAAACTGAAAGTTTGTATTCATTAATCATCAGACTCTTATTCTTCTCCCAGTGTACACCAACCACTGTTCTTTCTGTATCTATGTGTAGATAGAATCTGATGGAAGGTTGTGATGTTATAACACTTTGAGGGATTTTCACTCTGGTAATGAGCCCTTCAGTCTGGATCCTGATCTTAGAGGCGCATTCTAGCAGGTCTGAATAACAGACATACAATAATAGCAAACATTTATCTCCTTTTCTTTCTCCTATCCCTATCAAAATGGAAGAAAAAGAATGAGATAAGAAGAGATTACCACAGAAGGCAGAAATAAATTTTTATCTTTAAAAAATCATGCTAGTGGACAGGCAATGATGGACTCCAATGAGTAAACATTATAGTCTGTAAGGCACAGTGCTAGCCATATAAAGTATAGTGCTATGTTTTTCTCAAGTTTTCAAGTACCTCAGCATTTGAAGACTCCAGATAGTAAGGAAGGGAGGAGTCAGAAACTAACAGGTGTAGGCCTCTAGTTCTACTCACTTACTTTTGAGATGCATAGTTGGTTTGAACTCAACCCATAGATTTAGGAGATCAAGGTTTATTCTTTGCATAGTCATAGAGAACGTGCCTAGGTTAAAAAACCAGGTAGTAGATAGCTGATTAGGTTAAAACAGGGAAACCAAGGTGAAATATACATCTGAACTGAGGAACTTTGGGCTGTCATTTTCTACTTTTTTCCCAGAACTTCAGCTACACCTGTCCTGCCCACCTTCTGTGTATAACTGAAGATATACCAGCATCTTCATATGCTGGTAGCTTACCACTGGAGCTCCCAGTTGTCAAGCCCTTTCTTTATATTAATATTTCAACCATTTCTTTTCAGTGTCTTATGATTAAATATAAGCCCAAAAATCCAAGACCATTGTACATGGGGGAAATCACAAATATAAAAACGAAAGTTTAAATCAACCAAACAAGAGCTGGTAGAGGGACTCACTGACAGTTAAGTACAGCAGGAACAAATAGACATCATAAGAGGGTCAAAACACAAAGCCCCCAAACAATAAAGTGGGTTGGCATAGATAGCTCTGCCGATAAAGCATTTGTGCTAGGCTGATTTGAGTTCACTCGCTGGAGCTCACACGAGGATGGTTGGAGAGCATCAACTTGACAGTTGTCTTCTGACTCCCATATATTGCTCCATACCTGATTTCACACACCATACACACAATAATAAGAACTAAATTTAAAAGAAAGCTGGAAAAAAAAACCTTCCAGGATTGTCCAAAAAGACACTTAAATGATATTAGGAGAACATAAATAAATGTGTGAACATCAGCAAAATTAGAGAACTCAAGAACGTTGCTCACAGAGTGGGTAGTTGAGCAACTAAACTTTGATTTTGCTTTAATTTATGCTGTTCTGTGTTGTCCCCCTCCCTCTTTCTCTTTGGCTGTCCTTCTTCGCCCCCCCCCTCCCCCCCCCTCCCCGCCTCACACACATGGTCTTGCTTGGACTTGGCTGAACTGGTAATTAACATGAAATTCAGGCAAACCTCAAACTCCTGCAATTCTGTGTCAGCCTTCTGAGTGCTGTAATTCTACGTCTCACCATATCCACCTTCTGCATAGTCTTAGAGAAGTTGAAACCATCAGTGGACTGTCTACTAATGGAGAAATCAGAAAGCTTGAAATGTAGGTCTCATTTTCTTCTCTTTCTCTTATACATTATACCCTTCGTGTTGCTTATATGCTAATATTTATCAGGAGAGGATATATAGTGAATGCTTTTTTTTGGATGGTATTGATCGTGAAATGGAAAAGAATACTTGAAAATAAATTACCATCAGTATTAAATTTATGGATGTGTTCTAACTTCTATTTGTCACATACTTGTTTAAAACTTGATTCTTCCTTTTTGAATTAATTTTAGCTAGATTCTTAGACCAAACTTTGAAAAATCAGCAATGAAGTAAAGCTTTTTGAATTCTTAGAAAGACCTAATAACTTTGTATTTTTTCCTGTAGGGGGAAAGATCTTTCATTTGTGATGATTAGATTCATTGATTCTGTTACCACTTTTGTGTTGTCACTTTGGTTAAGTACTTTACATTTATTGGGTCTTAGTAGAATATATGTAATTAGAGAGTAGTAGCTGTGATGATTAAGTGAAATTAAAGTAGTTTAATCACTCCAGCTAGCTACTGGACCTGAAAGAATATATACATTTTAAGTTTTTGTTTTCATTTTTCCTTTTTTG
This sequence comes from Mus caroli, assembly GCF_978045245.1. Taxonomy (NCBI): domain Eukaryota; kingdom Metazoa; phylum Chordata; class Mammalia; order Rodentia; family Muridae; genus Mus; species Mus caroli. Next base: position 175,045,278 of record NW_028227256.1, on the reverse strand, counting down.
TAGTATGTGTTAGTAGGGAATACTGTTTTCCTAGATCTTAAGGCATGTTCTATATGAGTTGATGATAGTATGTATATATTTATATTTTTGGAGTGGCAGTTTTGTGCTTTGAAATACTTTCTTTTTTTAATTATTCATGATGCAACTGTTATTTCCTTATTTGTCTCTTGTCTTTTTAAAATTTTGTTTCAATTTTTTTATTAGATATTTTCTTCATTTACATTTCAAATGTTCTCCCCTTTCCTGGTTTCCTCTCTGAAAACCCCCTACCCACCTATCCACCCACTCCCGCTTCCTGGCCCTGGCATTCCCCTGGCATAGAACCTTCACAGGACCAAGGGCCTCTCCTCCCATTGATGACCGCATTCCACTGCCCCACACTAGGCCATCCTCTACTGCATATGCAGCCGGAGTCTTGAGTCCCACCATGTTTTCTTTGATTGGTGGTTTAATCCTAGGGAGTTCTGGGGGTACTGGTTAGTTCATATTGTTGTTCCTCCTATGGGGCTGCAAACCCCTTCAAGCTCTTTGGGTCCTTTCTCTAGCTCCTTCATTGGGGACCCTGTGCTCAGTCCAATGGATGGCTGAGAGCATCCACTTCTGTATTTGTCAAGCACTGGTAGTGCCTCACAGGAGACAGCTATATCAGGGTCCTGTCAGCAAGCGCTTGTTGGCATCCACAGTAGTGTCTGGGTTTGGTAGTTGTTTATGGCGTGGATCTCCAGGTGGGGTAGTCTCTGGATGGTCATTCCTTCAGTCTGTGTTCCACAGTTTGTCTCTGTAACTCCTTCCATGAGTATTTTGTTCCCCCTTTTAAGAGGATCAAAGTATCCATCCACACTTTTGTCTTCCTTCTTACTTTCTTAATTATCTAACCTCTTACACTGTGAACTAGATGTCCATTTACTATTCTTGTAGTTTCGTAGTCACTCCTGATTTGCTTTTACTTTTAAAAGTTTTATTTTAAGATAATTTCAAAACATTTGTTCTGGTGGGTTTTTTGTTTTTGTTTTTGATTTTTGTTTGATTTGAATCCTGAATTATATGACTGTGATACGTTTATTGAATTTATTTATTTTTTATTTTTTGGTTTTTTTTTTGAGACAGGGTTTCTCTGTATAGCCCTGGCTGTCCTGGAACTCACTTTGTAGACCAGGCTGGTCTCGAACTCAGAAATTCGCCTGCCTCTGCCTCCCTAGTGCTGGGATTAAAGGCGTGCACCACCACGCCCAGCTGATATGTCTATTTTTAAAAGGCTAGGTTAATGTGTTTGTAGGATTGAGGTTATTTGACCATTTGACTTTATTGTTAGAAAATGGTCTGAGTTGTGAAATCTAGTTCTCAGTGAAAATAAAATAGAGGTGGTGGTCATTAGTTTTCTTCCTACCGAGATAAAATGGATTTCTTGATGTCTGCTTGCTTTATTCAAGCTGTTGCTTTATTTTTAGAGCCATATGAATTTTGTCCTTTTCTGTACAAACTCTTCTTTTCTCCCATAGTTTGGCCTTTTTATTTCTGGAATGATAGAAAGGAAGGTGTGTGTGTGTGTGTGTGTGTGTGTGTACACAATTCTGAGTAATGTGCTAAGGATGTAGCTCAGGAGGTAAGGTGAGTGGTTGTTCAGTGTGCACAAGGATCTAGGTCGAGTTTTCAGCATTGCCTAAACCTAGCATTGTTGCACATGCCTGTACTTCTAGTACTCAGGAGGTGGAAAGAAGAGGATGAAAAGTTGAAAAGTATCTAGCTGCATACAGCACGTCAGGTTGGAGGCTAACCTTGACTACATGAGACTTAGTCTGCAAAGACCCTTCTCATTTTATAATTAGTAGGTTGCAAAGCTAAGTTCAGTCTAGTTGCCATTGCTAAAGGGGTTCTTTATAATGATGACTGCCAGCTTAAATCATGTTCCTAGCTTTTTAGTTTCCTCTTCTTGTGGCCTAGATTATGTATTTGGATAAATTCTATAATCTCAGCTGAACTAAAAGCTCTTTTGCTCACTTTTATCTTATGTATCTAGCATATAATTATCATTCAGGACATCTTAATAAATTAACAATTCCCCACAAGTAAATGAATAGAAATGTAATGACAACTAAAAGGTCACACTTTTCCTTAGGATTATAATCATAGCCTTTGCTTTGGCCAACACTGAGTTTCAAAGGAAAGAGTGATCAAGGTGGTTATAGAGGTCGCACAGACTTTATCTGCCTCAGCACAGGGGAGCACCAGGGCCAGGAAGTGGGAGTGGCTGTGGGAGCGTGTGGGGGTCTTTTGGGATAGCATTGGAAATGTAAATGAAATAAATACATAATAAAAATAAATAAATAAAACATTCAGCAATCAAAAAAAAAAAAAAAGAAATGGCTTTCATTATTGTTTGTCCAAGAACAGTGACCATTCCCTAGTACAGGAAGCGACTTTCAAACACTTTTGGCAAAGCTAAGAAGCAGTACTGTCCTTGACCCTTAGATCAAATGTTATAGAACCTGAATTTCTTTAAATCTTCTTCAGTCAAGAAAAAGAAAATCAACATTTTGATTAAGTGAAAAATTTATTTTATTTATATTGAGCTTTTTGTACAAAGGACCTGACTAAATTTGCTAACAAAGTAAAATTTTATTTTTTCTAGTTACATTTTAAAAATGTTTTCTTTCAAGTATATAAAATGAGCTCAACTGTAGATTAGCAGACAAACATGTTGATTCAGCCCATAGCTACTGAGTTAAGCCTGGAGGGGCACAATTTGTTCTTTACCCTGTTCCATGACACTGTGTTTCCTTCCTCTTGTCTGTGTTGAGGGAAGGAGACTGAAATAAGTTACTCTGGACAGCACTACCTGAACTGTTGAGAGGAGCAGGGAAAAGAATTTTCAATCATTTGTTTTTAATTTTTGTCTTTAGCATAAAGCCAATGTACACATCCCATGTATATTGTGAAATACCCATGTCGAACAATTACTCACAGCCCTATTTTGCTCATGCTTTTTTGTAAAGCAGTTTGGCTTAATGCTTTGTTTGGAATAGTCTGCACTTACAAAGATATGAGTTAGGTGTCCTATGATGTATTACATTTTTAGGGCCTACTTGAGTTGGGAAACAGAATGCACTCTGCTATAATCAGCAGAATTTTATATACTCACATGTAGAAGGCTATGGTTGGGATTTCATAAAGTTTATATAAACTTGTTTTAATGAGCCAGAGTAAGGTGATCCTTGGTATTTAAAGTAGCTTTTAAAATATAATCAGGATATTTAGCAGCTAATGTAACATAGCCCTATATGCTTTTGCATATATTTTGCTGTGAATTTTAAATGAGAAAAGGGAAATTTTACTGAGTACAAGCTTACTGAACAGTAAGCTGTTTAGCATCATTTCCTAAAGGGTATATTATTAATAATGCCTCTTTAAGAATAAATTGTTTTTTGAGAAATACATAGAGCAAAGAAAATAAAAAGTTTTGAGGTGCTGAAATTTAAAAAAATTATATAATAAAATTTCAAAATATGTTTTGTTAGGTTTTACAGACTTTATTGATTTTTTTTTTTCTGTGAAACTTCTAGAATGGAATCTGATGGTGGATGTGGGAGAGACAATGGGTAGTAACATATTTAGTTAGAACATAATGGTTATATTTAATTATAATTTTCATTATGCTAGCAGTGATTATAATTTACTGATTAATGTTCTTATTCAACCTGTTTCTCTGACTGCTGTCTGATGTTTGCTGTAGAATCCTATGCTTAATTTTTTATTGGTAGAATGAGGACTCTTGGATCTCTTGATTGAATTATTAAATTGAAACAGATTAGTAAATAGGAGATAGGAACATTGCCTCTACTTTAGCCTGACTCAAAATTGACTAATGCTTTTTTTCAGAACAGTTCTGTGTTGGCTGCTCTGTCTTGGTTTTGCTGGTTTATCTTCTCTAGGTGCTTGGGCTTCAAAACAGTTACTGTTGACCTTTATTTTCCTCACTCAACCCTGCTCAGCTTTGGTCATGAAATACCAAGTAAGGTTTCATCAGTGTCCCTCCTATTTTCTGAGCTAGACATTTAGCTGAAAGTTATATGAAGGGGTGATTAGTAAGCATTAATAATTTTTCAAATTATTAAATCTATATGATATGTTTGTGATATGTGTGCTTTGAAGCCACTGGTTCTGAACCTGTGGGTCACAACCCCTTAAGGGGTCCCATATCTGCTAACCTGCTTATCAGATGTTTGCATCACAGTCAAGGACAGTAGCAGAATTACAGCTGTGAAATAGCAACAAAATAGTTTTATGGTTGGGATTACTACAATATGAGGAACTGTTAAAGGGTTGCAACTTTAAGAAGGTTAAGAACCAGTGCTCTAGGTTTTACTTACCTGTATGAACTCCTAATCCCCTGCCTCAACTTTCCCAGTTTTGTGATTAGAGCCATGAGCTACCACATTTGGCTAGGCTTGTCCTATTGTTTTCTATCACTGGATGGCTTATATTAATTTCTACTCCATGTTCTTGGTAGCGCTCTTTTGTTTAGGAAAGTGATACAAATGCCCTAACCTAGCACTAGTGAGCAGCACCAACTACTATTCTAGCTTCAGCCTTCCCCATATTTTGTTTCATAGTGCATGGCCTCTGAATGCTTTAGTTGTACATTATCATGAAATGTTTACTTTTGTAGCTTTTGTATAACCCTCAACATGATTCAAATCAAGTGCTAATATTCTGTAATCTTTCCAGCTTAAAGTGCTGTTGTTTTTTCTTAACATTATTTTAAACTATTTTAGTGTAGGTATGTATAATAGTTATTAATATACCTGACTAATCTAGTCTAAGAGTTTATGTTTTTTGAGGCAATAGATTATTGAAGTTAACTGCTTTGACTTACAATCATTTAGATAGAGTTATAAACACACACACGCATATAACTTGAATTTATATCTTGCTGAGCAAAGTAAAAAGCAAGTGTAGTATTCCTGAATGGTATACTGGTTCTCCATGGTCCCAGTTCTTCTGCAAATGGTTCCTGTCAGTGCATGCTTATTTGCACCAAGCCAGAAGAGGAAAAGACATAGAAGACCACCTAGGACAGATTTATTAGTGGGCCAGCCTAACAGTGGCACTTCTTGCTGCCCACATTTTGTCATCTACAACTCAAATGGCCTATTGACTAAAGTGAGTGCAGAGTAGTATGCCTAGGAAGAAGTTATAGTGTATATACGGACATTTCCAGAGTGCTTAAAAGCTTGTAGTTTTCAAGTTGGATAAATCTGTATCTTAAATCTGGATGTATTGCTTATCAGAGATGTGATCAGGAAATTTTAAGTAATAATGCAAAATATTTCACTTATAGTAATTTCTCATAACTATTGGCTGTTACTATCATCTTCAATAACATAACTTTGTTCAACAGACATCTTGATATATATATATATATATATATATCAATATATCATACATCTTGAGATATATATATATATATATATATATATATATATATATATATATACATACATACATACATATTGGGGGTTTTGTTTGTTTTTTTTTTGAGGCAGCATTTCATTATGTAGCCTGAGTTTCCATAGAACTCAACCTGTACCTCAGGCTGCTCTAAAACTCATGATCCTCCTGTATTAGCCTCCCATGTGCTTAGCTTACAGATGTGAGTCACCATGAGTAGCTAGTTGTATGTCAATCTAAAATGGCTGCATTGTGTTTCTTGTTTCATAATTACTTTTCTCTAGTTAATATTATGCTGGGAATAACAGAAGATTTATTTATACCAGAAATTATAACTTATTTAATTATTAACATTTCTTAAATATACTTTAGAAGAATGGAAATTATTTTTGGAGAAGTTTAAAGATAAAGGAGAAAGAACTTCTAGGAGGTAAGAAAGAAATGTGAACTGGAGATAAGACTCAACTTATAGAGTGCCTACCATGCACAAAAACCAAGCTTTTATCTAACTAATTGAGCATGTAAGTGCACATTATAATGTAGGCACTCAGGAGGTGGAGATTCATAATTCAAGGTGATCCCCTACTGTATAATGAGATTAAAGCTAGCCTGGAGTATTTGAGAGACAGTGCCTTAAAACAACCAACCGAGCCACATCAACAAAACCAAAGTGACATATATAAACAGTCTAAAAGTCATTGTCATAATGGTGTAGTGTACACCTGTGATCCCAGAACTTGGGAGACTGATGAAGGAAGATGGAGATCTAGAGAATAGCTTGAGTTAATTTAAGATGAAGAGAGGGAAAGGAAGAGAGCAAGAACAAGAGGAAGAGAAGCTAAGAAAATTTGAAAACAAAAGTTTCTAACATCACAACGGCAGTTCTTTGGAGAGAAGTCAGAAGCAGCAGAATGAGGTAATTATTGAAGAACTAGGAACACACAGAGAAAAACCTGTCTTAAGTAAATCTATGTATGTATGTATGTATGTATGTATCAATCTAATGACCAGCACTGAAAGGCTTCATTTGTTCAGGCACATAGAGTATATTTTAAAAAGAGGAGTATCTTTTAGGTTGGCCCATGCCTGTAATCCTACCATTTCACAGGTTGAGTCTAGAGAATTTCCAGTAGTTTGGAGACCAAAATGGGGCAGTTAGTGAGTCCTGAACAGCTTTGGCTGCAGTATAAGATACTGTCTCAAAAAGTGAAGAAAAATGAATATGTTTTGCTACTGTGAATTAGTTTTTCTCCTAATACTTTAATATGAATATTGATAAACACATTTTGAGTACATGACATTGATAGATTGAATCCACTTCACCAAAATACATTTTGACTAACCAGTCTGTCAACAATATAATTTCAGAATTCTTTTTTGTATTTTTGTTTTTAATCTGTTTATAAATGATATTTATTGATTTACATATTTTTATTAGATGTTTTCTTCATTTACATTTCAAATGCTATCCCCTGTCCTAGTTTCCTCTCTGAAAATCCCCTATACCCTCCTCCCTCCCCCTGCTCCCCAACCCATTCCCTCCCACTTCCTGGCTCTGGCATAGAATTTTTGCAAGACCAAGGGCCTCTCCTCCCATTGATGGCCGACTAGGCCATCCTCTGCTACATATGCAACTAGAGACACGAGCTCTAGGGTTACTAGTTAGTTCATACTGTTTTTCCTCCTATAGGGCTGCAGACCCCTTCAGCTCCTTGGGTACTTTCTCTAGCTCCTTCATTGGGGACCTTGTGGTCCATCCAATAGATGACTGTGAGCATCCACTTCTGTATTTGCTAGGCACTGGCATAGCCTCACAGGAAACAGCTATATCAGGGTCCTGTCAGCAAAATCTTGTTGGTATATGCAAAAGTGTCTTGGTTTGGTGGTTGTTTATGGGATGGATCCCCAGGTGGGGCAGTCTCTGGATGGTTGTTCCTTCATTCTCTGCTCTGAACTTTGTCTCTGTAACTCCTTCCATGGGTATTTTGTTCCCCCTTCTAAGAAGGAAGGAAGTATCTACACTTTGGCCATCCTTCTTTTTGAGTTTCATGAGTTTTGCAAATTGTATCTTGGATATCTTAAGTTTCTGGGCTAATATCCATTTAACAGTGAGTGCATGTCATGTGTGTTCTTTTGTGATTGTGTTACCTTACTCACGATGATATTTTCTAGTTTCATCCATTTGCCTAAGAATTTCATAAATTCGTTGTTTTTAATAGCTAAATAGTACTCCATTGTGTAACTGCACCACATTTTCTGTATCCATTCCTCTGCTGAGGGACATCTGGGTTCTTTCCAGCTTCTGGGCTATTATAAATAAGGCTGCTATGAACATAGTGGAGCATATGTCCATATTACATGTTGTAGCATCTTTTGGGTATATGCCCAGGAGGGTATTGCTGGATCCTCCAGTAGTACTATATCCAATTTTCTGAGGAACCGCCAAACTGATTTCCAGAGTGGTTGTACCAGCTTGCAATCCCACCAGCAATGGAGGAGTATTCCTCTTCTTCCACATCCTCACCAGCATCTGCTGTCACCTGAGGTTTTGATCTTAGCCATTCTGATTGGTGTGATGTGGAATCTCAGGGTTGTTTTGATTTTCATTTCTATGATCACTAAGGACTTGAACATTTCTCTAGGTGTTTCTCAGCCATTCAGGATTCCACTGTTGTGAATTCTCAGTTTAGTTCTACACCCCGTTTTTTTGATTGGGTTGTTTGGTTATTTGGTGGTTAGCTTCTTGAGTTCTTTATATATTTTGGAAACTAGCCCTCTATTGGATGTGGGGTTAGTGAAGATTTTTTCCCAATCTGTAGGTTGCTGATTTGTCTTATTGACTATGTCCTTTGCCTCACAGGACTTTCCAGTTTCATGAGGTCTCATTTATCAGTGATAATAGAGATTTATTTATCTTGAACATAGAGCATGAGCCATTGGAGTTCTGTTTAGTAAAATTCCCCCTGTGCCAATGAGTTCAAGGCTTGATAACATTTGGTTGAAAGTCTACTTTATTGAATAGTAGCATGGCAACTCTAGTATGTTTCTTGAGACTATTTGCTTGGAAGACCTTTTTCCATCCTTTTACTCTTGAAATAGTGTCTGTCTTTGTTATTGAGGTGTGTTTCTTGTATGCAGCAAAATGCTGGATCTTGTTTGTGTATCTAGTCTGTTAGCTTAAGTCTTTTTATAGGTGAGTTGAGTCCTAATATATTGAGAAATATTAAAGACAGTTGACTGTCGGTTCCTGTTATGTTTGTTTTTGTAGGTGGCTTTATGTGATTGTGGTTCTCTCCTTTTGGCTTTGTTGTAAGATGCTTAATATCTTGTCTTTTCTTTGGTTTCTTGTCTTACCTTCCTTGTGTTGGAGTTTTTTTTCTAGGATCTTCTGTAGGGCTGGATTGGTAGATAGATACTGTTTGAATTTGGTTTTGTCCTGGAATATTTTGGTTTCTCCATCTATGTTGGTTGAGAGTTTTGCTGGCTATTTGTGCTCTCTTAGAGTCTGCATGCCCTCTGACCAGGCTCTTCTGGCTTTCATAGTCTGTTGAAAAGTCCGGTGTAATTCTGATAGGTCTACCTTTGTATGTTACTTGGCCCTTTTTCCCTTGCAGCTAGGATGGCCAAGCGGTCTAAGGTGCTGTGTTCAGGTTGCAGTCTCCCGTGGAGGCATGGGTGTGAATCCCACTCTTCACATTTTCATTTTCTAGCTAAAAAGATACTATGAGATGAGATAATTCTTCATACCAATTACTCTGGGACCAAAGTTAACAATAATCTAATCCTACAGTGCTTTTGTTCTGTGTCTCCCACTCTTAAACTTAAACATTCTATTTGTATATGCTTTCAAATCAATTCTTATTTTTTAAATTGAATATTTTATTTGTTTACATTTCAAATGTTATCACCTTTCCCTGTTTCTATGAGGATGCTCATCCACCCACCCACCCACTCCTGCCTAGCATTCCTCTACACTGGGGCATCATGCGTTCACAGGACCAAGGGCCTCCCCTCCCATTTATGCCAGATAAGGCCCCTTCAGTTCCTTCAGTCCTTCCCCTAGCTCTTCCATTGGGGTCCCTGTGCTCAGTCTGATGGTTGTGTACACGAGCATCCGTATGTGTATTTGTCAGGATCTGGCAGAGCCTCTCAAGAGACAGCTATAACAGGCTCCTGTCAGCAGGCACTTCTTGGCATTCAAAATAGCATCTGGATTTGTTGTTTACATGTGAGATGGTTCCCCAGGTGGGGCAGTCTCTGGATGGTCTTTCTTTCAGTCTCTGCTTCACTCTTTGTCTCTGCATTTCTTTAGACAGGAACAATTCTGGGTTAAAATTTTTGAGATGGATGGGTGGTCCCATCCCTCAACTGGGGGGTCATGCACAATCTCTGGATATGGTCTCGACAGGTTCTACCTCCCCCTATGTGGGGGGTTTTCAGCTAATGTCATCCTTATGGTGTCCTGGGAGTCTCTTGCTTTCTTGGCATCTGGGTCTTTCTGGTTGTTATCACCACCCAGTTCCCCATACCCCATTGCTATACACCTCTGTTCAATTTCCTGACCCTCTGTAATCTCCTCCTTCTCTTCCCATACCTGATTTTGTCCCTCTTTTTCCCCTCCCCCTCTTCCCTTCCTCCCAAGTTCCTCCCACCCTGTACTTCCCTTGATTATTTTGTTTCCCCTTCTAAGTAGAACTGAAGCATTTGCTCTTCAGTCTTCCTTCCTCTTGAGCTTCATGTGGTCCGTGAGTTGTATTGTGGGTATTCCACACTCTTTGCCTAATACCCACTTAGATGTGAGTACATTACCATGTATGGTCTTTTGCAACTGAATTACCACACTCAGGATGATATTTTCTCTATCCATCCATTTGTCTGCAGATTTTGTGAAGTCATTGTTTTAAATAGCTGTGTAGTAAATCCATTTGGTTCATAACTTGTGTTATTTTCACTGTGTTTCTGTTTAGTTTCTGTTTCTATGATCTGTCCATTGGTGAGAGTGGAGTGTTGAAATCTCCCACCATTATTGTGTGAGGTGCAATGTGTGTTTTGAGCATTAGAAAAATTTCTCTTCTGAATGTGGGTGACCTTGCGTTTGGAGCCTAGCTGTAAAGAATTGAGAGTTCATCTTGGTAGATTTTTCCTTTGATGAGTATGAAGTATCCTTCCTTATCTTTTTTGATAACTTCAGGTTGAAAGTCAGTTTTATTCGATATTAGAATGGCTATTCCAGCTTGTTTTTTGGGACCATTTGTTTGGAAAGTTGTTTTTGAGCCTTTTACTCTGAGGTAGTGTCTGTCTTTGTCACTGAGGTGCATTTCCTGTATGCAACAAAATGCTGGGTCCTGTTTACGTATCCAGTTTGCTGGTCTATGTCTTTTTGTTGGGGAATTGAGTCCATTGATGTTAAGAGATATTAAGAAATAGTGATTGTTGCTTGTGTGGAATTATGTTTGTGTGGCTGTCTTCTTTTGGGTTTGTTGAAAGACGATTACTTTCTTGCTTTTTCTAGGGTGTAGTTTCCCTCCTTGTATTGGAGTTTTCCATCTATTACCCTTTGTAATGGAGAGATATTGTATAAATTTGGCTTTGTCATGGAATATCTTGGTTTCTCCATCTATGGCAATTGAGAGTTCTGCTGGGTATAGTAGCCTGGGCTGGCATTTGTGTTCTATTAGGGTCTGTGACATCTTCCCAGGATCTTCTAGCTTTCATAGTTGCTGGCGAGAAGTCTGGTGTAATTCTGATAGGTCTGCCTTTATATGATACTTGATCTTTTTCCCTTACTGCTTTTAATATTCTTAGTTTGTTTTGTGCATTTGGTCTTTTGACTGTTATGTGACAGGAAGAATTTCTTTTCTGGTCCAATCTATTTAGAGTTCTATAGGGTTCTTTTATGTTTATGGGCATCTCTTTCTTTAGGTTAGGGAAGTTTTCTATAATTTTGTTGAAGATATTTACTGGCCCTTTAAGTTTGAATTTTCACTCTCTTCTATACCTATTATCCTTAGATTTGATCTTCTCAGTGTGTCTTGCACTTTCTGGATGTTTTTGGTTAGGAGCTTATTGCAATTTGCATATTCTTTAACTGTTGTATCATTGTTTTCTATGGTATCTTCTGCACCTGAGATTCTCTCTTCAATCTCTTGTTTTCTGTTGGTGATGCTTGAATCTATTACTCCTGATCATTTTCCTAGGTTTTCTATCTCCAGGGTTTGTCTCCCTTTGTGATTTCTTTATTGTTTCTATTTCCATTTTTATACCCTGGATGGTTTTGTTCAATTTCTTTACCTGTTTGGTTGTGTTTTCCTGTAATTCTTTAAGGGATTTTTGTGTTTCTTCTTTAAGGGCTTCTACCTGTTTACCTGTGTTCTCCTGTACTTTTTAAGGGATTTATTTATGTTCTTCTTAATGTCCTCTATCATCATCATGAGATGAGATTTTAAATCAGAGTCTTGTTTTTCTGGTGTGTTGGGGTAACCAATGTGTTGGCTGAACTGGGTTCTAATGATGCCAAATAGCCTTGGTTTCTGTTCCTTATGTTCTTGCCATTACCTCTTGCCATCTGGTTATCTGTGGTGCTAGCTGATCTTGCTGACTGTGGCTTGTCCCTCTTGTAAGCCTGTATGTCAGCATTCTTGGATAATCAGCTCTCTCTGGGTGGAATTTGGGTATGGAGAGCTGTGGCACAGGGTCAGCTCCAGGGCACATACAGAAACCAGAAGGATCCTATATCTCAGGCTGTTCTTTGGTTTCTGCGTCCTGATGGCTCTGGGCTGGTCCTTCTTGGGCCAGGAATTTGAGCAGAAGTGGTGGTCTCACCTGTGCCTTCAGGTGTGTCAGCACTCCTGGGAGACCAACTCTCTTCATGTGGGGTTTGGGTATGGAGAGCTGTGGCACAGGGTCAGCTCCAGGTTCAGATTGAAACTGGAAGGTTCCTGTGATTCACATCTTGAGGCTGGAAGACACAAGTTTCTGGCCTGGATCTTAACATGGAGATCTTGAGGCATACTGGCTATGAAACACTTTCAAATCAAATGGTGTCTCTTTCTCCCTCTCTTAGTTTCTTTTCTTTAGCATTTTAGTAGTAGTGGTCATTTTATAATGAGATGCTTTTGTGTTTCACTATTATTTGCTATTGTATACTTAAACATTAGGTTCAAGGTTTTAATTGTTTGTAAACAAAGTGTACCTTTTTGTATTTTGCTAATTTAAATAGAATTGAGACTCATTGAAGGTATTGGCCATTCTCTTAACAAAAGGATACAATAGACAATTGATGTTCCGGCCATACAACTACAGGAAGTACTTAGTTGGTGCACAGTAATTGAGTATCCTGCTTTTGAAGGTTACCGATTTTTATTACATTAATTAGCTCGTATGCTCTCTAATGATAAACCTAGAGGTTAGGAAACTTACTACTTATAGTCATATGGGAATTCCTGCTCTGGAGGTGTTGATACACCTCCAGATTTGTACATTTTGGAATTTAAAATTGAGACTATATAGAAAGAGATCATATGAATTTTCAGGAGATGAAAGTATAACTTTGTTCTTGAATATCCCTTTGTGAGGAGAGTTAGAAGACAGCCTTAGATCAATGAATTTCTTAATGTGTTCATATTAAATCATGATTCAGATCCCTTGATTAAAATTCTCCATTAGGTTCTCATCTTATGTACAAGAAAAAAATTCAGACTGATCTTGATAATCATTATGGTTCAGACTTACCTGGTCAGAGGTAGAAATTCTATGAAACTAATAAGGCTTTTTAGTGGGAAAGGGCTGTTTGCAACATGAAAAGAATTGGTTAACTCTACTTTCATACACCCTTTTCTCTGTCATCATTTCCTCCATCATTTCAGTTTGTATTTGAATGGACACGGGGAGTTTTATAATTCTAAGGAAAGAATGAATAAGGAAATTTTGTTTTATAGTCACTCTTGTTTACTGTAGTTTTTGCTAGTTGGTACTGTATAAGACTACTTTCAGGAGCTGCTTCCAGTTGTCCACTCAGCTGGCACAGTCAAATGAGGGTACAGGCTCAGGGCACATATATAGGTATGGACTTAGGGTGGTCACCCTACAAATAAAGAGTTGGGTAATGTAGGAGAAACTTGCAGGCCTTCTGCACAGAGAGATGGGAGATGGAAGCTCTCTCTGGGAGGCAGTTTTTGTTGTTTCTTTGTTTTGTGATAGTACTGGCTAGACCACTGTGATTGTTACTTTGATTTTTTTTCTTCTTGACCCTTGGAAAACTACTATAGATAGTCACTATTATTAAATGCAAAAGACAGGATTGGAGAGATGCCTCAGCAGTTAAGAGTACTGGCCTTTCTTCTAGATGACCTAGGTTCTATTCCAACTACCTCCATGGTGGCTCTCAGTTATCTGTAACTCAAGTTCCAGGTGATACAGTGTCCTTCTTGGCATTTGTGGGTCCCAGCATATACATGGTACACAAACATACAGGCAGGCAAACCAGCCATACACAATAAAAAAAATGATAGAAAACACTTTTTATACAGTCAGTACTTTGCAGTTTAGGTAATTGTTTTGTGTGTGCTCTACATGCTTCAATGTAATATCTGCTGTTCCAAGGAGAAAACTTTTAGGAGATTGGATGTGATCATTTTTCACTTTTACTGGGTTTTGAACATTGCTTTCTAAAGTGATTCCTGTCAGTTTACTTCCATAGGCAGTTATGGAAATTACCAGTTTTTTTTTTTCATGCATTTACCATTGTATTCTTCAACTTCTTGCTGTTTAATGTGTAAATTAGCATTTTCTAGTTAATGGTGGGATTTCTTAATTCTTTTTCCTATTTATTACCACATAGTTATTCTTGTAACTGCCCTTTTGTCATTTATACTCCATTCTCACATGTTGTTATTACTGAATAATTTGTCGTTTTAAAACTTATTTATTGGAATCCTGGTGTTCTAGATATTAACCATTATATTACTTGAATGGTAAATATCTTTCAGTTTGTGGTTTTTCTTTTATTGTTGCATATTTATTTTCATAATGTCAAATTTTTTACTTTAGTATTGACATTTTTACCTGTCTTATGGTTTTGATTATGTTATCCCTATTATGATAACTTATGTTGAATTTATAATTTATTATTTATTGCTGTGTAGCAGATTATTATCAAAATCTATTTTATGAACAGAAAAACATCATTTTTTTTCCTTTTTCTTTCTTTCTTTGAGCGAGAGTATGGAAGCAACAAGGCTGGGGATCCCTCTTCAGAGCCTGGTCTCCCTTAGGCTGAAGTTAAGTTGTCAGGCAGGCGGAGGTTACCTGAAAAAGTATTGCTGGAGGATTTGCCTGTAAAGGTAGTTCATTCCTCTGCAAAAGCAGTGTGTCTCTTCACTGCTGAATGATTTCACCATCTCTCTCGCTACCATTTTTATCTAGGTGTGATTGATTAAATTACTGGCTGTTAATTCATAATCCCTTCTCCCCAAAGCATGAGAATGAGGAGGGGTTGAAAGTAACAACCTTTTTTGGCAACAAGTCTGCATTATGGAGCTGTCTAGGTAGGGACCCCAGCCACTGATAACCTGATTAACATACAAAAGTCTTTTCACTTGGGGAATTTCAGGGATCCTAGAGACTTTTGTGTTAGTAATGGGGACTAATACAAATATAAGAAAAGGTTCTTCTGTCCCCAAGGGATTTACTTCTATCACATGGACCTTATTCATGAGAATAAGGTCCTCTCCCAAAGAGTTTCCAAATATATCACACTGAGGATTGGGACTTCAGTATATAAACTTTGTACAACACTGTCTCACGTTACCTTTATAGTAATTTATGGAAAGGATTCTACACTGTGTCTCAAACAGAAAATAATCCAATCAGTTTGTTTTAATTATTTCTCCTTGGCATAAATTTTGCTTCTGTGATACTGGAAGAAAGAAATCTTTTGATAGTGAGTCTGTGACAGCATTAGTTAAGAAGGAGAATATTGGAAGAAGAGCAAGGTTGCAGATGTGGTCTTGAGAGGTTTTCTTCATGTATCAGTTGACTTACAGATATGTATCATGTAGATACATGTCTACAAATATTGTAAATTTATTTTAATGGACTTAGAACAGTTCTACATTAGATATATTTAGATTTTTTAAACTAGTGCATATGATCTGTTCCTACTTCTAGTCTTTGCATCTATACTTTCTGTTCTCTAAGTTAGTCAAAGGCTGATTTTATTAGCCTCTCTGGAACTGTGAAGAATCTCTCTGTTCTTTCATATTTGGCAATAATTGTCTTCACATTTACTTTATAGAGTCTTCTTTGGTGGAACCTACAGGCGGAGAGGAAGCACAGGATTCATAAGATGGCGGGCGGGTGAGTGATTGAGAATTTGGGGTAGAACTTGGTAGTGGTTCTTTTTTATAATAGTAGGAGTAAAACATTTGGACATTAAAATTGTCTGAGTGAAAACTAAAAGAACAGTAGATGGTATTAAGGCTTTTAAATGCACGTTTACATGGAAAACCTAGTTTGCTACATATGCTATGATTTTCTCGCATTTCGTAGTGATTTGGTATAGAGCCAATATTTTGGAGCATCAGTGAGCAAATAGTATTTACCAAAGTAGATGTTTTGTTGGCGACGGTGGTCAAAGATATATCATTTTATTGGGGTTTGGACTTTTCTGTTTCAATAAAAATTTAGTTCTGTAGCAAAAAATCAGTTCTTTTAAGCAAATAAGTTTCTAGAACCAGAATTCAAGCTAGACTAAAAGAAAATACTAAAGTCTCTAATTTATATGAACATAAATAAAATAATCATGATATTTCATTTAGAAGGAAAGTGATCAACTTTTCTATGTTATACAATATATAAGTTGAAAAGGAATTTTGGACAGTAATTCAACCTTACAGCAATAATATAAACAAAGGGGAAAAGATGGTCCTGGAAGGAAAGCCCACCCATGGGCTAGAGTGACAGCTCTAGCAGGCCAGCTGTGGTGGATAGTCTAGTAGGCCTGCTTGTTCACATAACTTGAAACACTCCTGGTTTACTCATGAGTTACTGCTTTGTTTTTGTTTTTTGTTTTTGTTTTACTTCACAGGGTGTTTCTTTTGTAAAATGGGGCTGATTATAATACTGAAAAAGAAAATGTTTCTAGGCATTTTTCCAAACTAAACCTTGCTCCTTTTTTTTCTCCTCCTTTTTTTCTGTTTTGTTATAAACATAAACATCCTCCCTTTTTTTCTGTTTTGTTATAAACATAATAGAGCCCTAGTAACTTTGAAAAGGTGAGTAAGCACACTAGAACATGTAATTATTTTACACTTAATTGGAGTTCTTGAAAATGCAAGCAATTTGCACACGGTAAAATGTAAACACTGACTTCTCTTGGTTACCAGGTACATTATTTTAGAGAAGCCAGTTTTTTTAGTATAACCCTTGACGAAAACCTACTGCCATGTAGGAAAGAAATTAACATTGCTATAGTCCTCTTAAACATATTAGTGACTGTATCTCTAAAACCCTTTACTCAGAGTCAGCCTGTGAGTATCAGCATCTTTTTAAAATTTAATTTTATTTTTTTACTTGGTCACTTTACATCCTACTCACTGCCTTCCCTCCTGGTTATCCCCTCCCATAATCCTCTCATCTTCCCTCCTCTTCTTCTCTGAGCTGGTTAGCCCCCCCCCCCCCCTTCGCCCCCCATCACTCTACCTGGCACTTCAAGTTTCTTGGAAGCTAGGCACTTCCTCTCCCACTGAGGCCAGACAAGGCCACCCAGCTAGTAGAACATATCTCACCTGCAGGAAACAGCTTTTAGGATAGCCCCTGTTCTAGTTGTTTGAGACCCACATAAAGACCAAGCCACACACCTGCTACATATGATCAGGGAGATCTATGTCCAGCCCGTGTATGTTCTTTGGTTGGTGCTTCAGACTCTGAGAGCTCCAGGGGTCCAGGTTAGTTGACTCTGTTGGTTTTCCTGTGGAGTTCCTTTGGGACTTACAATTCTTACTCCTATTTTTTTCATTAGAGTCCCCAAGCTCCACCTACTGTTTGGCTGTGGGTGTTTGAGCAGCTGCTGGGTGGTGGAGCTTCTCAGAAGACAGCCATGGTCCTGTCTGCAAACAGTATCATTAATAGTGTCAGGGATTGGTGCTTGCCAATGGGATGGGTCTCAGATTGGACCAGTTATTAGTTGGCCATTCCCTCAGTCTCTGCCCCATCCCCTGGGCTTGCATTTCTTGTAGACAGTATAAATTTTGGGTTGCTGCTTGCTCCTTTCCTTTAAGGCGTGCACCACCACTGCCTGGCTGGGTTGCAGCATTCTTAATGACAGTATACTAAAGATTAACCGAAAGAAGCCTGGAGAGACAAATGGCCTCCTAAAAGAGGCTACTGGAGAAATTGTCACTTACGGACTTTAAAGGCTTTTGACTTATGATGAAGTAATTTTATAATAATTTTATTCCTTTTCTCGTCTTTAGTGAGCCCATAAAAATTTCTTTACATACTTTGTAAATCAGCCTATAAGAGTGCTGATTTTTTCCCCCAGCTTTTATTTCTGAATGCATTTGACAAAGTGATTGATTGTTTTTTAAAGCATGCTAGTTACCTCCAAGTTTTGTGCTTTGGACAAGAAAAAATTTATGTGAACTACAGTGTTTGAGAATCAGGAGAGCACGAATTAATAAAATACTTATTGACACTTTTGAATATATAAATTTTGTATTATAGTTGGAAAATATTCATTTAATGGAGTTATAAAGTATTTCCTCTTTGCAGTGCTGTGCAGTGCTGTTCATAGGTTCCTTTCCCCACTGATGAATATACAGAAGTGCATGTTCATGATTTCATTGAGAGGGCAGTTTAGGAAGGAGACAAGCCTGTAAGATAACTTACTATTGGCATACACTGAATAAAGTTGGACAGAGGAGGCCAACAGCTGTTCACTGTGCTGGAATGACAGAGATAAAGAAGTTT
Source organism: Mus caroli (assembly GCF_978045245.1). NCBI lineage: Eukaryota > Metazoa > Chordata > Mammalia > Rodentia > Muridae > Mus > Mus caroli. Next base: position 175,026,861 of record NW_028227256.1, on the reverse strand, counting down.
TATCTTAAATTTTATTTTCTTTCTCTTACTAATTTTAAAATTAGCATACAAAACACCGTTTCATACTAGGGGCTTGCATTTTAACTTGGTGTAATCTCGTTTGCTAGTTCTTGGTGGTGTTCTAGAGGTCTTTTATCTTCTTTGGTATATTTATTTCTAGGTATTTTACTGTTTTTGAAGCTTTTGTGTGTGAGATCATTTTTCCTATTTTTTTCTCAGCATGTTTAGTATTAATATGTAGAAAAAGTAGTGGGTTTTGTGTGACTTTTTTTTTTTTATCTACTTCTACTTTGCTAAAATAATTTATAGATCAAAGAGATCTTTTATCACATTTTTAGTGTGTATAAAGTATAGGATTATATATCTGCAAATAGGAATAATTTGAGTTTTCCCTTTTTTCTTTGCGTGTCTCTTATTTTTTCTTGCCTTCTATGATGGAGTTATTGAAGCATTGTACTAAGAGTGGGGAGAACGGATGCCCTTGTCTTGTTCCTGATTTTAGAGAAAATACATTTTTTTCCTGTTTAGTATAATGTTGGCTGCATGTTTGCTATATATACACTTTATTATGTTTGGGGCTATTTTCTTTCTAATTTTAATATTTTTATTATAAAAGGGGTCTTTTATATTATTTGAAATGATCATATGATTTCTGTCTCTGAGTCTATTTGCATGTTGTAGTTGTATAAGACCTATTTTATTGATTTGTATATTATAAACCATCCTTTTCCTTTGAATGAAACCTTCTTGATATTAGTAGGGAATCTTGAAATTGAATTGTTGAATTCCTTTTGTAAGTATTTTATTGAAAATGTTGGAAGGCCAAAGTGTAGGTGCTTTGGTCCTTCTTAGAAGGTGAACAAAATACTCACAGGAACAAATATGGAGATAAAGTGTAGAGCAGAGACTGAAGGAAAGGCCACCCAGAAAGGACTGAAGGAGCTGAAGGAAGAACAATAATATCAACCAACTAGACCCCTCAGAGCTCCCAGGGACTAAGCCATTCAACAAAGGAGTACTCATGGCTCCAGCTGCATATGTAGCAAAGGATGGCCTTGTCCAGCATCAATGGAAGGAGAGGTCCTTGGTCCTGTGAGGGCTTTATAGATGCCCCAGTATAGGGGAATCCAGGGCTGGGATGTGGGTTTGGGTGGTTGGGTGGAAGAACACCTTCATAGAAGCAGGGAGAGGGAAGATGGGATGGGGGATTCCAGAAGGGGGGAACCAGGAAAGAGGATAACATTTGAAATGTAAATAAAGGAAATATACAATAAAAAAGAAAAAAAAAAAAGAAAATGTTGGTGCCTATATTCATTTAGAAAACTTAGTGTGTAATTTTCTTTTTTTTTGTTCCATCCTTCTCTGGTTTGGATATCTTTATAATACTTGTTTTTTAGACTGAGTTTGGTACCATTCTTCCACTTCTTGTTTTATGGAATAGTCTGAAGAAGACTTGGTGTTAGTTCTTTAAAGATCTTGCAGAATTGACCATCCATCTAGTACTGGACTTTCTTTTGTGGGAGACGTTATTCATCTAGTTGCTCATTACAGATAGATCTGTTTGTTTTCAAGTTTCTGGTTTAATTTTTGTAAGTTGTGTATATGTAGAAATTTCTCCATTTTTTTCTTTTAGATTTTCCAGTTTTGGAGATATGTATGATTTTGAACTATTTCCTAAAGAGCCTTAAGATTTAATTTTATCTTGTAATATGCCTATTTTCACCATTAGTTTTATTAATTTGGTTCTTTTTCATTGCTTTAGTTAGAGGCTTGTGGATCTCAAATGTTTTAGTAAGTTATATTTTGATTTTATTCTGGGGATTTCTAAATATTTTCTTCCTAATTTTAAAAATGATTTATTGATAAATCAGAATTATATTATTCAATCTCTATATCTTTGTATAGTTTCTGTAGTTTCTTTCTGATTTCTAGTTTTATTCCTTTATGATCTGATATGACACAGGAAATATTCTGATTTGCTTTATATTTGTTTAAGTTTGTTTCATAGCCTAAGATAATGGTCTGTTCTAGTAAAGGCCAATGGGCTTCCGAGAAAAAATATATACTGTAATTGGATGGAATATTCTATAGATGTCAGTTAAGACCATTTGATCTATAGTATAGTTGATCTCTCAAGTTGCTTTGTTAATTTGTTTTGTACAGGTGAACTATCTATTGATGATAGTTAAAATTACCTGTCATTATTGTTTTAGAGTTGTCTGCCATGTTAGTTTTGTCTAGTTGTGTTTGTTTTATGCAGTAGGGTATACCAATGACTGTTGTATACATACTTGCAATCAGTTTTATTATTTCTGTATTAATGTATAATGACCTTTATTTTCTTATTTTTTCCTTATTTTAAAAATGTTGTATCCATGTGCACATGTATGCATGGGTACATGCCTGTGGAGAGTAGAGGAGAGTGGGCTGTTCTTCCATGGATCTGCCTGATTCCCTTGGTGCAGCATCTCCCACTAGCTCACAAAGTTTGGCTACACTGGTGACTACTAAGATCCAGTTTCTCCTCACAGCCCACTCTTTCCCCCCAGCACTGAAGTTCCAGGTATGCTTACATGGGTGCTAGAGATCTCAACTCAGAACAATTGTGCTTATACAGGAATCACTTTTAGCCACCGAGCCATCTCTCTAGCCTCTTCTTTATTTCTTTTGACTAATTTTGAGATAACTTTTGTCAGGTATGAGGATAGTCACCCATGCTTGTCAGCTTCCATTTGCTTGATATAGTGGGACTTAGTTTTCTACCTTCACTCTGGGTATTTCTTTGCCAATAAAGTATGATTATTGTAAACAATAAATAGAAATAGTTAAGATACTCTATTATTTTTAATTATTATATTTTTTGTGTGTTTGTGCATGGATACATATGCATGCATGCACACACATGTGTCTTGCTCATGCATGTATGTGCTATCACATACCAGTGGGAGTCAGGGAATGGGATTTGGGAGTTTATTTTCTTCCTGTACTGTATGAGCCTTGAATATCAAACTCAGATCATCAGGCTAAGTGCAAGGAACCTTTGCCACCTGAACCATTTTGCTGGCCTGGATTTTGTTCTAATCCAGTGAGTTAATCCAGAAATAGGCAGCATTTATAGGTTATTGCTGAGATGTTTGTCAGTTCCCTCAATTTTTTTCCTCAAAGTTTTTTCATTCTTTTTTTGTTCTATTCTTTCTCTGGTCATATAAGAAGTTTTCTGGTTCAGGGAGTTGGGCATTATTCATTCCTAATGCTCATTTACTATTTCCATTTCTTTCATTATTTCATTTTTATTCGTTCCTTGCATCTCTTTTGGGGACGGGCTGCCTTCTCTATGTATTAGATCCTTGTATGTGTTGTCTGAGCTGCTGGCTTAGTAGCTTGGAATTGCTTACTGTAAGCCTTTCCTTAGCTGATCTTTATTTCAATTTTAAAGGAAAATTTTGCTAGATACAGTAGTTCTGGTCAGCAGTTTACTTTCAAGACTTGAAATAAAAAAAGTTAACTTTTAGGATATTTGCTGAAAAATTGATGTAATTCTGATGAGTTTGCCTTCATAAGTGAGTTCTCATTTTCGCATCACTTTTCATATTATATCTTTGCTTCAGTATTCTTAGCATTGTGGAGAGGTTCTTTAGCTGTAGTCATGTCTCTTAAGGGTTATAAATGCTTCTTGTGCTTGGATGCTGTTTCTTTTCCTAGATTGGTGAACTCTATTACAATCTCAATGAAGAGTTTTTTTTGTTTTTTTTTGTTTTTTTTTTGAGAGAAACTTTTTTTTTTAAGATTTATTATATGTAAGTATACCGTAGCTGTCTTCAGACACTCCAGAAGAGGGCGCCAGATCTCGTTATGGATGGTTGTGAGCCACCATGTGGTTGCTGGGATTTGAACTCTGGACCTTCATAAGAGCAGTCGGGTGCTCTTACCCACTGAGCCATCTCACCAGCCCGAGTTTTTTTAAAGATAGCTTTAGTTTTTATTTTGATTCTTTTTGCACTTCCATAGATTCTTAGGTAAAGTTCGCTCTGTCAGACATCTGCTGTATTTCATTGTCTTTGGATTGGCTTATGTTGAAGGCCTGTGACTTTTTCTTTTTAGGACTCATCTTGCCTTGCTTTTTCATGTTCCCAGTGATGCTGAGTTGGAATTTTCACATCTGTTAGATGGCTATCTTCAGGTTATTTTGAGAGTATTCTTATTGAGTAGGCTTCTCTTAGTGGCTTAGTTCCTTGTGCCACTCACACACAGATGAGAAAACAATTTGTAAGAGCAGCAGCATCAAATCAAAACACATACAGAAATATATATGGAGTCAGTTGATTACAGGGGGAAAACAACAAAACTAAAGTAAGGTATGTCATTGATGATTAATTTTTTTTTTAAAGGACAGAGGTAGGGAAAAAGAAAGAAGAAAGATCACACAAAAGGGAAAAAGAAATGAGAAGGATCTTAGAAAGTTGGTGAAAAAAGAGGATTGTCTAAAACCCCCTAACTGCCCAATAAAGTAAACAAAACCAAGGAGTGTTAACAAGGTGAGCATTCCTGTACTCATTCTAGGAGCGTCTCTTTCAGGGTGCCAGGAGCTGCTGCTTGCCTTGCCTCCCCAGAGAACCTGGGCTCTACAGAGATTGTCCCCGTCTGCAGGTCCCTATTACACTCTGGGTGGCTAATCCTTAAAACAGACTGACTTCCAGAGTGGTTGTACCAGCTTGCAGTCCCACCAACAATGGAGGAGTGTTTCTCTTTTTCCACATCCTCACCGTTGTCACCCATGTTTTTGAACTTAGCTGTTCTGACTGGTGTGAGGTGGAATCTCAGGGTTTTGATTTGCATTTTCCTGATGACTAAGGAAATGTTGAACATTTCTTTAAATGCCTCTCAGCCATTCGAGATTCCTCAGTTGAGAATTCTCTGTTTAGCTCTGTACCCCATTTTAAAATAGGGTTAATTGGTTCTCTGGAGTCTTTAACTTCTTGAGTTCTTTGTATATTTTGGATATTAGCCCTATATTGTATGTAGGGTTGGTAAAGATCTTTTCCCAATCGATTGGTTGCGCTTTTGTCCTATTGACAGGGTCTCTTGCCTCACAGAAGCTTTTCAATTTTGTGAGGTCCTTTTTTTTTTCCTTCCAGTTCTGACCTGTCACAGTGAATGCATTGTTATACCACCTCCCCCAGTGGGATTTAAGCCTTGTGCTAACTTTGGGCCTCTCTTATGGAAAGAGCTGTTAGGCTCTTCATTGGATTACTTTATATAAGAGGTTTGGTTTCAACGCCCTTTCTGTGGAACTGGGGCTCTGTCCTTGGGGATCTATTTTTCTTCCCCCCCCCAACCCCCAATCCCTCTCTATATTCCTGTATTCCTGTTTTACTTTGTTTCTCCTCCTTCCCTCTTGCAACCTGGGCTGGCCTGGAAATTTGGGCAACCTTCCTTCTTCAGCCTCTAGAGTGCTGAAGTAGAGGCGTGAGCTAGCACACAGCCCGCCTTGTCCTTGTGTTCATTCTTTCTCATTGTTCTATCACTTCTCTTGTGACTTGTGCTTCTCTTTATCTAGGGAGAGGATGAAAAACTCAGAAATCAATGGTGGTAATTGCACAATTTTGGGAATGTATTAAAATCATGAATGATTGTATTCTTTAAAGAATGTAAATTGGTTCTTAAACAGTGGTTTGGAACTTAACTCAAAACTACTTGTAATAGTCTTGTGGTAGAACGAGTTCTGTAGGAAGACACAGGTTTACATTCTGCTCTACAGTTGGGTTTGAAAGTAGATTTCTTGATCTATATAATATTTAGGCAAAAACTGTAAGAATGATTTGGAGTAACTCAGGTGAATTAACTGGGAAGAATACAATTATAGGTACCAGCTAAAATGCAGTCAGCTCTGACAGGTGCTTTCTTTTGTCACTACATATAAAGACTTTGCTTAGGTAGGCCAGTGGGTTCTCAACCTGTGGGTTGCAGCCCCTTGGGATGTGTTTAACAGCCTTTTCACAGGTTCATCTAAGACCATGGGAAAACAGAGATATTTGCATTGTGATTCATAACAGTAGCAAAATTAAAGTTAGGAAGTTGCAGTGAAAATGATTTTATGTGAGGTCATCACAATACAGGGGACTTATTAAAGGGCCACAGCTTTAGGAAAGTTGAGAACCACTGCTAAGGACAATTAAAGTGACACAATAACGGTTATTATTAAAAAAATCTTAATTTTTGTGGGGAAAAGATTATTTTGTATTTCATAGTTAGATTATAAATATTTTTTATATTTTAGAATATAATATTTTATAATTTAAATATTTCATGAAACCAGAATTAAATTCTAGTACTTGTTTATATAGGCTTTTTTTCCTGCTTATTTATTTTATAAGTCAGTTTTTCAACTTTTCACTATGTAGAGAGTCTTGTGTTTAATTCCTTTTGGCAACCTGAGGTTAATAACCATAGAACTTTGTAGATACTATCTGTTGTATCTGTTTGCTGTTAGGTTGAAAACCCATTTATTAAGAAAACATTCAAACAAATACTTTAGGAAAAGAGGAGAGTAGACCCAGCGCCCATGCTGTCACTGCCAGTTTCCACATGGGTTAGTTCCTGGCCACTCTTACTTTATCTTCATAGATTCTTACTACTTTTGCCTATTTTCCATCTAATCACTGACACATATTCATATGGAAATTTTATTTCTCTTCAAATGACAAAAATTTAAAAAAATGCTACATTGATCATTCTTTAAACATTAAACTTTTAAAATGAAAATATTTTTTAAAAGCTATAGGTAAAAGTGAAGTTATTCATTAATGAACTCCTATTTTTTTTACATATGTATTTCTCTCTATATTAAGTATGCTTATAGAATAAATTATTATGTAACATCAATTATAATATAAACAAAATGATAGAAGAAAATAGTTTATGCATCCTTCTTATTCCAAATACTCATTTTGTAACTAATAATAATTTACTAGGACCTCATAATTTTATGGTTTTGTTTACTTGTTCCCTACTGAAATAGATACCTTACTTGACTTCCTCATATTTTACATTCCAGATGCATCTCTTCATTGGAGTGCTATTTTATTGACTTTCTTAGCTACTATAAGATATGAAGAGAGCCCTTTCTTACTCAATTCTGAGCTGCTTTGGCTGTCTGTAAATTCTTGGCTTTTTCTGCTGTTTGAATATACATTTTGCCTATGAATCAGTGAATTCCAACTATTTCTTCAAGTGTAGTGTGTTACTTTACATCACTGTAACAAAATACATGAAGCACTTACAAAGAGAAAGAACTTATCATAAATCCTATATAGGAGGAAGGTTGTAGTGAGACTGAGTTAATCACATTCATTTTCCCATCTGATCAGGGTGTCCTACATGATGAAAAAGGCTGCACAGGAAATTGTTTACCTGGAAAAGTAGAGAACAAAGAGAATGTGACTAGAATTCCACAGTCTCCTGTGAGAACACATATCCCATTGACCTAAGGACTTGTCATTAGGTTCCTAGAGCTTGCTAACACTTACCAGTAGTGCCACCTGGGGACAAGCCCTGTAAAACATGGTCTTTAGTGGCATTCAGTAATCAAACTGCAGTTCCCAATACAGAAACTGACTTCTTTAAATATTCTGGTATAATATTTAAAGCCTTTTAATGACTGTCTCATGGTCATTATAAATTTACATCCTCAAAACAGAAACTGTCTTTTTTGGTTAATGTATTCTCTTCTGTCTTTCCTGTGATAAGTCACTAGGCTTCTTTAGGCCACTGTGCTAGAAATGCCCAGATCTTCTGATTTCTAAGCATGTGGTATTCTTTTGTGCTGTTGATTTTATAAATGTGTGTGTTTGTTTGTTTGTTTTTACCAATTCTAGGAATTTTTCTCCTCAAGGAAACTTACAATCTCATGTTGGCTATATATTTCTCTCTGTGATTCTATAAACCCATATATTTTCTGTAGTCAAGACAAGGTAGTTACTGTTCCTTTCTTAATCTAAACCAGATATTCACTGTTACACAGCAGGGTCTTAATAAATACTTACTAAATTTGAATGGGCACTTGTTTCCTTCCTCAGTTGGAAACAGTACACATACATACTATACAGATCATTTCTGAACTGTAAATTTTGATTCTGCTATATTGATAGCTACTATACTGATATTTCTGAAGTATCACTTTTGCTACTGAAAATATAATCGGATTCTTTTTTTGCCAGACTTGATAGGTTAAGGGATTTCAAAGAGAAATAAGGCATCATTTCTAGTTAAAAAAATTGTTTTATATTAGGTATATAAGTGTTTCGTGTGGGCATGCAGTGTCCACAGTGGCTAGGAAAGAGCATCACATCTGGAACGTGGGTGCTAGGAACAGAACTCAGGTCTTCTGCACGTGCTCCTAACTGCTGAGCCTTCTCTCTCATTTCCCCATTTCTGTATTTAAAAGATGGAATTAGGAATTGTAAAGAGGCAGACATCTTCTTTGGCTTTTTGCAGAGGCCATTAAAAACTTCATAAAGGATATCTGATATTTCTAAAGTTCTTTTTAAATTTTTAATTTGGAAAAGTTTATTTACTGACTGTATGTGTATATGTATATATGCATATTGCAGTGTGCATGTGAAGACCACAGGACAACTAATGGGAAATGGATCTTCCTTCTATCATGTGGTCCCTGGGGATGGACCTTACGCTGTCAAGCTTGGCTCAGTGTTCTCCACTGAGCCATCTTGCTATCCCACTAAGAATCTTCTCCATTAAAAAATAGTGCATATCACTGTACTTTTACCTGGGTAGCTACAAAAAGAAAGAGAATTATCAGCAAGGAATTATTGGCAGTTTATAAGGCTGTCTTATTCTGATTAATTTGAACATTCACTTTAGTCAGAATAGTGAAATTTAATTTTAATACTTTTTAAAGTAGAAATTATTTTTAGGTTATATGTTACTTTGCTATCTGAAATAATTGAAAGGAACATTCAGTTATTTTTTTGTGAGGCCTTACAGAAGATAAGGCAAGTTTTGTAGTCTATGCCCTTCAATTTAAAGGAATAAGTGGGTGTTAGCAGTTAGCAGTACTAATATTTTATATAATTTATCATTTACTATAAGAGCAAAGATTTGTGAAACACATTCATTGCTCATATGTACTTAATTACTAGCAAAAGGTGAAAATTGATTAGAATCCCACAGTCTAATACTTTCAGAATGAACTCACAAGAAACAATTGATAGGCTTAACAATGTATTTTATATACATTGATGGAAATGAAAGTGACTTTACATGTTTGATGGTAGCCTAACTTTGGTTTAGGATCAGTCAGGATGGAGTGGTGTATTTTTTTTTTTTTTTTTTTAGTTTGATGGCTAATGGGTATATTATGAAAATATTTTTCTTAGACTCAGTTCTTTCTATCACTGGTAGTTTATTATAAAGTCTGTTACATACCTCATACATAGTATAGGATTTTTCAATCTTCATTTTAAAATCATTGAGATCATTATTACTGTAAGTCATCTAAACTGATGTTACGGGAATTTATTGTTTTGTTCTGGTTATTTTCTTCTTTACTACAGCTGTAAAATGATGTTTTTTAAACCTTAGTTTTACTTTGTAAAACCACCAAGCAAATATGCGCCAAGAATAGATATAAGTGTAAATGAATTTACATTATTCAAAATTCTAGAATTAGACATCTGTCTAATGAATGCTGTTCTAAATGTTGCTAAATGATTAATAGTAATTAAAAGGTTAAATACAAGCTGAAGAAAGCTTTGAATTTTGAAATGTTTGCAACAGCTAGAAATCTGACTGATGCAGACGTTTTTGTCAAAGTTGAAAAAGTTAGAGCTAATTAATTTCTTGGGAGACATATGATGAAATTGTAGGTGTGATAGCATATTTGAGGAACATATGGTGGTTGGGGGCACCTTTCTAATGACTGAGCAGCCAGTTACATAGAGACTTTGCTCTCTCTTTTCTCTCATTTCCATTCTTTGTTTCCATGTATGTTAAAACTGCTTTTGTTTTCCAGAGGTCAGTTTTCAGGATTTAACAGTTTATATTTAAAATGTTTATTATGAACATCTATTCCTCTTCTAAGTGGGCATACATTCTAGCTACATTTTTTAAAAAATACATTTACTCCAGTATATGCATATATTTTAGCTAGTGGTTTTAAATAAATCAAATGAATGGAGACTTGTACTGACCATTTCATCCTGATCACCCTTGAATGAGAACTAAAAATGGTACCATAGAAAGACAGCATAGATATATTTGTTCTTTCTTAGGTGTTAACTTTTTCCCTTTAGTGTATGATAATTTCATATTTATGCTCTTTAAGCATTACTACCTAAGGTTCTTGAATATTGCTTGATAAACCAGATTTGTGGATTGAAGTTATTTTGGGCATTTGTTTATTGAAATGCTATTCTATTCTGTGTATATTTTGTAGAATGTATTTTGAAACAAGACTTATGCAATTAAAGTCTACCTAACAGTGACATATAGCTTATATATTTTTTTATTTTTTAAAGGTTGTATTTTTACCAAAATGCTACATTTGTAAAGTGGCATATAAGTATGAATTTTCTATTATTCAATGATGCCAGAAGTAAAGTAAGAGTTAAGAGTGCAAGAAGTTTATATGTGCTGCAGAGCCAGCTATTGGAGGATTCTATTCACTTCTCAATATTCTGCTGCTAAGGTTGATAAAATGAAAAAGGAAGCAAAGGTTATAAACTTCTAAGTCTTCTGAAATGAATCAAAGCAAAAGTAGCATTTGTATTTAAAATAAATAAAAATGAACAGAAATAAAAATAATATTAAACTTTAAAGGAAAATGATGGGTAAATTCTTTAATTATTTAGTACATATAAAAAATTCCAGTTTTGCTCAAACCTATTGTTCAAATATTATTGTATTTTAAAATATATTTAAAATATTTGCCTATAGTTATGAAATTCTAGCCAAGTCTAGAAGTGCCCACAAATTGGTCTATTTTTTGTACCACACAATTGTTTTTATTTAAATTGAATATCCTGTCAAGAATTTTGATATGAACATCTATTGTAAAAATCTTTATTCTAAATATGTTGCAAGCTATTCCCCTGTCAGTTGATGTGCTTTTAGCCAGTGAGGGCCTGGTGAAATAGTGTAACCTAGCATGGTGTGAACTCAAGTCTGTAGACAAATGGCATGGCGAACTTTGAGATGAGTTACAGTAAAGCATCAGCAGTAGTCACGTAGTGATACAATTTGTACAGTTCGGATCATCAATTAATATCTGAGAACTCAGTTTTAAATACAGCAGAATTCTCTGATGTAATAGATTATCAGTTCAAAAATTAACTTTGGAGACTTATTCTGGAGCTGAAGACTTTAAATAATTTTAAAATGATAAGATTGATAATGATAAGAATCTTCTGAGACAAAAATCTTGAACAGGCTTGTTTACTTTGCAAAACTTAACAAGCATTTAAATAGAGCAAAATAGAACTATAGAGCTACAGTAGCTTTCATTATCAAGTTATAAGTTGGATCATTTTTTCCCTTAAAGTATGGCATTTTTTCCTTTTGCATGGCTAACAGGTGGCATTAAATGAAGAATGGGAGATGACTTTTATTCATTAAGATAGTTTAATTTTGAGTTAGTTTTGAAATTTATAAGTCTTGAATGAACTTATGCCTGAAAAATAAGGATTTGAAAACTAAAAAGGGTTTGAGATCAAGTGCTTGACTGCCTTACTAATAGCGTGGAGAAGTCCACTTTCTTCCCATGGAGCTTTATACATCCTGTCACATAGAAACAGTTTGTCACATGCACTTGTAGCCAGTTTTAGACAGATCATTGATTATATATCATTCAGTCATAAAAGATAATTCTGACATCCTTCTTTGTTTCTTAAATACCTCTATAAAATGGCATATATATTAGCTTGATCAGATCATTATAAACGAGTGCCAAGGAGGCAATTAAAATTTAGTAAACTCCCTGTCTATGATTTCATTTTAATATTTGTGGTTGACATGAAAAGTTTTAAGAACAGATGATCCACAGTCTAGTTTGAGAATAAATGATTATTTTTCCCTCTAGGAATGAAAGATTGATTTGAATAAACATATTGTAGGTCTATCCATTTCACATGATTCACATGCATGCCAGAGTGTCTCAAATTCAGATTTGTTATGAAGATGCTAAATATTCTTTAGAAATATAGGAGTGACTAATTGATTTTATTCATTTCCAGTTGCCAGGTAATCTGAGATAAAATGTTTGATTTTATAAAAATATCTTAGGGTCGTAATTTTTTCTTTTTCTCTTCCTTCTTTTGAGAGAGTATTACTGTGCATCCTTGCTGACTTGGAACTTGCTTTGTAGACCAAGTTGGTCTTGTATTCATAGAGATAAACACATCTCTGCCTCCTAAGTGCTGAGATTAAAGACATGCATGCGTCACCACTTCCATCTGCAGACCTAGTTTCTTAAGGAACAGTTTTGAGATTCGTATTAAAGTCAGTAGTTGAGTCAACAAGAGAGACTCCAGGATAAAGAAATTAAAATTCTCTTTAACTTTTGCTTTAACAAAAGAATACTTACTACTTTCTTAAAATGCTTTCATAATGTATTCTTTAAGGATTTTAATATTGTTTCCCTAAGTAGATGAAATATTTTTAAGCTGACTGATACCTCTTCCTAGGTAGTATTTAGTTTTTAATTGTGTATCAGGCAGAGCTGTATGCTTAGCATGAAAAATTGTATTTAAGTGGTTAAGCTGAATCGGAGTATTTCCCTTTGGTTGTCCTATGTTTTATAGGTTCATCCAAATGTGGTGTTTATGTCAGAAGTTCACTTTTAGGGCAGAATGGTGGTATGTACATGTACTGTTTGTTGTTGTCGTCATTCATTCATTCATTCATTCATGTCTTAGATTTACATGAAAAGTTATTTATTTAGCTTGAATATTTGAAGTTTCTTTTTTCAAGTACAGAGTTCTATGACAGTCTTTACTTTGTTAATCCCACACAAGCTATCATTCCTTTACCTTTGAGTTTGCACTGCATGACCAAGATGCTTGTTAGCGTGTCCTGTATTTGGGAGATAATATCCTATTCCTTAGCTTCTTTAAGATGTTCTTTGTTTGTTTTTTTTTTAAACTTGAAGTGTGTTTGTGTTTCTTTTTCTTTTTCCCCTCTTTCCCTTTTCATTTCATCTAGGTTTCGTGTTTGTTAGTGATATTTATAGATGCCTTTCATTGATCCAGGAAATTCTTTGCCACTAACACTTCTGATGTATTCTTTCTGATATTGTATAACGGGGCAATTAAAAACTTGGGAAAAAATCTTTTGTGTATATACTTTACATTTTATGACCTAATGTTGTTGTTGTTGTTGAAGGTATTTTTATGCTTCTTTAGTTTTTCTCTTTTTTCTGGTTGTCTGATGTGATACTAGATTTCTCTGTTAATTCTTTTCATGTGTTTTTGAGTTCTCAATTGTTCTTGTCTTTCATATTGCTTACTTATTTGATTTGTATGTTTTAGGGGACACAGTTCACATGAGCAATTCAGAGGACAAATTTTGTTTAGTAAGAGGATCTGTTCTCTCCTGCCACCTTGTGGGTCCTAAGGATCAGACTCAGGTTTTCAGCCCTGCTCCAAAGTGCCTGTACCTGCTGAGCTGTGTTGTCAGACCTCATGCTATTTACAGTTTTCTCTTTTACTGATGAAAACTCCAAGTTAGACCTTTAGCTTCATTAACATAAGATAAGCACACTCATGTTTAGCTTATGCTCTGTCTGATAACTGTGACCCTCTGAAATCTTTGAAGGTGCATTGTTTTCATGGTTTGTTATTTCTGTTTCTCATCTTGCTTCTGGCGTCCTAGCTCCTAAGGTACCAGTTTTAAATGCTGCTGATTCTTGTTACTCATTTATCAGTGTTGTAAAAACTCCACATGCATGCTGAAGCATTGCTTCTGGAAGGAATTTCAGGGGACAGGTTCCTTCAGATTTCTTTTTATGTTTTGTCAGTTGATCATATATAACATTACTACCTGTTTGTTTCCTTTTAAAGACTCCTTATTTAGTAAGTATTATTTTCATGACATTGAATTTATAGCCACCAATACTTTTAAGTCATGACTGAATGAAGCTTTTTTTAAATAACACGTATTTTATAGCAGCTTTCTTGCACAGAGAAACATTTTTATTACTTAAACTTATATTGTGGGGACTCTTTTAAACAATGAAGTCACTGAGAGAAAGCAAAACTGTGAAGAGTGTGGCACTAACCATACTTAACAATAGCATTGGTTATAGTAAATAAATGAAAGCAAGCCTGAGTGACACCTCATCCATCCACATCTGGGAATACAGGGGTTATTATGCTTTCAAAGTATTTGCTTTTTTACATGTAAAAGATGACTCTTAGAACAGCTAGAATGTTACTGAATTTTGGATTATAAAAAGTTTTAATGTGTAGATGACTTTGCAAATGCAGAATCCTGGAAAGAAGACTGGCTCTGTGTGCTAGGCATGGTAATAGAAAACCATATGTAGATTTATATGTTTTGAGTTAAGTTACCTCCCCCTTCTCTCCACACTTGGAAAGAAGCTTGATTTTATATCTTTATTATAACTTGAAGGCATTAAAATTCTGGAAACAAAAGCTGGGGGGGGCAGTTGGGTAGATTGGGCAGGCATGAGGACTTGAGTTCTATTCTCAAAACTCACATAAAATGCTGTGTGTGATGGTGTTCCCTTGCAATCCAAATGCTGGGTTAGCACACATGGGAATATCTCTGGATCTTGCTTTACTTAGGAGCTTCAGGCTAATGAGAGTCCCTTTCTCTCATTGTGTAGGTGGATAGTGTTCCTTAGAATGGTTTTCAGGGGTGTTCTCTAACCCTCATATCGCATTTGCACATTGACACAGAAACACACACACACACACCCTAGAAGTACTAAAATCCAAGCTCAAGGGTTGATGTCTTCACTAACTTAAATGATGTGAAATTTATGCTATAAAATCTTGTTTTTTTTTTTTGTTTATTTTTAGCACCAATAAAATACATTTGTAATTCTTATGTGGGAGTTGGTTTGTCCGAATCATCTTACCTAGCATTTTAATTTGCTCATAGTGGACTGTGCCTCTGAACAGCCTACTGAAATACTCTATAAAACTTGTTATTTTGATATATTCTTTAGACTTACACTAAGATAAGACCTTTTGACTCTTACTAATAGGAGAAATAAACTTGCTGATTTTTAAAAGAAATTTATTTATTCATCCTCATAGAGACCATGGTACTCTTCCCCCTCCCCCATCCCAGGACTCTGGCAGATATCCTAGAGATTGCTCCTCTCTGTTTTCCATTCTTTCCCTTGCACTCCCTACATCAAACTTCCCTCACAGCCTACTCCCCTCCTCAGCCCCTCTCCTACCCAGTCTCTTCATCCACCTCTGATATCTATTTCATAAATATATAAGTATAAATAAACTTGTGTTTTTTTAAGTACAAAAATGGTACCTGAAAGCTGGAAGCAGACATCGGTAGTGTTTCTGCCCTCCCTTTTTTCCTGACTCTTTGACCCTTTCTGCCTGTTTCCTTCACTCCCTTTCTCCCAGCCATAGCCACCATGTTACTTTGGGGAAGTATGATGCAATATATGCTTGCTTTTAAAATACAATTATTTAGAAGAATTATTTTATATATACATGAGTATACATGAGTAAGTGCCTGCAGAAGCTATAGACTTTGAATCTACCACAGCTGTAGTGGTAAGCTTCCTGACGTAGGTATTGGGAACTGAACTTACGTCCTCTGCAAAAGCAGAATGACTCTTAATGCTTATATCATCAAAGTTGTGAGAAGTAATAATGCATCTTGGGGTTTGGTTTATCCACTGTCACATATAGCAAGCTATTCTGGGAATATTGTGAATTAAAACAGTCAGAATCCTTGCCCTCATGAGAGAGTTCCTCATCTTCCTCCTCCTTTTAATGGTTTATTTTGTTTTGCCTGTATGTATGTCTGTATGTGTATAGTGCCATATGTGTACAGTGCCCAGAAGAGGGCATCCGGTCTTCTTAAACTAGAGTGAGCAGGTGATTATGAACTGCCATGTGTTTCCTGGGAGCTAAGCTCCAGTCCCCTGTAAGAGCAGCAAGTGTTCTTAACCACTGAACCATGTGTCCAGCCCCATGAAATACATTTCTTAATCTTAGCACTTGAGCCGAATAAGGAGACTGTTTTGTGGACTTTGATATATCTCTGTTTCCTCCTTCGTCCAGCTGCAGAAACAAAAATATATGGAAATACTGCTAGCTGTCCATTGAGTGTGAAAAGCAAAATCATCACTGTTGGTCATGTATTGCTCTTGACAGTAAAATGAGATACAGAGACATAAATTCAACAACTAATGTAATTCTTACTAATTATAATAATTAAAAATTTGATAAAACTTAAGCCAAATGAATTTGGAAAACATATAGATAAATTTTTTTATTGAATATACTTTAAATATTTGATGTTAGAAGGAATGGAAGAAATTATTCGCTTTAAGGTCATGCAAGTGATAATACACTATACAGGTTAGCACCTTCTTTATAGTGTAAGACTTCAGTTTTAATAAATACCGTTGGACAATAGTCAGAAATAAGGCAATTCTTACAAAAGGACCTACATAGTCTATTTCTATAATTCCACTGAAGTGGAAGGGTCAAGAACAACATATAAGTACATAGACAATAAATCAAGACAAATTATAAATTAACTGTTATGCTTTTAACGTAAGAAGACTCATTGTTACACTGACATTGATAAAGGCCCCCGTGGCATCTTCATCTTAGTTTTAGAGGGTCTCTGTAGTGTCTCAGCATTCCTGTTGTGATAGCACAGTCAGCTGCCTAAGCTTCTGGCTGTTGAAGAGCTGGAGCTTCTGGAGTGGACAGCAGAGTCGGTGGGGTTCTTGAGAAGTCGGACTGCATGATGAAGCATTCATATGCTCTACAAGGAAGCATTCACTTCTGTTTAATCTTGTTAACGTAACAAGATTGGTTTACAAAAGAACAACAATCAAACACACAACGTTAAATGGCATGTTTCCCTCAAATCTTTCCCCTCAGAGCTCAAGGAACTCCATAGAAAGTGTTAGAGCCAGAGGGGATGGAGGACCCCAGAGGGGATGGAGGACCCCAGAGGGGATGGAGGACCCCAGAGGGGATGGAGGACTCCAGGGGAACAAATCCCTCTAAATCAGCTGAGCAAAGCTCAGAGCCCACAGAGACTGGAGCAGCAGCACAAGGTGTGCAAGGGTCAGAATGACTATCAAACACACAAGGATACTTTCTTCTCAAGCTGAACAGCGTGCTTCTACTTCTCTAAAAAAAAAAAAAAAAAAAAAAGATTTCCTAGGATTAATGTATAAGTGGATATCCTGTGTCTGTGATTTCTGATGAAACCAGAACATTTTGAGAGTCAGTACATCCAAGAAAAGGGAAGGAAAGAAATTGCACAGAAGTGAAAAGTTACTGCTTTTGGGTCTGCTTCTGTAGGAGTTCCTTCCAGGTCAATGTTTTACTTTGTAATCTTGACTTTCATTTCAATAAATTTTCTTGAATTTTTTCAAGTTAAACAAGATATTTTAATTTTTATCTTTTCACCCATTCCTTTAAAAGCTGTTTGCATTCTTGTTGTCTGCTGAGATCAGGGAGTAGTAAGTTTTCACATGTACGTGCATTTGGGCAAATTAAGGCTGACCAAAGTAGCATGGTAAAGTGGGAGAAATAGGAGGAACTTGAAACTGGCATAAATAAAACATAACTTTAAAGAGGAGATATAATGAAGGATCTGTTGGGGAACAAGGAAGAATGCCAAAGGTCCCACCTTGGTTAGTACTTCCCTTGATTGTTAGGCCTAGATGTAGAGGTAAGTTAGCCAACCATGGTTAGAAATGTTAACCGAGTTTAGTGAAAGTTTGTGATACTGTCTTCAAATTTCACAACAATTTAGTGCATAATGCTGTGGAACAAAGCTTTCAGATTACCCAGGAGCTATCAGGGAACTAAAGGAACATAAACTAATTATGTGGTTCTGACATTTAAAAGGTTACTGTTTCATTGAGAAGTTAAAAAGCTGAAAATGCTGAACCTGACTTGTGTTAATTGAGGTAATATTTAGAAAATGTGGCAAGTGATTATCCTTAAGAAATAATTGTTTAGGAATTAATTTAACAGATCTATCATTTTAGAAATTTAGATAAGGAATGTGGGTAGTGTAAAATTTCTGTAACATTTATAGTATTGATCACAAGAAAGTCTGACTTAGTGTCATCAAATAAAAAGACTGTTCATTTCAGTGTCAGAGCTGTTTGGAAAGCACAGTTCATGGTTACCAAAGTTGAATTGTTGTTTCAGAACCTTTCAAATGTCTGTGTCATAACACTTTACCTCTCATTGCATAAATGCTCAATTTTAGATGTCTTCAGTTATTTACGTTTTTATATTTTCCAGACCTGTTAATAATGTGTCAGCCAGTGATTATTGGTATTGTACCTAAGGTAAAAGATATCTTTAGTCATGTTAAATCAATTAAAAAAACATCCAAAAAGTTTGTTTTTTTTTTTTTTTCCAGACCTATACACAGTACCAAGTCATCTCAACTGTGATAGGCTAAGCAGACACCTGTCTTCACTGGAGCTAGTGAAGGGTTGCTTGGGTGAATTGTACATTGACTAATCAAAGTCAGTTTATTACATAATACTAGAGCTGAAGTTTCTGGGGCCACATAACCTCTGGAGATTCCATAAAACAGCTTTGTTACTGCTTGAGCTGTTTCCTTGCCCTTGTCTCTACTCTATAGAGAGTAGTATGTTCAAAGTCAGGATTTTCCAGGAATAGCAAGATTTGGAAGATAAGGACAGTAGGCTTGCTCTGCTTCTGAAATACTATGCGTGTAGGAGAGTTTGGGGAAGGTAATAAGAGGACTAAGAAGTTTGCAGACTATAAATTCGGGGTAAATGAATAGGGAAATTAAGTGTCACATGCTAAATGAGCTACTTTCTTTAAAAAAGGCATCACCTGTAGTTTACTAAAGTATGTATGGATACTATATTAGATTCAGGCTATGTAAGGAGAAGGCAGAGGAGTCTTAAAGGAGCTAGAAAGAACAGGAACAATTACTGTGCACTTTCAAAGCCAAGAGAGAAAGCATCTCAATTTGAGAAGAGTGTAAAGAGAACACTAATGATAAGTTTATTGGTCACCTCTAACCAATTATTGTCAATTAAATTGTAGTGATAAAAAGAAAATTGTCAGTGATTCAAGCAAGAAGGAGTATTAAAGAAATGGTAAAAGCATAGACTCATCTTTGAACTGATTTTGGCAAGAGGAAAGGAAGTAGATTGCAGTAGTTCAGAGAGATTTTTTTTGAGGTGGAAACATGTTGAACATGTTCATAGATTATGGAGCAGGCATCCAGATACAGAGGGAAAATTTTGAATATTCAAGAAAAAAGTACAAGTAAATTTAGAGAAAGAAAAAAAAAAAAACAAAAACTGGACACCTGAAAGGGAGCTAGCTCTTTACATGGCCTTTGATCTAGGGAAAGGAGATGTATTCTGAATAGGCTTTCAAACAGTGAGCTGAGACCTTGAACCTTGACGTTACATACATTTAGTTATAAACATTGCCCTTGTTTCCTAATAGTTAGGAGGATGGAGTATGGGGGAGAAGATAATAATTGTATTGTGTCAACTAGAAATGATGAACAGTTTCCCAGAGTTGCATGGATTACAGTGGACTCATTTGGCTTAGGTTTCATGACTATTTAATAGAGTTACCTTCAGAAGAAATATACAGAAATTAGTTTATGAGATAGGGCAGAGAATGATAAAATGTGTACAGTGAAAGAAAAGGTGTAAATTACAAAATATGGGTTGACCCTAGATTCTGTACAGAACTAGATAAATGGAAAAGAACATAAAGCTTGAAAAAATAAAGAGAAAACATAATACTAGAGGTGTTGAAAATGAAGCAGAAGTTTAGAATTCATGAAGAAATAGGAATGTTAGCTTAAAATATCAAAGTAGAATACTTAATTGAACAACATTGCCCTATCTGCAAGTAAAGTAGTACCAATTGCCAGTTTACCACTAGATGTCACTCTGACTCATATGGTTAAGTGCAGCCTGGACTTAAGAGTCAGGGTGTTGAAAATCAGACAAGTACAGTATGCCCAGATACACCCTGGTGGTCTGTAAGGACTGTTCTACTCAGTTTCTCATGCTGGTGTTTTGTTAAGCAGCTGCTTTGTAGAGGATAGTTTCTTTATAACAAAGCAAACCATTAAATCTGGATATTTTGTATGATTAAATACTGTCTTTATGTTGATTTTTTTGTTTTACTGTGTTAATCACATTAATTTTTTTGACCTGTGTACTTTAAAAAGTTTAAAATGATGCATGAAAATCTATAAAGATATTTTCTCTCAATATTGTAATTATTTGTTTGCTGAATTTTTTATGGTTTTACATGGAGTAATAACTGTTTATTGGTACTAACAAAAGTGTTTATTTGTAAGTGGTCATTATTAAGCATGTTGACACTAAGCCTGCAAATGTAAAACTTGAATTCTCTCAATTTTCTAGTAGAACAAACACTAATAACTAAAGGAGTGATGTTTAGGAAGTATGTCAGATTTGTCACCTACCCACAACTTTTCAGCTGCTTCTTTCAAAGTCTTGAACTCTTTGGAAAGCTTTGCAATATGATTATTTTCAAATATAAAAATACACAAAAACAAGTACTAATATATCTCCAGAATAACAGTATTCAGGTACACTATGTAGATTATAAAATGCATTTATGTTATTCTTTTGTTTATTAATATAATATTTTCCCTTTGATAGATAGTAGTTATAAAATTATTTTACACTACTAGAATTGTTGAATTGCAGAGTATATGGTAGAAAATAAACTGTCACAGGTTTTTGCCTGTGATTTACCTAATGATATATTCCATTGTTTCCTTACAGTCCTCTTCTTATTGGTCAGATATCACAAGTTACGTAAGAAATTGTGGTCTGTTACTATATTAAATAATTTTTAGGTGTGTTAGCAAAACACCATTCCTTGTTGTAAGTAAGGCATCTTAGTTTATCAGGAAAGCCCTTTGCACAAATACAGATGCTGTGGCAGAGATTGGTAAGACACAGGGAAAGAAAAACATACCTTCTTTAGAGTAACTGAGCTGGAAATAGACTGAAGATACCTTTGATATTCAGCATAAAATTGCTTATTATACTCGCTGATTAGGAACTTAATTGTAAATTGTGTTTTAGGACAAAATTCTAGGTAATGGTTTAGTATTGTGCTCTATGGAGATATCCTCCTTTAAGCTCTTCATTTTCTCTGGGTTGGTGGAGATGGTTTTGCCCTTTGGACTGACTGTGAGCTTGCTGCACTGGTTGAGCTGTGAGAGTATACAATGGTAAAGCAACAGAGCAGAAGCCACTTACACTTGCCCACCAGGGCTCCGAACTCTACTTCTGTAAAATTGTGTTGAAGCAGTCATTATGAAATCTATGATGCTGATTTTAAAAGAGCATTTTCTATATCAATACTCAGTACTGGTAAATAAGATGTGAAAGTGCTTTTTAAATTAACTCTTGAAATTATTCTAATATCTTTTTAGCCTTAAGTTCATCTTGCCATGTAACTTTCAAAATGATGTTTTTGTTATTTTTTTTTTACAAGGAAAAAGTATTCGTTTTATTTCTTTAGAATTTTACAGTTAAACTATTATATCTTCCTTTTTACAGTATTTGTCCTTGTTGTGCCAGGAGCAGTGAGTTAGATAGTACTAGGTGTCTGTGTCCTCTGTCTCTCATCTCTAAGGGCTTTCACCTCTATTAGGAACAAATCTAGATTTCTTTTTGTTGTTGTTTGTTTGTTTGTTTGCTTGCTTGCTTGAAATGGCTTCCTGGGAATGTAAAAACCCCTTTGACATTATTATTTAGGGCCTCCTATCCTTACAGTGCACCTAAAATCTTAACACAAAAACTTTGCAGCTGGTGAACTCCCAAAGCCCCTTTTGATGATTGTTGTTTAACTCAGCATGGCAGCTTGCTATAGTTCCTGTCCTATACTGGCTCACTCCACCTCATGTTCATACTCCTCATGACAAAGAAGTCTCAAGAGGTAAAACACAGGGCGAGATTTCAGGTGCTTCTTTGGCACTGTCCTCTGGCTCATTTTAACTTTAACATTAAGCATATTCACAAAGCTTACTGACACAGTCAACACACCCTCTCCACTGTTCTGATAAACTTCTCATTTCTTACAAAACCAAATCAAACTGTTGACAGTCCAAAAAAAAAAACAAAACCAAATATGCAGAAATGGTATGGTACCTCATCTTCATGGAGAGTATGCTAGTTTACTATAAACCCAAGCCAGAGGTTCAACCCACACTTCTGCCTGTGACCTACTTCTTCAAATTTTGGAATTTTTCGTCTCTTATACTTTGTCCTCTATGAATAAAAGTGAGAATATACAGAGATAATAGAAATTATTGACCTAGTAACTTATCAACAAACTGTTTGACAATTTTTGACAAGTGGAAGTTTTCTTTGAATTTGTTTATTTTAACTTTAGTTCTTTTTAAAAATCAAATATAGGTTTGCTTTAGTCTTACATGAAAACTATTTCTCAAGGTAAATATGTTTATTGAAGTCTAAATATGGAATCCATTTTCATTTATCAGCTAAGTAGGGTATGATATAATTGGTGCTTTATGCTTGCTTAATATAATAGCTACATCTTGATTTAATTGAATTTAAAATTAAAAACATAGTATAGTACATTTTTTGTATGGTAAAACTTGCATTTTTAGAGCCAAAGGTTAAACGGACAGAAGAATCTTTAAAAAAGAATAATTCTCATTCTAGAGTTTTGAGGTACTAATATTCCCCATTACCAGCTAGTTTTTTGACCCTGGAAGAATACTTATCTGTTGTTTGCTTTTTAAAATGAGAAGGTCACTAAAATCTCTTTTAAAGTTTTGGTAAGCAGTGTTGTGTTTAAATTAATATTTTAAGGGTCATATTTTATTTTCTGTATTCTCATTGGAAATTTTTTTCACACAATACATTCTGATTATGGTTCCCTTTCTGACTCTTGCCAGATCCTCCCCACCTCCCAATCCTCCCAAATCTCTATAATCTCAAAGGCTAGAGAGGAAAATAATAAAATAAGATAAAGTTAAAACAAACTTGATAAGATACAACAAATGAACAGAAAAACAAAGACCAGATACATACATATGTAGTTAGTTACATAGGTACATACATAGATACATAGTTGTAGAGATACATTTATTGGCATGCACAAAAATCCCCTAAACACAAAATTGGAAACCATAATATGAAAGCAAAAGACTTTTAGGGAAAGAAAAAAAAATACCCAAATCACTATATGACCAAAAACCTTCCCAAAAAGCCATTGAATTCTTTTTGTGTTGGCCATCTACTGCTTAAGAATGGTGAGGACAGCCAGGGCTTCACAGAGAAAGCCTGTCTTGAAAAACCAAAAAAAAAAAAAAAAAAAAAAAAAAAAGAAAGAAAACCAAATTTTTTATTTGTAAGCAGTTAGGGAACTTGTGTCCACTTCCACTCTGGGTGCTGGGATTGCATCAGGTCCAGGCGTGTAAGGTCTTGAGCATGTTGCCACAGTTTCTTTGAGTTGTGTGTGTGGATCCTGTTTAGAAGGCTTTGTTTCTTTGGTGTTCTCCATTCCCTTTGATTCTTAAAATTTTTCTGTCTCCTTTTCAGCAGAGTTCCCTGAGGGAAGGGGTTTGGTAGAGAGATCCTATTTAGGACCAAGTTTTCCAAGGTATCTTGCTCTCTGCACCCTGTGCAATTATGGGTCTCTGATTTATTCCCATTTACTGCAGGAGGAAGCTCTTGCAGTGTAAGACAGTGATCTTTAAGTATAGAAGAATATCAGAAGTTATTTTGTTGCTGTGTTCTTTTAAGAACAGTAGTGTTTGGTTTTCTCCTAGGTTCTTGACCTATCTACTCTCAGGTTTAGCCACCCAAACAGTGGCTAAGAAGTGTCCAGGATGGATTCTATTTTAGGGAGTGGGCCTTAGATCAAATCAGATATTGGTTGGTGTTACTCTTACAGTTTTGAATCATTATTGCACAGTATCTTGTATGCAGGGCACCATTGTAACTCAAAGGATTTGTAACTGGGTTGGTGTTTACAGTTTTTCCCTTTCGTTGCAGAATACGTTCCAGTTCCATGAACACTACTAGTAAGTAAGGATGATGGTGTGTGGGAACCAGCTTTACTTCTCCATGTTCATTGAGTTTTTAGCTCTTCTTCAACAGTAGGGTTTTACTATCAGTCTGTAGATAGCAACCAATAGTCTTGTCAGTAGCCTGGGTTGTTTAGGTTTCCCGTGAGACCATTTGGACAACACCTTGATTAGATGTAACCTATTACTGGGTTTGGTAGCTTCATTTGTTGATAGTAGATGCCCTGTTACGGCTCTGTCTCCCCCATTATTTGATTGGCGAGTCCATTCAGATAACCTTCGTATATGTATATATTTTAGGAAGCTTCTAATATATTAGGTTGCCATACACTCTCTCAAATGGTTCTTAGTTTTAGCTGTCCCTTCCTATATTCCCTCCTTCACCCTGACTTACCTTCCACTTCAGTTTGATGCTCTCATTCCAGTCCCTGTGTCTTCCATCTATAACTATTCTATTTTCCCTTCCTAGGGTGATCCTGTTCTACCCCAAATCCTTTAACCTATACCTAACAACCTAGCTACTTATCAAAGATAGAACACCTTACATCCATATATAAGTAAATATATGTCATATTTGTTTTTCATAATTTATTTTCTTAGAAACTGATGTGCTTCACACTTTTCAGAACTAAGAAATTGTCAACAAAATAACACAAATATTAAGAGTCAAGTTGTAGTTGGTACACTGCTTCCTAAGCACACACAAGGCCCTTGCTTCCATCCTATGTACTATCATCTCCTTGTAGGATAGTGGTGGGAGAAATGAAATTTAAAACTTCCTGCTATATGCAAAAGAACATCCCTTTGAGGAATTTTTTAAAACATTTTATTAGATATTTTCTTCATTTACATTTCAAATGCTATCCCAAAAGTTCCCTATATCCTCTCCCTGCCCTGCTTCCCTACCCACTCACTCCCACTTCTTGGCCTTGGCATTCCCCTGTACTGGGGCATATAAAGTTTTCAAGACTAAAGGGCCTCTCTTCCCAATGATGGCTGACTAGGCCATCTTCTGCTACATATACAGCTGGAGACATGAGCTCTGGGGGTACTGATTAGTTCATATTGTTGTTCCACCTTTAGGGTTGCAGACCCCTTCAGCTCCTTGGGTACTTTCTCTAGCTCCTCCATTGGGGGCTCTGTGTTCCATCCAATAGATGACTGTGAGCATCCACTTCTGTATTTTCCAGGCACTGGCATAGCCTCACAAGAGACAGCTATATCAGGGTCCTTTCAGCAAAATCTGCTGATATATGCAATAGTGTCTGCGTTTGGCTGATTATGGGATGGACCCCTGGGTGGGGCAGTCTCTGGATGGTCCATCCTTTCGTCCTTTGAGGAATTTATAAAGGCACACTTTCTGCTGGGCATTGGTGGCATACAGCTTTAATCCCAGGACTTGGGAGGCAGAGGCGGGTGGATTTCTGAGTTCGAGGGCAGCCTGGTCTACACAGTGAGTTCCAGGACAGACAGGGCTACACAGAGAAACCCTGTCCTGAAAAACCAAAATAAAATAAAATAAAGGCACACTTTTGTTTAAGCAAGGGTAGTGGGTACCTTATTATAAATGACGTATTTTGATTTTTTGTTTTGTTTTGTTTTAAGGTGGTGTAGTTGAGGATTGCCTATTATCCTGCCTTAGCATCTTAGGAGCTGGAATTGCAGGTGCATGGTTCATTGATATTGTCTTTTTAAACCTACGTTCACCTTATGACTAATAAAATTGAGCATGTTTTCATTCATTTAGTACTTCCTTGGAGTGTTGGCAATTGTATGACAATTGAAATAAACATGAACAATCTTGGGCTGGGCGTGTAGCACAGTGATAGTGTGTTATACACACACACACACACACACACATGGACATACACACTCACACCTTTCTCATGTTCAGAAAGAACATTTTAAATAAGATTATCTAAACCATTTGACACATCTTCTAGAGATGTATTTGATGAGTTTTGAAACATTTTTTTATATTTTTTATTTTTAATTTTTGTCTTTTATTTATTGATTTACAATCCAGATTTTACCCCCCCCCCCCAGTCCACCCTCCACCTGTTCCCCCATCTCATACCTCCTCCTCAATGCCTTGTCTCCTCGAGGATGCCCTCACCCAACCAGATCTCTAAACTCCCTGGGGCCTCCAGTCTTTTGAGAGTTAGGTGCATCTTCTCTGACTGAATCCAGATTCTGCAGTCCTCTGCTGGATATGTGTTGGGGGCCTCATATCACCATATCTGAGAGATCTCAGGGGTCCAGGTTAATTGAGACTGCTGGTCCTCCTACAGGGCCCCCTCCTCCTCAGCTTCTTCCAGCCATAGGGGTCTATAGTTTCTGTTCATTGGCCTGTTGCAAATATTAGACTCAGCTGTTTGTTGGGTCCTTTGGAGGGCAGTCGTGATAGGTCTCTTTTTGTGAGTGCTTCATAGCCTCAGTAATAGTATCAAGCCTTTGGACCTCCCCTTGAGCTGGATCCCACTTTGGGCCTGTCTCTGGACCTTCTTTTCCTCAGGCTCCTCTCCATTTCCATCCCTGCAGTTCTTTCAGACAGGAACAATTATGGGTCAGAGTTTTGACTGTGGGATACCAACCCCCTCCCTCACTTGATGTTCTGTCTTCCTGCTGGAGGTGGACTCTATAAGTTCCCTCACCCTACTGTTTGACATTTCATCTAAGGTCCCTCCTTTTGAGTCCTGAGAGTCTCTCATCTCCCAGGTCTCTTGCATTCTGGAGGGTACCCCCAACCTCCTACCTCCTGAAGTTGCCTGTTTCCATTCTTTCTGCTGGCCCTCAGGGCTTCAGTCCTTTTCTCTCCCTCCCTCCTCCTTGTGATTGCTTTCTTCTCCCTCCCATGTGGGACTGAGGTGTCCTGACTTGGGCCCTTCAGCTAGTTGACCTTTGTGAGTTCTGTGGACTGTATATTAGGTGTTCTGTACTTCTTTTTTCCCTCCCTCCCTCCCTCCCTCCCTTCCTTCCTCCCTTCCTTCCTTCCTTCCTTCCTTCCTTCCTTCCTTCCTTCCTTCCTTCCTTCCGTTCTTTCTTTTCCTTTCTTTCTTTCTTTCTTTCTTTCTTTCTTTCTTTCTTTCTTTCTTTCTTTCTTTCTTTCTTTCTTTCTTTCTTTCTTTTCCCTAATATCTACTTATTAGTGAGTACATATGATGTGTTTCCTTTTGGGTCTGAGTTACCTCAGTCAGGATGATATTTTCTAGTTCTATCTATTTGCCTTCAAAACTCAGGATGCTCACGTTCTTCATAGCTGAGTACTATTCCACTGTGTAAATGAACCACATTTTCTGTATCCATTCTTCTGTCATGGGACATCTGGGTTGTTTCCAGCTTCTGTCTATCACAAACAAGGTCGCTGTGAACATAGTGGAACATGTGCCCATGTGGCATGGTGGGGCATCTTTTGGGTATATTCCTAAGAGTGGTATAGCTGGATCTTCAGGTAGATCTATTTCCATTTTTCTGAGGAACCTCCAGATTGATTTCCAGAGTGGTTGTGCAAGTTTGCAATCCCACCAACAATGGAGGAGAATTCCTCTTTTTCCACATCCTCACCAACATGTGTTGTCACCTGAAGTTTTGATCTTAGCCATTCTGAATGCAGCTATTCTTTATATTTCAAACAGTATTAATGTCAATGACCTTATGTGCTACTAAGATTAGGTATTCATATGTGATTTAAAGAAAAGCTAACAATGTATTTTAAACAAATGTCACTCTTTTCCTACTAGAAAAAAATAGACATTATAGATCATGTTTTAAAAGATGATATGCCTAACTAATTTATTGGTACTGGTCAATTTCAAACTTATGTTTTAACAGTTTCAGATTTCCTTGGGCAGTATTGTTGACCTATGTTTCTGGGGTAAAAGCTCACGTTCTCATTTGCTCTTTTCTTTTCTAGCTTCTTATGTAACGGAGCATGAATGGTATCACTAGCTTCTGATCAAGGGTTCTGTGAATACAAATATCGTGTGGCACTTGGCAACATTTAAAGCTGGTGTACCTTCTCCCTGACATCTTCCCACAGTGAACTTGTTAGTATTTCAGCAGTCATGACTAAGTGACCTAGTATAGTTTCATTTCTTTAAAGGATGTATGATATATTTTTGAAAGGATACCCTGGAGCCCTTAAAATTATGTTGTGCCCATGATTTCTTGTGATTAGAGTCCTTAATGGGTAGTGTTTGAAGAATATCCTTAGGAGGAGAAGTAGATTTGTGAAAATAAGAAAAAGGTCAGCAGTTTGATTGCTATATTATCTAAAGAGAAATATCCACTGTGTATCTGATTATTAAAGATTATATTTAGTCTTTATGAAATCTCATAGTTTTCATAATTAATGTAGTTTTAACTGTGAGTTTGCCTTTTAATTATTCTTGGTTTAGAAGATTATCAGTTGCAGTGAGGCATGTGACATAGACTTCAGAGGATTATTAAGAAATAATAATTTACCAAATTGTATTGGTAAATATTTTTTGAACATTGAGACTGAGAGTTCAGCCCAATTGACATGAAAGATACTTAAGAAAGGGAAGTTCCTTTTATTTTATAATTTCTCTTTTTAGTACTTTCTCTAAAATATTAGTGTTTAAAAATTTAATTTGTGTTTTTTCTTGTCTTAATTTTGTTCTAGAAAGAAATGACAGAACCTAAAATAAACTGAGTTAGTAATAAAGTAAGAAGTAGCTAACGTTGCATCATAGCTGCTACTTTGCTTATACTAAATCATTTAACCAACGGTAGTAGAAAACATAGAAATGTGAGATTGTTAGCATTTAAAACAATGACCTTGAATAGGGCAAAGTTGGTTAAGAAGTTGAAATAAACATGAATATATGATGAGTACGGGGGATACTGGCTGTGGGTGATTTGCAGAGCCCCCAAAATTATTGATGAAAGTAATATGCAGCACCTTCATTTTCTGTCTATTGTACGAATTGGTTGGTTGGTTATTAACTTCCCTGTCATTATTAACAAGTGGTTATTTACTTGTAAGTTTTTCTTGTTGTTGGTTTTTTGCTTGTTTGTTTCTGTTTTGAGACAAGGGCTGACTAGGCAGCCCAGGCTGGCCTGAAACTCAAGATCTTGTTTCCTCATAATGCTCAGTACAGGTATGTGCCACCATGCCCAGTTTGAGTCTTATTTTTAGGGAAAAATAATTGAAGTATATGTCATAGAATTATCACTATTTAAAAAAAATCAGAGAATTTTAATGTAAGAAAAAAAGAATATACTTTAGTAAATATTAAATTAATACTTGTGTAAATAGTTGATCTAGTACATTTGCATAATATTGGTTCATTTGTTTTGAGGGAAAGACACAGAAACATAAAAGAAACAAATAATGGTTTCAAAGACTAACAACACTTCTACAAAGTATGTAAGTTTATGTTTTCATGAAACAGTAGACCAACATGAAATACTAAGTCTCTGAAGAGCTGGAGTTTATTGTGCTAGTTCTCTTTATTTACTATTAGGAACATGTAGTTAGATATGTGATAAAGTTAACATTACTGATACAAATTTCTCTGATGAAGAGATAAGATTTGCTTTAAGAACACATTTTTAGAACTTGAACAGGCATTTGACTGAGACTGTTTCTCTTGAATTTTGTACCTTAGAACTTAACATTAAATATGCACAGAGGGTATTCATAGAAGTATTGGGGTTCCCGAAAGATTGTTGGCCTTCTAAAGACTATTAAGTGCAATATGAAGAGTAAAGATGGAGTTCAGAAGGCATTTGCATTTGCTCTTTGCTCTGCATGCCTGAAAAAGCATATAGTCTAGAACCCTATATGGTTTATATTTGCTTCCATACTTACCTACCATCAAGTTTAACTATGAAATTTAGAATAGTAAAAGAGTAGTGACAGTAACTAAAACCAGACCATTTCTAATAATGTACAGTGGTATGTAAACATGGTGTTTTTCTCATAAAATACCCACTTAAACTGTCTATCAATGTTCTTGTGATAACGGGATGTGTCTGATGAGATAAATTTAAAGTAAAATGACTTATTAGAGAAATTACAAGCATTAGGCTATTGAAGGATTACTTGAATACAGGTACTCTGATACCACAGCAATGTAACTACCAACTGAGACAGCTACCAAGTATCTGATGGGTCTATAGTGTGAATACAATGGGGAAAGAAAAGGACGGTTCATATCCTGGGTGGCTGAAGCAGATGGTGGAAGATTTCATCATGCTAATCAGAACAGAACAAAATTTATCAACTCTTTATTTCTGTTTGATATGCCAGACTGTTACTGACCATGGGCAACTGAAACTGCATGGAACGTGAAACCATGTGTAAGGGCATCAGCTGTACTTCAATAACAGTTAAATTGGAGGTTTTAGTGTGAGAGCCAAGTCACCTGTTGAATTGCAGAATTAGGCAGTCTCTCCAGCACATTTCAGGCTGTTCGAGCAGGGTAATAGAATAGAGTACAAAGATTGGTAATTACCTTTGCAAATAATATGGTTTTTAAATGAAATTGCAGCTACTCGTCTCTCTGACTGCTGTGCAAGAAAATAGCCATGGACAGTATGTAGAGTAAAGGTGTGTCTGTGTTCCAGTAAAACTTTATGTAGAAAGAAATTTCCAGGTTCTAGCAGTTTACTGTGCCCTTTACACTGGAGGAATGGCAATTTTTTTTTTCTACAATTCATTCTTTTCAAAAGGAAGAAAAGGCTTTCATATCAAGATATTTTCCCCAGATTTATCCCCCAGAATTAGAATGAGTAAAGGCATAGGAATCTGGAATGAAATGACTCTTCTTATGCAGAGTAGGGAGAGAGCTTTCCTTAGTAGCTACTGAGGAAGTTTCTCTGATCATCATCAAGAGCACGGATGATGCTCTTCCTGTGGCCTGTAGGAGTAGGAGCATAATGCTATTTTTGTACTGAACATTTCAACTTTGAGTTTCAATGCTGTGGTAATTTGGCAGTTTCCCTTGTGTGTAGTTTATTTTTAGTTAAGTGATAGTAAAACATATAGTGAACTTTTAGGAAGAAATTATAAGAAGGAAAAATTGAACCTCCAAACTCTAAAGCATAGTTAAAGCATAGGAAACAAATCCATAGAAGTTGAATTGACGTTGGGCATGTCAACAAGAGGCAGATTAATTCTCAGTGACAATGCTTCTCTTCCTGGTACTTTTGGTCACATGTTCAGCACACTGAAAGAAGCTGAGATCATTTGTAAGATTGATTCATATTTATGAGTACCTACAGAATGCTTTTCCCCATTCTCATAAAAGCATGAATGTGGTATTCCTGACCTTCCAAAGAGAGAACTAGTATGTTATTTATCTAGGAAGAGTGGTTTCTAAACTAAAAGCTAAAGAATGAGCTGGCTCTGGCCTGTTGATAGAGACAGGTAAGAGGAGAGTTATGTGGAACCAACAGTAGAAAAGGGCAGGGTGGACAGAGCTCATCATGACCCAGCTCTGGAAGAAACATTGTATAAAAAGGGAACGTGGAGCTATTGAAGCTAGAAAAGGAAGAATTTCCTATGCTAGGAGATCTTAAGTGTTTGAATTTTGCCAGGAGATTAATGGGAAGTAGTGAAAAATCTTTTAAGTTGTAAGGTAATGTAAGTAATGTTCACTTGTAAGTATGTTGAGACTGGTTTGGAAGAGGTGTATTAAAGATCCATATTGTCCAGCAAGGGAGTTATGAGCTAACCAGTGTGGCTAAGAAACAATTTTAGATTTTATTTTAAAATTTTCTAATTTAAAATTGGAGCAAGTTAAAAATATATTTCCATTTGAGTAGTTTTTGAGTAGGTTGACATGTGTCATCGGATGCTGGAAATTTTCTATCTGAGGTGGGCTGTGCTGTAAGTGTAAAAGGTACAATAGATTTTGAGTTCATTGTGTGAAAAAGGTAAAATATTTTTCTGTGAGTGCTTGTTGAAGTCATATTTTGTATATATTTGATTAAACATCACTCAATTTAATCTCATCTGACTCCTTTTGCTAGCTCAAATATTTCTGGCTTTTAGAAGCTTTGAAATTATGTTTATCTTTGACAGTATATATTGGTAGCCAGCAGTCATCTTAGAAGCTTTCCCAAGAGGCCGGTAAGGTAGCATTACTTTCCATGTAGGGACTGTGGCATCTGGGTAAGGAAGATTTCTAAGAGAACCATCAAGGAACTAAAATTGATAAGATGTGACATTTAAGTAAGAGAATGTGGTATGGAAGAAAACAGCAGCCTCAGTTCTCTAAAATATGAGGAAATGAATAGTAACTGAATAGAAAATTCAAATGTGTAAGCAAAAGTTATAAACATCACATTTCATTGACAATTTGTGTTCAGAAGTTCAGTAATTATACAACTGGACTTTATTTTGAGTTTTGTTCAGGATTCATATGTGGAAGTACTTTCTATTACTTGGTTCTTTAGTTATGTAATTTTCCATTTTTTAGATTGTGGGTGATCAGCAGATTTACAATTTAATGGTTTATTATCTGTTTCTTTGTCACTATTTATTCACCTCCTTTAAGTAAATAGTAGGGTTGGAGGTCTTTAATAATATGAGATTTATATCTACCTATATTTTTATTTGAGATTAAATTTATTTCTGTTTAAAAGAGAGGGTACTCTGTCTTTATATGATTTATTAGACCCTTATTTAAAGTTGAATCTCTGAGGTATCTGATGCTGGTTAAATGTTTAGTATTTTGTGCTGTCAACCTAAGAAATGAGATGCTTCACTATCTGCAATTTCTAGTCTTTTAAGCTTATAAAAGTAGTCAAGACAGTTTGTTGACCCCAAGGAGACCTTTTAGTCTTTGGCTTGTTAGACAACAAGGCCTGTACTCTTCATTGGCATTCAGATCACAGGCAGCCATTGGGCTCAGTTCACAGCCAAGCACAGCTTTGGGATTTAGACAAAGCCACCCTGGCAAAGGAACCCAGTTGTCAGGGTAGCTGGCTGGATTGTAAGGACTGTTGCATAATGGGGAGACCAAGTAGAACTATT
Source organism: Mus caroli (assembly GCF_978045245.1). NCBI lineage: Eukaryota > Metazoa > Chordata > Mammalia > Rodentia > Muridae > Mus > Mus caroli. Next base: position 174,993,536 of record NW_028227256.1, on the reverse strand, counting down.
AGGATGCAAATGTGAAAAAAATGGTGGTGCTAACCTGCAAAAACAAACATTTCTTTTTGGTGAGGAGTATTCATTGTTGCTTTCTTCTGTTTAACTTCTCTGGGTCTTAGATGTAGCTGGAGTGTATTAGTTTATCTTAATCTCTGTCCATAATGCTAATCTACATTTAGAATCAACAGCTAATTTGTGTGAAGAGACCAAAGGACTTCACTGTTTGTATTCTTTTCATAATATACAAATATGTCCTGGGCCAGTTTTATATGTTGTTTATTCTAGGTTGGGAAAAGAAATCAATCCTTTTTGCTGTTGATATTCTTATATTTATAGCAAGTTATTTGTATCATTTCCACCTTGTAATTTCTGATGGTGGCCTCTTAGTTGTCTTATACATAGTGTAGCATCATGATAGATGTTAGGAATAATGCTATTAAATTCTTAGTACAGTAAGACAATTTAATTTTAATACTATTTGAAGGAAATATGCCCTTTCTCACTTCTCAGTTTTGTTCCTTTCTGTATTGATTGCCAGCTTTGCTTTACTTTTTTTTTTTCTACCTCTTTATCTCCTAAGAAAAATATAATGCTATTTGTGCTTTGGTAAATGCTGTGTTAGAAAATTGGGAATGTGAAAAATGGGAAAGGGTTTTTTTTTTTTTTTTTTTTTTTTTTTAAAGCCAGAGTCAGAGAATAGCAGTAGTGGCCATGCTTTATTGAATAGTTGTGTATTACTTTGTAAATTTTCTCATTTGATTCCTAAGCACTGCCTTATGAGGTATAAGATAGAGTCCCCATTTTACAAATGAGTGTACTGAGTCAAAGAGAAGCAAAATGGTTTGTTCAAGCTTACAGTTTTGTTTACAAGAAAACCAAGAAAAACTTTGAGGATCTTGGAATGTTAATCTGATTGAAAGGAAATAGTCTTGGAGAAATGTGAATGAGAGCAGGACCAAAGGACAATACAGCACAAGGGGATCCCACACCTGCCTGAAAGACTGGGGAGGCCACTGCTGTATGTTCAGATAGTTTCCATATGCTGTTCAGTTGTACATAAGTTCATTGACTTGGCTCATCTAAAGGGTCTTGTAGGTTGATTTAAAAGTAGATGAATTTTTAGTGTTTGATACCTCTCTGGTTTCAGGTGGTCAGATCTTTGACATTCTTTTAGAAGTTATACTTCTATTTCTTTGTCTTAGCTTTTATGCTTTTCAAGGCTTCTACCTTATTAAAAGTTGCCTTGTATTACTGTTTTTTCTTTCTTTTTTTTTTAAGTTGAAATTGTGGTTATTTTTATTATATGTACAGTTTCTGAGTCACTGGAACATTTTTATCCCTCCAATTATCTCCTTTATACCTATTTTTCATATCCCTTCCACAGCCTAAGCCCCAGAGAGCCTCTTATGTCTTACTCTTATGTCTGTAGTTTTCGCTCCTCTGAAAGTTCCATACACACACTGTATGATCTTATACATTGCACACTTGCAGGAATCACTTTTTTTCTTCTTCTGAGTAATAGGCAATATTACTGGTATACCACTTACTGTTTTTTCTGTCCTTGTTCTGCTTAGCTGTCAAAACACCTTTGACCAAAAAATGCTATCACTGTTGGTTTTCCAGAAAATCAAATACTAGCTGCTATTTGAAGCTGTTTGTTTTGTTTGTTTTTTTCTTTGACATGAGTTTTATTGAAATCTGATTCAGGTGATATGAAGGAGGAGCTTGAGTTTGTGTGTGGGGGGTCAAAACATGATAGGAAGAAAAGAGGGATAAATAATGCTGAAGATATTTGAAAAAGCCATAATGAATCATATGATTTTATGTTTATCAAGAATTACATATAATATATGTGTTTATTTATGCATATAGTTTAAATGAAGTTATAATACTTGGGTGGTGATATCACACCCAAGGGTCATAGGTTATCTAACAAACTAAGGACCAGGAATGGGAAATCTCCTTTCGAGTTGTTGGTTAGAGGAGTCCAAGAGCCACTGTGAGCAATATAGGCTGTTGCTGTTGCCCATGATGGCTTCCCAAAAATTGGAGGTGCTTTCCTATTACTGAAGACAACATACACTTTGTACACAGGACTCAGAGGAATTAAGCTGGGGATCTTACCTTAAGGTGCTATGCAAGCTACCAAGGATGGAAAGCAATCACTACCTAGTTGTGGTACCCTTGAATCACAAAAGTGACCCAGCATGGCAAGATATCCCTAAAGGTACAATAAGGACACTCCTATCTTGGTGGTAACTTGTGGTAATTAATGGGACTCAAGGCCAGCTCAACAGAAGGAAATCATGGTACTGGAAATTTAGACAACTATTCATGCCTAGTGAGATTATAGATTTCACAGGAGAACCTACTTGGGAGAAAAGGTGGAAAGAGCACAAGAGCCAGAGGACCAGGAAATCTGCTGTGAGACTGTTTCTTGTATAAACAACAGGGACACTGTACCCATGAGGCCTCAAGAACATAGCTGCCTAAACCAGACATGAATAAGGACACCATTAACAGATATGCTAACATGGAAGAGAGCAATCTCATGGACTCCTCCCCAGATGGAGAGCTACAGGCATTAGCTACAGACTGTTCAGAGAAGGAAAATAAGTTTTCTCTATGTATGAGCCTCCCAATTACTTATCTAATATCAAGTGGTCAGCCCTTGAATAATATAATTAGGTACACACAAGTGACACTAAATGGACTCAGTAAGTTTTGTGTGTGTGTGTGTATGTATGTATGTATGTATGTATGTATATGTCTGTATACAATATGGAGCAATAAGGGTCATTAGGAGTTAGAGGAAAGGGAAGTGACAAAGATGTAATTATATTTTAATTTAAAAATTGCAAATATATAAAAAGTTTGTTATTTAAAATGTTTTTAAATGATTGAATAACATTTTTTTAAAGAACTTGCTAAGTTCTTTTTTTGGGTAAATAATAATATAGGGTTTTTGGTTTACTTATGATCTTTGATTTTTATATGCCTTCAGTCACTTATGTATTCATGAATATTTTTGTTGATAAAATACTCTGTAGTGCCGGCTAGGTACAGATGATACAGTGGCATACAGAGCTGACAAAGTCCTGGTCTTAGGGTCTTGACAGTATGTCTGTCTCTGGATTGGATTCATGAGTTTCAACTCTGCCATATTTTACAGACATTTATACTTTTTAGGTTGTATATTAATGCATTAGAAAATCTTTGTGGTAGAATTTATGTTTGTGGTCATATAGAAAATTTATTTTGGTACTTATATCTGTTTGTTATGGTTAGCTGTTATACTTAAGTGTTCTAAAATAAACCTTTATTTCATTCAGCAGTATGCTTTCTGCCCTATCCATGCTATGTAATTATAGTGATAGTTACTGACATGCTATGCCTTTTAATTGCTATAACTTGTTTCGTTTGATAACCAGTACCTCACTTACTCGATTCTATAGAACTTAAAAACATCATTCCTTCAATTCAGTCAACTACAATAATTTCCGTCTCTTCCAAGGCTATATAAAACCAATTTTAGAAAAGTTTTATCTTTTGACTCATCAATGCATGGTTTAAAATCGAAGGTCCCGGTTTTTCCTTTAGTAATATTTGACTGTTTGCAGAAGGTTCTTGTTGAATTAGAGTTGAGTTGGCTGTTTTCTTTTGTCATATCATAAGAGGTAAGTCCCAACCTGGTCATTTTACTTGGAGTGTGTGGCTTGGCATAGCACAGTAGTGAACAGGTAAAAGCAAACAAAAGTGTAGGAAAGCAGCTAATTATAGTAATTGCAGCTGGTTTCAGAGTACTCCTAACAGTTTGTGCATGCTGCTTGCTTGAAAGCATCAAATGGGTGCTAGTTGTGAAATAGAACACCTGTTTGTTGTTGAGCATGTGTTTATGCAGATGATTGTTGTTGTCAAAGCACCTTGATGTAGAGTAGTCCTGTTTACATTTACATTCTCCCCAAAGGATTAACAGTGTTCTCTCAATAAATTTGCAGTCTATTCTCCTCTCAAAGGCTGCTGTTTGGAGGGTGGTGTGAAAGAGGCAACAAGTGCTTGCTAATCACTTGAATATACATAATTAGCTACAGTCTGGTGCACTGGAGTCTTTGTAGGACTCCATAACAATACTGATTGGCAAATGCACAGAACAATAGCTGTGGCATCATATAGTTGTTGAGAGTAGTGATTGTCTTCTTATTGGTATTTATTCTTGAATTCATTTGAACTTACATTTCATTACAAGCTCCTTTTGTGCTTTTTAATGAACCAGCTTGGAGATATCTAGCAACTCTGTAAAGTCATCATTAATAATAATGTTTCATATTTATTTACTAGGGTCTGAGATTGTTATTCAAAAACGTATTTGACATATTTGGTAATTCCAAATATTGAGAGCTATCAAACTTGTTGGATAATTCAACTTAATTCCTAGTGAAAACTTGCTTCCTTTCTCACTTTGACCACACCCATCCATTCAGGCAGCTGTCTTGCTCCCATTAAAGTTTCAGGCTGATGGTTCCTAACTTACTTGACGGTTTACAAGTTTAAGTGTGGTTTTCTGTTTTCCGAAAAACACCCTGATTACACTGTCAGACCTCAGAAATTCTGAAATGGCAGTGTTAGTAGAGAGGACAGTTTCTACAGGTAGAAAAAAAGCCTGTTTCCTTTAGCTTCCAGTATTGCTGACTAGTTTGCCTGAGAATTCTGCATGAGGCTGGCCACATTCTTGTTTATAAAACCCAGGTGCAGTGTGGTATTTATCAGAATATGACATTTATCAGAATGTGACATTTGAGATTCTATATGACAAATGAGGGGACAAATAAATGGACATGACATGGGATATAGTTTGTGACTGCCAAGTTCAATAACATTGTATTCTCTCTCTCTCTTTTTTTTGAAAACTGAATTACATTTAAATGACGACTGCTTTTTATTACAACTTTTCTTTTCCTATTTATTTATTTATTTATTTTTATTCTTTAATCTTTTTTTACAGTTCAGACTTTATTCCCCTCCCGGTCCACACTCCAACTGTTCCACATACCATACCTCCCCCACCTCCAACAGGATGTCCTCACCCCTACCAGACCTCCCCACTTCCTGGGACCCCAAATCTCTTGAGGGTTAGGTGCATCTTCTCTGACCGAGTCCAGACCAGGAAGCCCTCTGCTGTATATGTGTTGGGGGCTTCATATCAGCTGATGTATGCTGCGTGGTTGGTGGCTTAGTGTCTGAGAGATCACAGGGGTCCAGATTAGTTGAGACTGCTAGTCTTCGTATGGGCTCGGCCTCCTCCTCAGCTTCTTTCAACTTTTTCCTAATTCAACCATGGAGGGCAGAGGGCTGTCACCAGTTTTTGTCTATTGGTTCGTTGTAAATATCTGCATCTGACGTTTTCAGCTACTTGTTGGGCCCTATTTTTATGCATTAGAGGAGAAATCTACACAGACCACCGAAACGACAGTCTGTTCAGAGCTTGCATAGGGCAAGTATCAGGAAACAGCTTTCCCTATATTTGAGTTTCAGAAGTCCACAGATGAGAAAGCTTGACTGTGTGGCAAGTACATATGTTCCTCATATGTACTCTGTGATTGGAGGCTGTGGGCATGGGTCAGGAGAAATCCTTAACTTTCTCTCTGATGAGTTCTGAGTTGAAAAAGCATGAGCAAAATCTAGGAAAGCTGGCAGTTTTGCTTAGGCCTCCATCAGTTTAAACCCTTTGCTCTCTAGTGCTTGTTCTTTGGCTGGTTCCCAGCTGGTTGAGTTTAAAGGGATGAATGCCTGAAACAAGCACTAGCTGCTTGCCAGGACCTTGGACAGGTGCACTCTTGTGCTTTCATTTTGGCTTGCAGTGGGTAGTTTTTAATGTTCTGAAGACTTAAATATAAAAATTTATGCTATCAAAAGAAATATACCAAGATATTTTTATTTCTCAGACAAATCTGTAATGCTCTCATTTCTGAGAAAACTGAAAATATCTATGAAGAAAATTATGTTTTACATTCAGGATAAGTCATTAATGATTTTATTTCTCCAACTTTAGTGTGTGTACATAGTTTTGCATTTTTGAAATCAAATATTTTGTACTGAGAACCAAAGTCTGGTTTAAGGTCTGTCATTACTTTTGTATGCATGTGTGTGTACATTTGTATTTGCTTGAAGATCATGTTGCAGTTCAGGAGTCAAAAGAATTTTTTAAACTCTTGATAATGTTCAGGAAATGTTTGATGGATGTTTCCAGAAGTTTCTACAATGAACAGTCAAATCATTTGCTGGGGTTATATGTTCTGAAACAGTAAAGTTGTATTGATATATACAGTAAGTTGTTCAGGGGTTTAATAGTTTCAGTCTACAGTGTTCAAACTGTCTGTGATTTCCCTTAAACTGTTGATATTATAGAATTATACATCACCATGTTAAGATGGAAGTTCTCCACTTTTATTAAAGAAATTGAGTTGAGTTCCATGTCCTAGATTAACTTTGTGGCTAACAAATCTGTATTGGAATTTTTAAAATTTCGTTTGTGTGTCTATGGTTGTTGGAGTAGGGATGTATTCACATGCCTTTATACATGAAGTGATGGAGCCAGAAAAGGATGTTGGGTATTTATTAATTTAGTCATACTCCTTTGAGACAGGGTCTCTCACTAAACCTAGAGTGTATGTGGTGGCCAGAAAACTAGTAGTCACTCTATCTCCAGACTTGGGGTTATAGGCAAATATGGTCAAGACCCCCTTTTATTAACATAGGTGAGTGGCATCCAAACTCAGGGCCTCCTGCTTGTGTAACTTTTTCCTCCACCACTCTAGCCCCATTGCATTCATTCTTTCCTTATGCCAGATGTGGATAGATTTTGAGTTTGATATTTGTACATTTCTTAGGATATACTTTTTTAATTTTCTAAAAATACCATGAAATACAAGGGTAGCAATTCTTTTTTTTGTGGATGAAAAAGAAGTTGAGAGCTTCATAAGTTTGAATATTTCTACACTGTTCTTTGAAGACTAGAGTTTTCAAATTTAATCTTTTAATGTATGTTATAAATAAATCAAGAATACCTATACTAATAAACCTAATGTTACAATCTGATTTATGACTCTATAAGTCAGTATTCTTTGTCTGCTTTTTTCCCCCTTTTAACAACAGATATCAGGCTAAGTTGCCTTAATCTGCATTTAAGCAATAACATATATTCAGCATGTTCATGTAAGTTAGGTTCTATTATTATTATTATTTATTATTATTTTGTTATAACCTAGTGTGTACAAGGAACCTGTTGAAGACTGATTTTTACACAGCACTGACATCTCTGCATTGCCCAGAGAGCATCCATGCCTAGCCTGTCTGTGCCAGTGCCTGAGCTGAATGGATCAATAGAATCATCTCACTTGCCTTGATTTGATATTGGTAGAATGTGTTGAAGAATGTTAAATGTTTGGGTAAAGCAGATTCTTTTTAAATTCTGTTTCTATGTCTAATGCATATTTATCCCTGTTTTCATAAGGATTTCCCACCTTTAAGAGCTGGGTGAAATATCATTATATAAAAGAGCATGGTTTTGGCCGGGTGGTGGTGGCACACACCTTTAATCCCAGCACTTGGGAGGCAGAGGCAGGCGGATTTCTGAGTTCGAGCCCAGCCTGGTCTACAAAGTGAGTTCCAGGACAGTCAGAGCTATACAGAGAAACCCTGTCTCGAAAAAACAAAACAAAACAAAAAAAGAAATAAAGAGCTGAGTGAATAACAAGGGAGGACTAATAAGACTCTTTTAGACCTTGCCCCCTAGTTTTTTTTCCTTCTCATTTATTTTGGTAACTCTTTGGCTATAGGACTGTTAGGCTTGGGTTGAGAAAGAGAACATTGGTTGATAAGACTGGAAAACCACAGTATGTTTTTTAATAAATTGAAGCTCATTATTTTGAGAAATTATAGTTGTAAATTATAAAAATTGAACTTAGATAGAACTAAGTCACCATATTGAATAAGTGACATATTTTTAGGTTGCTATATGTGTTGAGTTTATATTTGTAAAACATTTCTAGGTTTAGTACTTGTTTGAAATGATTTTTAAAATTATACACAGTTTTTAAAAATTATTATATTTAACTTAAGTATCATCTAATATGAACATAATCAGTACCTGCCTGATATTGCTCTGTTTAATCACACATAACCACCTTTCTTTTTGCATTGATCCTATGACTTTGAAAATTATATACTTATGGGTTTTTAGTATTTGTAAAAGTATTTAAATAAAATAAGCCAAATTTTTAGGTAAACATATACTTATAAATATTTAGTATTTGTAAAAATATTTAAATAAGAAAAGCTTCAAAATAAATAGGTACTGCTTCTTCACATTCTTTAAACCAGTTGTGAAGTGTTTCTTTTAGCTGTATTATATGGATCCTTTTTATTAATATTGCTAAATCATATAGGCCAGTTACTTATTTATATTACTCTTCAGAAGGGGACTTTGGAAGAATTACATACATTTGGGCTTCATATTCAGAAATGCACAATGCTTTTCAAAAGAAAGGCACAGATACACGATCTCTTCAATGTCTCATTTAGTTGTCAGGGAAGACCCAGCTTCTTTGGTCATGTCTTCACTCTTAACCCTTAGAAATTCCATGTGCTGTTAGTAATGTCCTTGCTGTAGGGTGTTGTTCTCTCTGAAGTGTAGATAAAACTAACTGAGGTTCACTGAACTGTTAATCTAATAGGCATATCACCTTTTCTCAAAGAATGGCATGGCACTTCTTTCCCCTATCCCTTCAAAAGTAGCACTGTGCGTCCATGGAGTTAACTGATAGACTATTCTTTCCCATCTTCAGAAGGTAGTTCACTAGTTTTGATTTATCCCCCAGGAAAAGAAGAGTTCCCTATGGAACATTGCTAGCATTTTATCAGAAGTTTTCTTAGCACTCCAGTTTTGTGACTTGTGTCCACGACTGCCTTTCCTGTTATAAAAATACCTTAGAGTACTACTTGTTTTTCATCCCGCTCCAAGCATGACCAGAGCATAGTTGAATGAGTTTTATCTTGAACCCTCTAGAATATTATTAATTAATATTTTTAGCTTGGGATAATGGAAGGTGAGCATAAGTAATCTTAGTCATTTATATAAAAATTTGTCTCAATTTATTATAGAAATGAGTAACGATGTATTTTAGTTGAGAGGAATTTATTTATCATTGTTAAAAATAGAATAATTTTTCATAAAATAGAGAAAAGTATCCATGTCTATATCAAGATTGATAATCTCTGAAAATTACCATATTGATTTTCATATTTTTTTTTGCTTGATTACTGATCGGTTTAAATAAGAATTTTCTATGCATTAGGCCTACAAAACTAAGAAATACAATCAGCAGGACTTGTAACTTTGTAAAGTATAAAGAAGTAGTAATCTGCATATTCAATAAAAGGTTAGATTTATTGTTGTTTGAATTTCCTCCCCTTCCTCAATTTTTTCTTGAAATTGCTTGTAGTTTGTATTTTTGTAGGTTTTGCTTCTTCCCAGTCCTACTGAGATGCTGAGTACAAACCAAAAGCCTTGCACATATTAGGCAAATACTCTTCCACTGTCTCACTTGCTTTGTTTATGGTGTGTAAATCTGTGGTGGGTATTGGGGCCCAATTTCCCTCTCCTGTCTGACTGAGCAGTATCACAATGGTGCAGAAAAATATTCCTACATAAAATAATGTTTAGAATTACTTACATGTTTTAAAACTTTTTCGGATACTTGGAAAATAAGGGATTATTTTACTCTTTCTATAAGTGTTGATGGGTAGTCTCTACTTTTAAGTATAGGGATCAAATCCTTAAGTTAATAGAATTACAAGATGAGATATTTAATGCAATATACTGAATGAGTAAGAATTTCTGTAGAAAATTTAATCTGGATTCTTCGATCTGGAGATGGAGGGGCTCTGACTGCCTTCTATTAAAACATAGAAAAGATAGGCTTAACTCGACCTACAACCCCTCCTTCCTTTCTTTGTCAAGATGTGACAGCCATCTATGAATACTGATGAATTCAAGAAAACTCCTAAGCTAGACATTATCTTGACAGTTGGTGGACAGATGCTCCTGATTTGAGTGTGAGACTGAGGTATTCAAAAAGCACTTCAAAACACTCCTATGCCAGCCAACATTATTTTCCTTATATTAGGATTTTTAAGCTACTGTATAATAGTAATATTGATAAGGCACCTAGTTATAGCTGGATAAATTATTTAGGGCATTTTTTGTGTGTATGTCTTTTTATTACATATTTTCTTTCAATATGTTATTTCAATATATATGTTTCAAATGTTATTTCCTTCCCTAGTTTCCCCTCTGAAAAACCCTTTCCCTTCCCCCCCCAACCCCTTGCTCACCAACCCACCCAGTCCCGCTTCCTGAACCTGGTATTCCCCTATACTGGGGCCTAGAACCTTCACAGGACCAAGGGCCTCTCCTCCCATTGATGAGAGACTAGGTCATCCTCTGCTACATATGCAGCTGTAGCTATGAGTCCTACCATGTGTTTTCTTTGATTGGTGGTTTAGTCCCAGGGAGCTCTGGGGGTACTGGTTAGTTCATATTATTGTTCCTCCTATTTGGCTGCAAACCCCTTCAGCCCCTTGGATACTTTCTCTAGTTCCTTCATTGGGGGCACTGTGCTCTGTCCAATGGATGGCTATGAACCTCCACTTCTGTATTTGTCAGGCACTGACAGAGGCTCTCGGGAGACAGTTGTATCAGGGTACTGTCAGCAAGCTCTTGTTGGCATCCATAGTATTGTCTGGGTTTGGTGGTTGTATATGAGATGAATCCCCAGGTGGGGCAGTCTCTGGATGGTTGTTCCTTCAGTCTCTGCTCCACACTTTGTCTCTGTAACTCCTTCCATGGGTATTTTGTTTCCCCTTCTAAGAAGGATCGACTTATCCACACTTTAGTCTTCCTTTTTCTTGAGTTTCATGTGTTTTGCAAATTGTATCTTGGGTATTCTGAGCTTCTGGGCTGTCTTAGTCTGGGCTGTCTTAGTCAGGGTTTCTATTCCTGCACAAACATCATGACCAAGAAACAAGTTGGGGAGGAAAGGGTTTATTCAAGCTTGCACTGCCATACTGCTATTCATCACCAAGGAAGTCAGGACTGGAACTCAAGCAGGTCAGAAAGCAGGAGCTGATGCAGAGGCCATGGAGAGATGTTCTTTACTGGCTTGCTTCCCCTGGCTTTCTCAGCCTGCTCTCTTACAGAAAGAAGAATACCAGCCCAGGGATGGTCCCACACACAAGGGGCCCTTCCCCCTTGATCACTAATTGAGAAAATGCCTTACAGCTGGATCTCATGGAGGCATTTTCTCAAGGGAGGCTACTTTCTCTGTGATAACTCCAGCTTGTGTCAAGTTGACACAAAACCAGCCAGTACATGGGCTAATATCCACTTACAGTGAGTGCATATCATGTGTGTTCTTTTGTGATTGGGTTGTCTCACTCAAGATGATATCCTCCAGATCCATCTATTTGTCTAAGAATTTCACAAACTCATTGTTTTTTAATAGCTGAGTAGTATTCCATTGTGTAAATGTACCACATTTTCTGTATCCATTCCTCTGTTGAGGGACATCTGGGTTCTTTCCAGCTTCTGGCTATTATAAATAAGGCTGCTATGAACTTAGTGGAGCATGTGTCCTTATTACATGTTGGAGCATCTTCTGGGTATATGCCCAGGAGGATATTGCTCCAGTAGTACTATATCCAATTTTCTGAGGAACTGCCAAACTGATTTCCAAAGTGGCAGTACCAGCTTGCAATCCCATCAGCAATGGAGGAGTGTTCCTTTTTCTCCACGCCCTTGCCAGCATTTGCTGTCACCTGAGTTTTTTATCTTAGCCATTCTGGCTGGTGTGAGGTGGAATCTCAGGGTTGTTTTGATTTACATTTCTCTGATCACTAAGGACTTGAACATTTCTTTAGGTGTTTCTCAGCCATTCAGGATTCTTCTGTTGTGAATTCTTGGTTTAGTTCTATATCCCATTGTTGATTGGGTTGTTTGGTTATTTTTTGGTTAGCTTCTTGAGTTGTTTCTAATATTGGATATTAGCCCCCTATTGGATTTAGGATTGGTAAAGATCTTTTCCCAATATTCTGGTTGCCTTTTGTTTTAATTGACAGTGTCCTTTGCTTTACAGAAACTTCACAATTTTATGAGGTCTTATTTGTTAATTCTTGATCTTACAGTACAAGCCATTGGTGTTCTGTTAAGGATTTTTTCCCCTGTGCCCATATCTTCGAGGCTCTTCCCCACTTTCTCCTCTATACATTTCAGTGTCTCTGGTTTTATGTGGAGTTCCTTGATCCACTTAGACATGAGCTTTGTACAAGGAGATAAGAGTGAATCAATTCGAATTTTTCTGTATGCTAGCCACCAGTTGAGCCAGCACCATTTGTTGAATATGCTGCCCCCCCCCCCCACTGGATGGTTTTAGCTCCTTTTCAAAGATCAAGTGACCATAGGTGTGTGGGTTCATTTCTGGGTCTTCAATTTTATTCCGTTGATCTACCTGTCTGTCACTGTACCAGTACCATGCAGTTTTTATCACAATTGCTCTGTGGTACAGCTTGAGGTCAGGGATGGTGATTCCACCAGAGGTTCTTTTATTGTTGAGAATAGTTTTTGCTATTCTAGGTTTTTTATTATTCCAAATGAATCTGCAAATTGCCCTTTGTAACTCTGTGAAGAATTGAGTTGGAATTTTGATGGGGATTGCATTGAATCTCTTTATTGCTTTCAGCAAGATAGCCATTTTTACTATAATTAATCCTGCCAATCCATGAGCATGGGAGATCTTTCCATCTTCTGAGATTTTCTTTGATTTCTTTCTTCAGAGACTGGAACAACATGTAGTCACCTTTGAAAAGTTTCTTTAGATCTTAAAACTTAGAAACTAATGGTTTACTTTTTAAGAAAATAGAGGGAATATATATCTTAAATATTTTACAATACATACTTTAAATGAAAATAACAAATGTTGAATAAAAAGTAGTTTTGATAATTTTGAAAATTACCCAAGGCTTGGGATGTAGGTCCCATGGTAGTATACTTGGCCAGCATGTAAGAAACCCTGGGCTCAATTCCTTGTACCATATTAGTGATGGCATACAACTATGTTCCCTGCACTTGAGGTACAAGATGTAGGAAGATCCCAAGTTCAAGGTCATCTTCAGCTATATAGCATATTCAAGGCTAGGTTGTAGTACAGGAAACACTTATTTCTTTCTTTTCCATATGAGAGGACAATGAAAATAGTTGTCCAAATTTAATTTTTTCTACTACTTAGGATATTTCCTCTTTAACTTAGGTTATAAACAATTCCTTTATTATTGCTCACATCTAATATAATAAGATATTTGAGGTGGCTTGCCATATTTGTCTGTCTGCCTATCTGTCTTTCTTTCTTTCTTTTTTTCTTTTTGGTTTTTCGAGACAGGGTTTCTCTGTACAGCCCTGGTTGTCCTGGAATTCACTCTGCAGACCAGGCTGTCCTTGAACTCAGAAATCCACCTGCCTCTTCCTCCCAAGTGCTGTGATTAAAGGCATGCACCACCACTGCCCGGCCCATACTTGTCTTTCTTAGTCAAAGGTTTATTGAAGGAAAAAAAATTTACATAATATTTCTACATTTAGAAAGATAGTTTTCTAGTGAGATTGGGAAGGTCTTCTAGGGTTGTCCATTTTGTAATATCTGTGTGTGTGTGGGTGAGTGCATGTGCGCGCAAGCACGCATGTTCCCACATGTTCTTTTACTGAAGTGATTTGTTATTACTGTTTGTAGTATGAAGACTTTTTTTGCCTTTATTGCATTTATTTATATGCACATGTTGTGTCATGTGTCTAAAAAGGGACATGTCTGCCACATTGTGTATGTGGAGGTCAGAGGACAGCTTGTAGCATTTAATTCTCTCCTTCCACCACGTGGTTTCTGGGAATCAATTTCAAGCTGTCAGGCCTGGTGACAAGTACTCTTCTCTCCTGGGCCATGCTTGGCTGTAGGTTCTGGTCTAGGAACATTGCTAGTTCCTGAAACTGTTTTAACATTATGGGTTTTGAGAGGATATTTTCTGTAAAACAAATTTTGGTAATTATGTTGTAACATGAATATAGACAAAAAATGTGCCAAAATATAATAAAGTTCTTAATGTTAAACATTTGGTTCATGAGAATAACATAAGACCTGATCTTTTAAACTATGAAAAATTTAATGACTAGAAAATTAAAATTATTAATTATAAAATGTGATTAGAAATTAGTTAAAATGTTTAATGTTTAGCTTCTTAGTGATTTTAAGTTAAATTGAAATTTATAGACTGCCAAGGCTACCTTTGTCTGGAATCTTATTTTAATCATTCATTCATTCATTTATTTATTTTCACTCAAGGTTATATTGTCTACCCTCTGACAATTCCACATCCTATACCTCTCCTCCTTCCCCCCATATTTCTATGAGGATGTCCCCAGCCCCCAACCCCCACCCAACCAGACCCCTAAGTGCCCTGGGGCCTCCAGTCTCTTGAGGGGTTAGGTGCATCTTCTCTGACTGAATCCAGACCTGGCAGTTCTCTGCTGGATATGTGTTGGGGGCCTCATATCATCAGCTGGTGTATGCTACCTCTTTGGTGGTGCAGTGTCTGAGAGATCTCAGGGATCCAGGTTAATTGAGACGGCTGGTCCTTCTACAGGGTCCCCTCCTCCTCAGCTTCTTCCAGCCTTTCCCTAATACAGCCATAGGGGTCAGCAGCTTCTGTCCATTGGTTGGGTGCAATTATCGTCATCTGACTCATTCAGCTGCTTGTTGGGTCCTTTGGAGGGCAGTCGTGATTGGTCTCTTTTTGTGAGTGCTCCATAGCCTCAGTAGTACTGTCAGGCCTTGGGCCTCCCCTTGAGCTGGATCCCACTTTGGGCCTGTCTCTGGACCTTCTTTTCCTCAGGCTCCTCTCCATTTCCATCCCTGCAGTTTTTTTCAGACAGGAACAATTATGGGTCAGAGTTTTGACTGTGGGATGGCAACCCCTTCCCTTACTTGATGCCCTGTCTTCCTGCTGGAGGTGGACTCTATAAGTCCCCTCTCCCTACTGTTGGGCATTTCATCTAAGGTTCCTCCCTTTATGTCCTGAGAGTTTCTCACCTCCCAGGTCTCTGGTGTATTCTAGAGAGTTTCCCCCACTCCTACCTCCTGAAGTTGCCTGTTTCCATTCTTTCTGCTAGCCCTCAGGGCTTTAGTCCTTTTGTCTCCCCCCCTTCCCCATGTGATTGCTTTCTTCTCCCTCCCATGTGGGACTGAGGTATCCTGACGTGGACCCTTCAGCTGGTTGACCTTTGTGAGTTCTGTGGACTGTATAATGGGTGTTCTGTCCTTTTTTTTTTTTTTTTTTTTTTTTTTTTTGCTAATATCCACTTATTAGTGAGTACATATGATGCATGTTCTTTTGGGTCTGAGTTACCTCAGTCAGGATGATATTTTCTAGTTCCATCTATTTGCCTGCAAAACTTAGGATGTCCTCATTCTTCATAGTTGGGTACTATTCCACTGTGTAAATGAACTACATGTTCTTTATCCATTCTTCTGTCATGGGACATCTAGGTTGTTTCCTCCTCTGGTTATAACAAACAAGGCTGCTATGAACATAGTGGAACATGTGCCCCTGTGGCATGGTGGGGAATATGTAATCTTATTTTCGATTTTTGTCCAACATCAACTGAATATTTATGTAATATTACACTAATATCTATGACTATATCATATAACTCTAATATTATTTGATTCTATGAATATAGATGTAGTTATAGAATGTCATCAAATGGATACAACTAGAATAATACAATTTACAAGACTATTCTCTTACTCTAATTTGAGGAATAATAAGTTTAAATTATAAGAGTATTGCTTATGAGAATATTGTTGGTAATTGTATCCATTTTAATACATTATTGTAAATACTTTACAAATTTATATGCTCACTTTCTGAGATATAGGCCAACATTTTAGAAATTGCTGAAACAACTGGGAAGATATAAAAAGTAAAGAAGGAATGCAAAGGCTATTAGCAGTTTGATTGGTTCCAAATCGCCTTACCCTGTCATGTTTATCTGTGTTGTAACTTTTAAGGATATTTATACTTAGAAATAGTACCTCTTTAGTTGGTTTCATTTTTAAATTAAGGCAGTTTTATGATTATTGCCAAATCCGTAGTTTTACGTCAAGTCAGATTGGGACTCTAGGATAAAAATATTGTTAAATTTTATGTAATATTGTAAAAGTGATTATATTTAATTTTATATCTATTTTGACAGTGATTTGATACTTACATTGAAATTTCTTTTTAATAGTTATTTTATGTATAAATATTGTCTGTAGTAGAAATATTTAGAAGAGACTGTTCTCTCTCTCTCTCTCTCTCTCTCTCTCTCTCTATATATATATATATATATATATATATATATATATTCCTGCCTCCCTCCTAAATATGCATAACACAAAATTTATCATTTTAGTATGTTTTAAACATACAGCTGCTTTCATTTCTTATTTGTCATAAGGAAATTAAGAATGAGTCTAGAGACTTACAGTTTATATTAGTATAGCCAGGATTGCCTAGTCATTCACTAAGTCCATTTGTATCAACTATTTTTACTTTAAAACCTTACTTTTTCACAGTTTATGCTATCTTCCAGGCATTGGCAAGTTATAGTTGTTATGCTGAGTTGTAGCTACTGAAAATTGAGCAAAGATAATAGATATTTCCTCTAATCTTGGCTCATAGGCAACTCCCATGTTTAATTCTCTTTGTATTTTTCCCTTCTGAATGCAATTAGAAAACTAAGGTGATATTGGAGCCTCTAAGAAGGTCAAGTGTATGTACTCTGAGCCATTATGTGGGATACATGATGGCTCACTGAACAGGATGATCTGGTTTCACCTCACCTGAGTTAAACATTTGTGCTAAACCACTAAGGTGTTTTGTTAGTCAGACTTTGTCACTGTGACACTTACCTGAAAGAACAACCTAACAGGTAAAACATTTAATATATCTCACTTTTTAAGAGGCTTCCTTAGTCCATGGCTAAATGAATGCATTGCTCTTGGCCTCATGTGAAGCAGAATACTATGGCAGGAGCATGAAGTAGAGGGTGCTTCCTCATGACACATACGCAGGTAGCAAGGAGAAGAAAGGACACTTATAAGATAGACTTTTTCAGTGTATACCGCAAGACTTGTTTAAGTAGCCCCACCTCTTAAGGCTCAAATTCTGCCAGTAATGAATACCATTATAATATATATATATATATATATATATATATATATATCAAAGAATTAGACCATTGATAAAGTCTGAGCCACTCACTTCCTAAAACCCATCACCTAGCAGCCAAGTCCACTGTACTTGATCTTCTTTAAACACACTTAATATTCAATCATAATACTCATGATTTAACTCCTTTAGCAGCTGGCATTTACTTCACTAATTCATTCAACAGTACTTAGAAAAAAATACATTACTCAAAAGTAGTTCTTACATGTTTAGAACGGAATGTAGAATTGAGAAAACAAATTTGAATTAGGAAGTAAGAAATTGGGTGGCCCCATTAATAGGAGGAGTCAAGTGGAAGTCGATGACAAAAAATGAAGGATAGTGAGAAAAAGTTGTATGTTGTGCTGTAGAATTGATTTTAGAAAACCTTAGAAGTATTTTATGAATAAAAATCTAGTCTCTAAGAATTATAGATTTTATACACTTGGCTTTTAAATTGGAAATTTGTCAAATTCTACATAAAATTTGCAAGAATAAGTTTTGCTTATTATGATGACAATGAACACATTTGTGATAATCGGAAAATATGGGATGGCTGATGGTTAAAGGAACAGAGCTGTAATCCCAGAGTGTAGGTTGAAATTTCGTCTCATTACTAGAGTTATTTCTCTATTCAGCTATTCTCCAAGGTACATGAATGAGTTCTAATTACTGTTCTATATGTATATAAAGTAGAATAGCTTGCATTCTTATGCCATAACATAGGCAGTATTTATCTTGTATTTTGAATATATAAATTAATATACAAATTAATCAGCTCATTTTGCTAGTATTATTATTGAAGTTTATAGAATTTAAACTTTTGGGCCTCAGAATTGGATTTTATCAAATATTAAAAGTGGAAAAATAAAACGTATGTTAGGTTGCTTTTAAGAAAAAAAAAAGCAAATTTGTAAATTTGGGTTTGTAAATTTGTAAACTCTGAAGTTTTTTATGCAATAATGATGGAATAATTTTGCTAACCACAATTTAAATACTTGGCAAAATTATTGTAAATCAAGTATATGTGAACTTTTGGGATTGCTATTTTTTGTCAGGTGAAGTCGTTCTCCCCACTTCCAGTATTCTAATAGGCTTTTTTCTTTGAAAATTAAAATTCATACATACTTTTAAGGTCTCGAGTGGGTCCCATACCTTGCCTGAGCAGCACAGTAGAGCTGGCCCTGGTATGAGTTAGGCAAGGTGAGCCAACCCCACACCACACTGGATAGCTGGCTCCCTCCTGTCCTTCCTAGTGTGTGAGAGTGCAGGATAATGGGAGTGCTGGCCCCACCACTCACCTGGGCAAAGCTAGAGAGCTGGCTCTGCTGCCACAGGCATAGGAAATTTGACTAGCTGACCAACTCAGCTTCCACCTAGGCCCAGATTCAGGTCTCTGAGTAGGTCAACCTCTATATTCACCCCATCTCTGAACTGCTAGAGCACATAAAGGGACTAGTCCTACAGATCCAAAGCTGCAGTGTCTCCATGACACAGGGCAACAGGATATCCAAGGTGAGTTCAGTGATAATCCAGTATTGAAAGTGTGTTAGAATCAATATGAACTAACCAGTACCCCCAGAGCTCCCTGGGACTAACCCACCAACCAAAGAAAACACATGGAGGGACTCACGGCTCTAGCTGCATATGTAGCAGAGGATGGCCTAGTTGGTCATCAATGGAGGAGAGGCCCTTGGTCCTATGAAGGTTCTATGCCCCAGTGTAGGGGAATGCCAGGGGCCAGGAAGTGGGAGTGTGTGGGTTGGGGAGCAGGGGGAGGAAGAGAGGATAGGAGATTTTTGGAGGGGAAACTAGGAAAGGGGTTAACATTTAATATGTAAATAAAGAAAATATCTTTTAAAAAAAAGAAAGAAGGAAAGAAAGAAAATGTTCGAAGCCAGAGACCTCAAACCAGAGCAATGACTCATTGCAATAAACATTTGCAATAAAGCTGTTTGGGTAAAAAAATGGATACTGTGTGGCACACTGCAACATACCACAGCTTCCATGGAAAAATTTATTTTTTTATTTTTAATTTTGTTTTCTTTGAGGGGGATTGCAAGGACCAAGGATGGATATGAAGGACCAGATAGACGAGTGAGATTGGGAATATGATGTGAAATTCACAAAGAATCAATAAAAAGTTAAACAAATAGATCAGATTCTTCTTACAAATGTATAGTACTGTTAACAAAAAGATTATAAAATACATTGTAGTTATATTGCAATCACCTTTATACTACTTCTACAATATTAATGTTTTTTCTGAACATTTTATGTGAATTACTCAGAAGTACAATATTTTAGAATAATGAATGATATACTCAAATTTGTCCTGCTTGGATGCTTTAGTAGTTCTCATGAAACACAAATAGTTGGGCCTTTGTTACTAATACAGTTAATGATTTATGTGGCAAAGCCTTTTTATTAGTAGTAAATTTTCCAACTGCTAAGATGAACCCAATAACACAACTAGAAACCTGTTCAATTCCTTTTCCCATTCTTTTTACATTTCTTCTAATTCCAACTGTCCCACCCCTTTTCTTTTTTTCTTTTTTTCTTAGATATTTTTTTTCATTTACATTTCAAATGCTATCCCGAAAGTCCCCTATACCCTCCCCCTGCCCTGCTCCCCAACCCACCCACTCCCACTTCCTGGCCCTGGCACTCCCCTGTACTGGGGCATATGATCTTCCCAAGACCAAGGGCCTCTTAAGTATAAGAAAAATTAAACAAAAAAGCCTTTCAAAAAAAAATGTAACCTCAAAACAACATGCTTTCAACTTATATAGTAGAAGATATTTTTTTAATTATTCATTTACTTTTTTTTTCTTTTTTACACTCCAGATTATATTCCTCTCCCAGTCCACCCTCTCCGACTGTTGCACATCTCTTACCTCCTCCCACCACCCCCTGTCTCCTCGAGGATGTCCACACCCTCCAGCCCCCTCCGAACCGAACCAGACCTCTAAAACTCCCTGGGGCCTTCAGTCTCTTGAAGGTTAGGTGCATCTTCTCTGACTGAACCCAGACTCTGCAGTCCTCTGCTGAATATGTGTTGGGGACCTCATATCAGCTGGTATATACCGCCTGTTTGGTGGTCCAGTATTTGAGAGATCTCAGGGATCCAGGTTAATTGAGACGGCTGGTCCTTCTACAGGGTCCCCTCCTCCTCAGCTTCTTCCAGCCTTTCCCTAATACAGCCATAGGGGTCAGCAGCTTCTGTCCATTGGTTGGGTGCAAATATCAGAGTCTTTCAGCTGCTTGTTGAGTCCTTCAGAGGGCAGTTGTGATAGGTCCCTTTTTGTGAGCACTCCATAGCCTCAGTATTAATGTCTGGCCTTGGACCTCCCCTTGATCTGGATCCCACTTTGGGCCTGTCGCTGGATCTTTTCCTCAGACTCCTCTCCATTTCCATCCCTGCAGTTCTTTCAGACAGGAACAATTATGGGTCAGAGTTTTGACTGTGGCATGGCTACCTCCTCCCTTATTCGATGTGCTGTCTTCCTGCTGGAAGTGGGCTCTATAAGTTCCTTCTCTCCACTGTAGGGCATTTAACATGTTTTCTAAAACAAGGTTATTCATTTTTCTGACATTCAATTATATTAGATTAGTTATTATATAATGTTTCTCTGTATATTTTTAGAAAGGAAGTGATTTTATCTCTTTAGTGGATTTATGCCTTATTTGTATAATACCAAATACTGTCTTGATCTTGTTAATGTAATTGTATTTACCAATATAGAAAATATACAGGATCACAAATGTTGCTGGTGAGTATTTTCCAGACAAAACAACAAACCAGTGGTAATCCAACATAATGAACTTCTAAGACTTATTCATATTTGACAGTGTTTAATAAACTGTAAAGTAATATACAGAGATGATTGTATGACCCAGTAATAGTGTCATTAAGGGAAGCTACTATACAGTAGTAAAGGATAAATTTTATCTCTTTTAAGCCAGGGAAGAAATGCATTATAGAAATTGATTGTTGGTATTTGCTGGATGGAGTTCCTTGTTTCTTCTGACTATAATTATGTCTAACTTCTAGAGTAGGCCAAATCTTCTAGAGTGTTGGGATAGTATTATCACTGATAAATATATTTCAAAGTGTAGTCTAGTTAGAGTTTTTTTGGGGGTTTTGTTGGAATAATGTTTCTTTAAAAATTTTACTTTAAATGTTCCCCCACATTGATCAGAAGGATACTTGCAGCGAATTGTAGTCGCTTAGCTGCTTTTACTTCTCTAGAAACTTTGAGGATTCCCATGAGTTCTAGTTGAATAGTATGTGTTTAGAACATAGTTGATAGTAGTTAGGTAAACACACGGCACTTTTATCTGAAAAAGAACATTGATCCCATTAAAGTAAATTTACCTGTGTTTAAACCAGTAAACTAATGGAACATAATTTTCTAGGTTTTTATTTATTTATTTTTTTGTCAAAAGAAAAGTTGGATGTTGGAGCTTGATAATAGTTCATTAATGCTGTTAAAGTCTTTTTTTTTTAAAGCAGTGAGATGTTAAAGAATTTTGAAGTAGACAAAAATATTAGAGTGTATCTATATCTAAGCATAAATATGCTTATTTATATTTCTATAGTTTATACATATCAAGCATAAATTATATATGTGTGTGTGTGTGTGTGTGTGTGTGTGTGTGTGTGTGTGTGTGTGAGTGAGTAAGAAAGCTATTCTATACTGTATTTTGTCAGTCTAGAACAGTACTTGGCACAGTACTATGTAATAGCAGAATTTCTAACAAAACAAAACAGTTCTAGGGCACATACAAGGAAGTGTTTCTTCTAGGTTTACTAATAGGTATGAGTGAGAGTTCTGTGTGCATTAATGAAATTAAACAGATGAGATTAGTAAAAGGTCATTCTCATGGAGGCCTTCCTTATCTTCCAGGTTGCTGTAGAAATCTTATCCACTATCATACTTTATTTTGTTGGAATTTTCTGAATTACTAACAACTTAACCCTTCAATGAACTTGTATTTGTTAAGGTTTTTTTTGTTTTGTTTTGTTTTGTTTTAAGAGTTAAGAAAGACACTTTACAAAGTGGACTCATTGTTTAATTTTGTTTTGCATTTTACTAGATTGCTGTGCTAGTAGGCCAATAAATTAAACCTAGGCAGTTCTGTTGCTAATTACACAAAACTTCTCTTGGTATCAGATATTCAAATCCATTTTATGAATATGGTAGAGAGAATAACAACTGTAAAACAAAGCAGTATGCATGTAAGTGACTGTTAGCGTGCATTTCAGAAAGGATAAATGCTCACCATATGGTACAATTACTGTGTCCAAGTTTTCAAATTAGCTTCTCTCATCCTCCTTATTACTGTCTTTAAAAAGAGAGGAAAAAACCCAACATGATTTATCTACTCTGCAGCAGAACTCTTGACGCAAAACAGCAGCCCAGTTCTGTCCAGTTTTTTTTTTTCCTTAGCATAATAGAGGCTGTCGGACTTTTTTTTTATACTAATTACTGTGTGAGCCTCAGATGAACCCCTTCAATTCACAGGGCTTTGTTAAGGGAGGAGCTGTCAATGTGTCTGCCCGTTTGCAGCTGTGCTGTGGCTTTAGCTTGCTTAACATTATGCTGCTTTTTAGACTTGACAGAAGGGATTTTTTTTTTTTTTATTAAGGCAAAGCAGCCTTGTAGCGAAATGGTTTAAGCAGCTGCATTGTAGGGAAGCACAAAGAAGTTATTATTGTGTCTGTTTTGGGGGGGGGCGATAAAGGGGGAGATATTCGGCTGCTGTTGATGCCGATTGTTGACTTGCCATCTGCCAGATAGGGAGAAGAAAAAAATGACAGCTCCAGCAGGGTGTTCAAGAGGTTGTTTGGAGAGACGCATAAACATGTGCAGATGTCGAACTGAATAATAGCTAGAACTGGAGACGGTTTATGATGCTGCTGATGTTTGTGCATATACAGAATGAATGTATGTGTGGATTTGGTTAACCAAGGGTACATACTAATTATCATTGTTTTCCTGCATGTCCCCCTCCTCTGATTTTGTTAATTAGTTTAGGAGTGTAATACTTCCTCTTCCTTCTCTTGTTCATGTCTAAGCTTTAAAAAAAAAACTTTCTTAAATAGCAATATAAACTTTCTTACTTTTCTACAAAGACAGTAGAAAACCCAGTTCATTAATATTTGATGTGAATTTCTAACTGGTAACAGAAACTTTTGATTAATCTTTTAGTTCAGTTACCATCTTCTTAATGATTCCACTGACAATTTAACTGGGCAGCACTTAAAACTATCATTTGAAACTGGGTTGATTTATTCTATAGTTTACTACTAGAGTAACTTAATTAACTTAATATCACATTTATTTTCTTGAGTAATTCTGTAAAACTTTAAACCTCGATGTTCCCTGTGCTGCAAGAAAGAGAGAGACAGTGAGAGACAGAGACAGAGAGAGAAAGAGAGAGGGGGTGTGTGTTACATTGGCCTTATTTTTTTAAAATAATATTCTTCCTCTTTGTTTTTGTGTCTTTTAATGGCTGGAATCCTCATCAAGCATTAATGAGTTGATTTTTTTTTCCCCCCTTGGCCTTTTGTGCCATTAGGTCTTAGATTTTTGAATATCTAGAATCCTGTTAGGTACATATGTAGAAGTAACTGTATTTATCCAAATGTTTTACTTTCATCTCAGATAATTGAATGATACAGTAATGTTATATAGAGGTTTTCCAAGTTTTTTTTTTAAGAATACTTCAGTTTTTGGTAAAAGTTGAATAACAGTATGAATGAAATGACTAAAAGAGAGAGTCACAGTTTTTAAATTTCCCCTTTAAAACTCTGTAGGAATTTTTAATTAAAAAAGAAACTACTAGAAGAATTAATTAGAAAGATGGCTTATTTTGAGTTTTGGTATACTCTCACTTTTCTAAATATGTAAGGTCTTGTTGCATATTTGTTAAGTAAAAATGCCTGAAGTGTGGTTGAAAGGCTGGCATCCTGATAGCTTTAGGTCCATGATGTTTTTCTGAAAGGGTTATTTTCTGCTCCTCGTAAAGAAGTCATGTCTGGTCTTTCTAGGGGGAAAATGTATTTTATTTTCAGTTTCTTCTCCAGCAACTCTAATCTGTGCTTGCTGAGAAAGCATAGTCACCTGTTTCACTGGACCTCTCCTTTAGGCCTTTGTATTTCATTAGGAAATGTAGAATTATGCACATATTATTTGTAGTTTCACAGTCAGTCCTGAGACCCTTCCTAACTTTGGGACAAGCAACTGACATTTTTCACATAGAGTTTTTGTTAAATTGAGAGTGTGATTTGCCAGAGGTCAGTATGTTAATGAGCAGCTGACTAAAGCAAGCTTGAGGAAAGCAAACTTGTCTGTCCATGCTGTACTAGTCACTTATTTGCTCATTTCTTCAGAGCCATGTAACAAACCTTAATACAGGCGAGTACACACAGAGACGTGATTGAAATATTAAAGGCAGATTAATTTTGAAGTTAAAGGGACTAGATTTAAATATAGCTTATCTTAGATAAGTGAGCTTATAAAAGTCACTTAAACTGTTTGAATCTGAATTTAGTCTACAAAGGAAACAATAGCTATCATTGCAGGAACCTGAAAAGACTAAGTGAAATAGTACAGTTAGCATTTCGGGAACAAATTCAGGAGTAGCTGTTAGTATGATTTTATTTTCATTAGGTGTTAATGAAAGTCTAGAGATCATAGATACAGCAGTCAAAGTATTTGTAAAGTGTTCTATTGGGAAGTAAGTACACAAATTTCTAGAGGCTATGTTAAGGGAGTAGTCACAGATAGGAGATTTTTATCTTGGAACCCAGTGTTTAGTGACTTATTGTTGTTCCATAAATCTGAAGGGAAATAATCTGTTTAAAGAGAATGTGGAGAAAACTGTTAAATGTAATATTTTGGAGTTGTATTGTTCACTGATAGTTTCATAATTTATATACTATAGTCACTTGCCTATTTAAAAATAAGTATACATTTGTTAAAATACATTAAATTACAATGTCTTTCATAGTAATCTTAAATTATTTTTGGAGTATGTTTTTGTCTGCTATTGCAAATACTAGTACTGAACAAATAACACTAACAATACTGTTTTATCTCCTGAGGAAGTTTAAAACATTATTTGATTGTCCAAACTTTTTATTTTGTAGATAAAAAAAACTGTCAGCCCCCACTACCCCTCCCCCTTTGAACAGAAGTGTTTCCTTGGAGGAATTAAGAAGAAATGCTTTTATTGAGCTAATGGAGTCAGTGAATTCCCTAGAGTATGAGTAATCCTCACACAGATGTAGGTGGTGTTTTTAAGCTTTTCTTTTCAAAATGTTGTTTTTCTTAAGCTTATAGTCTATAAAGTATGAGTCAGTAATATTGGATGATGACTGAAGCAAGGTGTGTTGTGCCTTGGAGACTGCCTTAATCAGCAGAGATTAAGATTAGAGATTGCTTCATAGGAGTAGAGAAGATGACAGTGGAGAATTTCAAACAAGAAATTGGTTGTACTAGGAAAAGTGGCAATTGCCATTAATCCTCATTATCAGGAAGGTGAGGCAGAAGCAGGTTGATACTATGAGTTTGAGGCCAGCTTGTGCTGCATAGTAAGTTCCAGGACAGCCAGGGCTACAAAGAGAGACCCTGTTTCTAAAACCCATTAATAATAATAATAATAATGACTATGATGATGCTTTAGTGACATGACACTTGTTTAAAATGCTAGTTACTGGAAGTAATTTACATAAAAAGAAATGGGACTTTCCACATATGCGAACTGTTGTATAACAGATGAAGGAGAATCCACTTAAAAATAACAGCATTTTTATAAATGAATATAATTGTACTTTGTAATTGTTTATTTTCAGAACAACTAAAAGATGATTTAGGATCTTCTAGTGTATTTGGTTTATGAATGTATTTGAATTACACCTTAAGAAAATGCTACATGAATAGTAATTTTTAAAAATATTGGCCAGTATGTTGAAAACAATATTTTACTGTCTGACATACTCTTTAAGGTATCTTGAGAAATGTTTTGGCTTAAAATTTTTAATGAGTTTTTACTCTCAAGAATATCTGATTAAAGATGTTGGTAAGTAAGCTTGATAACACATTAGAACAGAGGATGATTAGATTTAAAAGTAGGGAAGGCATCAATTTATAAGTAGTTTGATGGCCTTCCTTCCTTCCTTCCTTCCATTTATTTATTTATTTATTTACTTACTTACTTACTTACTATGCGAGTCACTTATTTGTTTTAGACTGGAATATAACACATGGAATAGCAGCTGTTGCTTCCTCGCATCTTTATGAAAAGATGTTAGCGTGTGTATGTGTGTGTGCTTGTGTGTATGTTGGTGTACATGTGCGCAGGCCCATGAGTGTATGTGTGTGTGCACATGTGTGTATGTGTTCAAGTGTGTGTGTGTGCATGTGTATATATGTTTGTGTGTATGTGTGTACATGTGTGCATGCAAGTGCATGTGCACGCACATGTGTGTGTATGCACATGCATGTAGGCCATAAGAGTGTTTGTGTGCATGCTCATTTGTGTGTGTATGTGCGTGCGTGTGTGTGTGTGTGTGTGTGTGAGAGAGAGAGAGAGAGAGAGAGAGAGAGAGAGACACAGAGAATATTATAAAATGACCATTATTTCCTTCTTTCTATTCGCCATGTATTCAACACACAAGGTAGTCACACAATACCATCTCAGTCTACTTTTCATTTTAGTTAAAAGGTATTGGAATTTAATTTTAATCTTTTTATTTACCCTAAATATTCATAGAATTGTGTAGTTTCAAAGCAATGTAATTGTTCAATTTTACTTATAAAACTGTTAAAACCTAGTTTTTTTTTCAAAGTTAGAAAAAGATAATTCCTAATTGAGAATTATACCCTAAGTTACAGGAAAAAAAGGGGGGCTTTTCTTACAAGTACATGTAAAATATACATGAAAACCCATTTCTTTTCTATTTTAGCATATAACATTGATTGGCTGTATAAAATAAATTTTCTGTTACCTGCTGTAGTAATTTTTATCTCCCTTCAGTATGCCTGTTTTTAAAAGCTAGGATTTTTCTACTTTATGTAGTGTGTGTGTGACTGTGTGTGTGTGTGTGTGTGTGTGTGTGTGTGTGTGTCGTGTAGTGGTGTGAAGTTTAGGCATGGATAATAATCAATTACCTCATACATCAAGCAGTGATAGTAAGATTAGCACTTTTATTAAGCTAAAAAAAAGCTCTTTCACACCATTGGAATTTTCAGGGTTAAGTCTTTTATCAAAGTGATCAGTAAATAAATTAAGAAACATTTTCCCACATAATATACTTTGTAAGGAAAAGCAAAGCATCTGTAGTGTGATGACCTAGTTAGTGTATGAAAGGCATTTTACACTTTTAGAATTAGTTACGAAAATTCTGAGCTTTGACTCTACACTATTAACTTACCTTTGTATTATATTTTATTATTATTGAGTGATTTTTTTAAAGATTTATTTATTTATTTATTTAATGTAAGTACATTGTAGCTGTCTTCAGACACTCCAGAAGAGGGAGTCAGATCTCGTTACGGATGGTTGTGAGCCACCATGTGGTTGTTGGGATTTGAACTCCAGACCTTAGGAAGAGCAGTCGGGTGCTCTTACCCACTGAGCCATCTCACCAGCCCTTATTGAGTGATTTTTAATATAAGCTTATAGACTGTTTGCTGTTTTCAAGAAATCAAGAGATTTTGGGATTTATCTTCGTTGTTAATCTGTGAATTAGTTTATCCCTTTGAATGTATGTTGCCTCTTAATTTAAAAAATATTATAAAACCACTGATCTACAGAGAATAGCATGATAGGATATACATGTTTACATAATACTGAGCCATTATATTATTTTAAAAATATTTTTGGTGACTTTTATATGAGACTTGCAAACATTTTTCTTACTGGTATCTTGGTTTTGTAAAAAGTTAAAACAAGCATTTCAAAACAATCATTTTGATGTCTAAGTATACATGATGATAAAGATAATATGTAATGAGCAAAATTTGCTCATTTCTAACTTTTAAATTAGATATTTATTAGAATGGTATGTAATTGCTTTTCCCTGAAATTTCTGACTTTGTGTTATGTAATACTGCCCTCAGAGGGCCAAGGTAAGTAAATTCATTTTTAATATTGAGAAGTGGCTTTCCTGGTATTTATTTGACATTATAAGCTTGATTTTTGGAGGGGAATAAGTCTATTTGAATAGTTGAGTAGTGTATTATTTCTCATCGCATTTCTTTGATTTGTTCTTTCTTTTTAAACATGTTAAAGATATCTGGGCATTTCAATTTAATGACAACATTTAAGCATAGTTCTCTGTTGAAAAAGTATTTAACAGTTGACTGAATACAAATTGCTACATTAATACATACACAAATAGGATAAGAAAATCACCCACCTGGAAAAGTCAAAGTGATTTTACTTGTGTGTGTTACTTTTTTATGTATTTAACTATAGATATTAAAGTATTTAAATTATTTGTATTTATAGTAATTTGCATCCCTACATTTGGATCTGTATATATAACATCATTCATTGATATGGAAGCATATTTCTTTCTCAATCAAAAATATAAACATATTTAAATTTTTAATCAAATAAATATAAGCTTATATATATATATTTAATATCAGCAGTTAAAAATGTACTTTTTTCCAAGTAATTTTAAAAGCCAAGTATGATAGGTAGTTTAATGTGTTTCAGAATTCAGAGTGGGATTACACTGTCCTGTAACAGAGGAAGCACAGGAAAAGAATAATGTCAAAGGAATGAGGTACAGCCTTTCCTTTGTACTTTCTAATGACATTAGAAAGAAATGAAATGTTTAATAATATATCCAGTTTATTGCCTTTTCAGGGTCATGCGATATTGAATTAAAAACAGGATTTCTATGAGAGTATTGGCAGCATTTTTTTGTTATTTTTCTATTAGATATTTTCTTTATATACATTTCAAATTTCAAATGCTATCCCGAAAATTCTCCATACCCTCCCCACTCCTCCCACTTCTTGGCCCTGGCGTTCCTCTGTACTGAGGCAGATAAAGTTTGCAAGACCAATGGGCCTCTCTTTCCACTGATGGCCAACTAGTGCCATGGCACTCTGGTCCAGTCAGCTTGTCAGGCAGGGATTCCTAAAAGCTGCTCATGAAGCAAAAAGAGTTTCACAGAAACTCGCTCCTGGAGTCTGGCGTTCTCTCTAACTCATACATTAATTTTCCATTCCCGCGTTACTCTTGTGGATGGATCCATGTGCTCTCTTTATTATAAATGCCTTTTAAGATTGAATTCTGACATAGCTAAAGCTTTCTGCCAGTGTTCCAACAGTCCTAGAACGTCCTTGATCTAGACACTGACATTCAGAATAGCCTCTGGTATTACACTATCAATAAAAGCCAAGTCACTCCCATATACAGGAATTTACAATGGTTTAGGAAGTAGTTCGGGCTATGGTTTTAGAGTATTGCATTATTCATGAGATGGTTAGCTAGAATGGAACTCCATAGTTAGAACCATGACTTGGGTGTGAAAGCCCTTGCCCTAGGAGAGTAAAGACCTCACACCTGGCTTCTAAGACTATAGCTGAGTTACACCCATATTGTAAATACAGGTATGTACAATGGCCTAAGGGGAAGGTGGACTATACAATAGACTAAAATAGGAACTATGGCAAGGGCACGAAGCCCTTGACCCTGGCTTCTAAGATTAGTGAATCTTAGGTGGAGCCCTTGTTGATCCCAGTTGTTATCAATGAATTCTATCCCAGGTAGTTCCCGTTAGACCTTTTGTGTTTGCATTCCTCTGTTTTATGTAAGATTCTGGTTACCTCAATTGTACCTTGCGAATATGTCACCCAACTTCCTTATTGTCTTCTGCATAAAAAGTCTGATGCTCAATTTGAAAAATACATTCAGATTCCACACTACCTCTCCTATTGTGCATCTGTTTCTCATGCATCCAACCCTTTGCCCACCCGCCACTAGAGACCCGTTCCACGCAGACAAAGGGGCCCAGAGGGTCTGTGGCAGACTAGGCCATCTTCTGATACATATGCAGCTAGAGACATGAGCTCCGGGGTACTGGTTAGTTCATATTGTTGTTCCACCTATAGGGTTGCAGATCCCTTTAGCCCCTTGGGTATTTTCTCTAGCTTCTCCATTGGGGGCCCTGTGATCCATCCAATAGCTGACTGTGAGCATCCACTTCTGTGTTTGTTAGGCCCCGGCATAGTCTCACAAGAGACAGCTATATCAGGGTCCTTTCAGCAAAATCTTGCTAGTGTATGCAATGATGTCAGCGTTTGGAGGCTGATTATGGGATGGATCTCCGGGTATGGCAGTCTCCAGATGGTCCATCCTTTCGTCTCAGTTCCAAACTTTTTCTCTGTAAGTCCTTCTGTGGGTGTTTTGTTCCCAATTCTAAGAAGGGGCAAAGTGTCCACACTTTGGTTTTCGTTCTTCTTGAGTTTCATGTGTTTTGCAAATTGTATCTTATATCTTGGGTATCCTAAGTTTTCAAGATCATTGTTAGTGAGGATGGTAGATCAAAACAGGACCAAGTACAGCAAATAATGAAATGGAAGTTTTTTTCATATATCCTGTTTGTGTAACTGTGTGGATGTCAGGTGTCTTTGTCCATCACTCTCCATGATGTTAATTTTTGAGGTCTAGGTAACTCATTGGGAGCTCACATGATTCACTAGGTTGACTGGTCTGTGAGCCCTAGGGATCACTTGTCTCTACTGCCCAAGGACTGGAACACCAGCTTGTACATCCTGCCCAGCTTTTGTGAAGGTTTTGGGGATTGAACCTAAGTCTTCATGTTTCTGTGGCAAAAACTTTATCACTATCGCCCTAATCCCTAAATTTCTTTTATTTGCCTTTAAAAAAGAATTGAAGACATGACTATCATGTATCTTCATATTCTTCCCGCTCCTAAGGTTTTTGCATTTTTTTCTTTTTTTATACCATAGGACATTTTAGTTTATTAGCAAACAATTTTATTTTTGTTTTTGTTTTTGTTTTTTGTTTGTTTATTTTTTGGTTTTTTGAGACAGGGTTTCTCTGTGTAGTCCTGGCTGTCCTGGAACTCACTCTGTAGACCAGGCTGGCCTCAAACTCAGAAATTAGCCTGCCTCTGCCTCCCAAGTGCAGGGATTAAAGGCGTGTGCCACCACCGCCCGGCAGCAAACAATTTTATAATTCTTACTGTGAGCAGATGTTCTGTGTGTATTATTAATCTATTTTTCTATTACTGCTGTCCCCATTTTACAGAAGAGGGAACTAAGGCATGAAGGATGTTATGCCCAGTTTGTCACTCCGATACTTAGTGTAATAAGTAGCATAACTGTCACTTGAATCTGGACAGATGGATTCACATCCACTGTGAGGAAGAAGATAAAAGGATGTTGTTTGTGTAGCTGTGTGTCCTCTACAGGCTTCTGTGTGGCTCAGTTTCCTGGTAGCTGTCTCTGCAGTGAGGAGACGGCAATGCTCATCCCTCATTTGTGTGAAGGGATGGATCCCTTGGAGTGATACCTGAATACAGACAGGGCTTAGCTGAGGATTTTTAAGCAAAGTCAAGCTTTCTTCTAACCTGATCACAATGGACATAATAGATTATTGTTTAAGGAAAGCAAGAATTTTGAAGGGCATGAATTTACCCTTAAAATGATTAGATGTCTTGAGTTTAGTGATATGTCCTTTTCAGGGTCCCACACCACTAGAGGTTGATGATTGGAGAGATGTTTATGTGAAGGGGTAAGATAAAGTGCTATGCTTCCCACTAATTTTATAAAGCAGAGGTGAAATGACAGCAGGTTAAACTAGTTTGACAGTATACCCTGTCCTTGCCCAGCACAGACCTCCTGATTAGCGAGCTCTCCAGTTGTGTAGTACTTAAACAGTAGAGACCAAAGGGATGGTAGGGAGTGATCTCAGGGTTTTTTTTATTCTGAGATATTCTAAGTTTTTGTGCCATGAGTGTGGCGGAATAGTGATAAGTTGTGTACTTATACAGTTAATAGTCATTTCTTTGCCTGATGTGTTCTAGGTGTTGAACAGACATGGTGAGTAGGTTTGTATTAGGGTTACATTGCTTCCATATTTGATTTTATTAAGGCTACTTCCTAAAATTATATGTAAGATACTACTTAAATTTAAATATGCAGAGAGTATGAGGTGCTAAAAATAGAAAATGTTACAGTATGGATGTTAATTTTTTCTAATGAAACTATATGTTTAAATAAGTCAATTTTTTTTGCAGAATTTTTTTCTTATTGTGTTGTTTTGAGGCAAGGTCTCTTTTTGTGGTCCTGGCTGTCCTAGAACTCATTATGTAGTTCAGGATGGCCTTGAACTCACAGAGATCTGCTTTCCTCTGCATTTGCAGTACTTTTAACATTTCCACATTATTAAAATAGTGTGGAAATGACTTCATATTTAAATGAGGTATGGTGTAGAAATGGAGAGTTTTTGCAGTAATGTAGAAAAAGACAGCTCTGCTTTCACATTGTACAAGGGCGTAAGTGAAAGCAAAATAATAATTTAGCTCACATTTAACCCAGCAGGAAGCTTAGTACAGATTGAGTAATTCTCCACAACATATCTTCTTCTATGTAAACTAATCTCATGGTTTATTCTTTATTAAATTGCCAGGATGCTATTTTCTGTTGGCGAGATTGTGTGCAGCATTGAGTGTTCTCCACTCCCCCTTGATTTTTCTCAGTTAAATTTGATACTATAATACTGTTAGGATGTTGTTTTGTTTAAAAGAATGATTAAATGTATTATTTCTTGGTGTAAAGTTGCCTGAAAACCATAGGTTTCAGGGTTTAATAAGCTGGGTATCATTAAACAAATACCAGAATGCTTAAAGGTAAGATGGTAATTGTTACGATTATGGAACATTTTAAATAGAATGTAGATAAAGCACTTCCTTAGAGAAGTTAAAGTTGGCCTTGTAACATCTTACAACAGTGGCTCTTAACATTCTAAATAATGCAGCCTTTACTATAGTTCCACATATTGTGGTGGCCTCCAACCATAAAATTATTTTTATTGGTACTTCATAACTAATTGTGTTACTGTTATGAATCATAATATAAATATCTGTATTTTCTGACGGCCTTCGGAGATCCATGTGAAAGGGTTGTTCACCCTCACCCAAAGGGTCACAACCCACAGGTTGAGAAACACTGCCTTACAGTATTTGGTGCATAGGTTGTTGTTGTTTTTTGTTTTTGTTTTTTTTAATTTCTTCATGGATTCTAACCTTCCTTAGGAAGCAGGCATGAAAACTATACTTAAATGACAAGTTCATGCATTATGCAGTGGAAGGAAAATTTCTTGACTATAATATATTTCTCAAAATAATCATGAAGGAACATATGGAAAAGCAGAAATGTGGGTACATCTGGAAAGCTTTTAAGGCATCTTGAACATACAATGCAGGTTTACCAAAACTGTAAACAACTTCTGTGTCGCCAGTTGCAGTGGTAATATTGTCAGTCCAGGATTAGACTGACCTCTGAAAGAAGAGAGCAGGCAGTCCCTCCTCATTTTGGAATCTACAGAGAAGCAACAGAATGTTGAAATGTTGAAAGATTGTGTATTGAATATGCCACAGACAACAAATAGTAATTACTGCCCTTTCTCTAGGAGCATGTATAGGTATTTGGAAATGACAGAGAGTCACAGATGTGTGTTACATAATATGGTTAAGGACAGTGCTTTGATACCCTAGTTCAGCACTGAGTAGTTAAAGGAGAAGGAAGTTACTTATTTGAAGGAATCAGTAAAGGAAAATAATACAACCATCGTTCATCAGAAGTGAGTAAAGACATTTTTATTTAGAAAACTAGATTTTGCATATGTCTATATCCTAAACTATTATGTCCAAGCTGATTTCTAGGTTCTAGAATCAAGGGATCCTCTTTCTTCAGCCTCCCGAATATCTGGGACTGCAGATATATGCAGATATGTTCAGCTTTATATATCCCTAAAAATTTCTCACCTCTTCAGATTCGATATTTCATTCCTAACACTTCTTACTATGTAGGCTTAGATTTCTTAAAACATATTTTTAATAAAGTTTCTCAAATACTTTGACACCCCCCCCCCCGCCGCCTCCTTCTAGCCCACTGTCCAAAGGTAGAGGAGAAAAGATGGTAATAGGACAAGGAGATGTGAACCTGTTTAGAAGTTGCATGGAGCTATTCCAATCTCTGTTAGTCAGGATACCAGTAGTCCAGTCCAGTAATGTCAGGATAGCAAACAGGAATCAGCCGTGGCTAGATCTAACAGAAACTGCCAGGCCTCTGACACATTGTGTCTGTTGTGTCCTATTTATACTTTCTCCAAACATCACATGTCCTCCCATGGGTCTTGCCTCAGCAATACACCACATGAGTCGACCTCACCATGTGAGTCTGTATCAGCAAGACACGGTTTGAGTCTGTATTACTTGACATATCCAGAAACTTCCACTTCTTTTCTAGACTTAATATTTTATGAGGGTTGGATTATACCTGCATAATCCATTTATGTTTTAAGTACTTGTATGTATTTCAACACTAAATTATTTAAAAAGTTTTAAGACTTTATTTTTATTTTCTATGTTTTGGTGCTTTGTCTGTCTGTATGTCTGTCCATCACAAGTACAGAGGTCAAAAGAGGGCATTAGATTGTCTGAAAGTGGTGTTAAGTATAGTTGTAAGGTACTGCAAAGTGTTGGGATCTGAACCTGGGTTCTTTGGAAGAACAGTCAGTACTCTTAACCACTGAGCTATCATCCCTCCAGCCTCAAGTGCACAAGTATGAAAATGGGCACACATGTATGCAGGTGAACATACATTATGTGCATATGAGTGTGGAGGCAAAGGTTGAAGTCAGGTGCCTTCATTTATCGCTGTCCACCTTATATACTGAGGCAGGATTTTTCACTTGAACCCAGAGCCTTACATTCTACTGGCTTAGCCATATCATTCCAGGATCTACTGTCTTTGCCTTGCCTGTATTGGGATCACAGCCTAGCATTTTTGTGGGTTCTTTGGATCTGACTCTGATGGTCAGGCTTGCAGAACAAGTGCTTTTGCCTGCAGAGCCATCTCCTCAGCGCCTAGAAATTCTTAAATTCATAATAATTGTTCACTAGGTGAGATGTGACTAGTGCCTGGGAGGCTAAAGCCTAAGGGATTGCTTGAGCTCAGTTCCAGATGAACCTGGACAGTACACGGACATCCCATCAATAGAGGAAAAGAAGTTCTAAAAGCTCCGAGACTTCTGTTTACTTTTCTGATCCTTTATATTTGTCTTAAAGAAAGAATATGATTGTAACTAATACTGTATTTAGATATTGCATAATTTTTACATTTCTTTAGTAAAAACAAGTATTTCCAGGCTAGAGAGAGAGGGGTACTCTGGTGAAAAGCAAGTACTGTTCTTCAAAGGACTCAAGTGTGGTTTCCAGCACCCATGTCATGCTGTTCACAACTTTTGTTTTTCCCTCCAGGGAACCTAAACTCTCTTCTAGACTCTGGGCATACCTGCAATAACTATGTAGTGCCCTCTCCACATATGTATTATAATAATACAAATAAATATTAAAAAGAAAAGTTTCAAAGACCTCTCCCCAGCTTAAAAGACTGTTTTTGATTTATGATACACATTTATTGTTTTCTAATTATATAAATATTCCTGGATAAGTACAATGCTGATTATAAATTGCATTAATTAGCAATGGTTCCATTTAATAACAAAATCTAGTACCTAATATATGCCATGCAGAATTTTAAGAGCTTCTATATTGTGTCCCTACATAATTTGCGTAGACACTATGATAATTCTCATTTTCTAGTTGGGGTGTGGAGGAGGCCAAGTTCCTTTAGTTAAGCAGTGGCATAATCATGATTCACATATAAGCTGTGTGCCCCAGAGTCTTGCTCCAAGACATCACATTACAGTGTAATGTAACTCAGAATGGAATCAAACACACAATCCTGCCTCAGCCTCCAGGGTATGATCTGCAGGTGTGTGCCACCATACCTGGCCACTGAGAGAATTATGAAGTAGAGTATTTAAAAAAACCCATCAACCTAGTTTGCGAAGTTTGGGTATCTTTTTAAATCCGTAATACATCAAGTAGGAGTCGCCACTGGTAACTTAAACATCAATATCATGATTATATCTTAATAATTTAAGTTTATTTACTGTTACTAATCAGGGTCTTTAATTTTCTATGGGGAAATAGGAATCTAATCTCATGTCCTATCCTATGTTACAGGAACGTATTTTAGTATGATTTTTATAATTGTATTCTAAATGATTGATTTATGAGATTTGTGAAAATTAGTGCTATAATTATATCAAATCAGTTGAACTAGGTTGTGTCCGTGTTAATAAGGCCAAATTTATTTTACCTATTTGTTATTGCTATATATTTTTAGCCTAGCCCATGTTAGCATAAGGGTGAGGGTAGGTTTCTAGTTTATGAGGATGATGCAGTGTTCTCCAT
Source organism: Mus caroli (assembly GCF_978045245.1). Lineage (NCBI taxonomy): Eukaryota > Metazoa > Chordata > Mammalia > Rodentia > Muridae > Mus > Mus caroli. Next base: position 174,956,653 of record NW_028227256.1, on the reverse strand, counting down.
CTTTCATCTTGCTTCTAACTTTATCTTTTTTTTTTTTTTTTTAAGATAAAGCTTCTTCCATAAGACTTAACTTTAAGACAGAATTGGACATTTAGCAACAATTCACCTTTAAGAGCAGAAGCCGGGATTGTTTAATCATATTTTCTAGTTAGATATCTGAAGAAATGTGGACATATCTAGTGAAATACAGATCAGAGCCTGTTGGGACATTTAATCTGCTTTTGGTCTAGACATAAAGGCCCCTAATTCTTACTATGGTACTTTTTGATGTCTTCATCAGAAAGTTTTAAAAACTATGGTGTCAATTCTTAATGAAGTATTAATGAATAATGGAATAAAGTTTTTAATGTAGACTGACTTAAAATGAAGACATTAAACAACGTAATTTGACACGAGATGAACAACTTCAGGAGACCTGGAGTAGAATGTCTATCACTCCACTCCCAATATGATCCATTTGAATAGGCTGGGAAAATTTTTAGGCTTTAGCCAAAACAAAATTATCATTTGTGACTTTTTTTTGTAATGGTAGCAATCTCCTCAGAACCATTGGGATTGTTTGTTGTAATATAGGAAGTGAATTATTAATTAAAAGGAAAGTTGGCCAAGACCCCAACTCTAGAATATGACCTAGTAGAGCTCAGAACTGATAGAAAGAAAACATTTTCTTACAAACCTACAGTTCACAAATAGATTCTCTACTGCTTATTATTAAAACAGTTTGACATTTTTTCTTTGCATTTACAAGAAATTGACTGAGTACAGCTGTATCTATCCTTTTCTCTCATGCTAAAATGATAATGGATCATTAGATTTATTTTTGTGGTTGTTGTATAAATAAGTCTTTGGGAGCTGGAGAGATGGCTCAGTAGTTAAGAGCACTGACTGCTCTTCCAGAGGACCTGAGTTCAATTCCCAGTGACCACATGGTGGCTCACAACCATCTGTAATGGGATTCAATGCCCTCTACTGGTGTGTCTGAAGACAGCGACAGTATACTCATATACATGAAATAAATAAATGAATAAATCTTTGAATAAGTCTTTGATAACAGTATATATAAAAGCTGTCTTTCATTTCTTAGGGTAGGTTTATTAAAAAACTACAATGATGCCTTATAGCAACAAATATTTCACAGTCATGGCAACCACAACAGAAAACAAGACATGAGCAAGGTTACTCTTCCTTCAAAGGCCTTCAGAGAAAATCTGTTCTTTATTCTTATTTGTGGTGGACCGATTTTTTTTTTTTTTTTTAGTTTGTACTAAATCTTATGCCATTGTTTCTATTCACCTGCTTCCTTCCTTTTTTCATATGTCATGTTTACTTTTCTATCAAATCTACTATTTTAAGTGTATTTTAAATTTGTATGGGGCTACCTGGATAACCCAGGAAAAGCTGTTCTAAAATCAGTAACCTCCTTGCCTCATGTTTACTTTTCTATCAAATCTACTATTTTAAGTGTATTTTAAATTTATATGGGGCTACCTGGATAACCCAGGAAAAGCTGTTCTAAAATCAGTAACCTCCTTGCCTCTCTTGCAAAATGTGATGATATTCTCTTCTATAGAATAAGGTCATTCCAGAGATTGGGATTTGTACTTCTTTTGAAGGTCTATCATTTAGTAATTACTTTACTCCAAAATGCCAGAATCCTTTTTGGGAAAGTAAAAGACCATACATGGAATGGTGGTCCCATAATATTGATTATAGAGCTGAGAAATTATATAGTCATTATAAAATTCACTACTTATGTGGTTGTGGTGATTTTAATGTAAACAAATTTTTAGAGCTGGTTGTGCAAAGATATGTCATAATTCTATAGTGAATAGTACTTGATAATGATTTGATTGGTATTGGCTTACATATTTTCTATACAATGCTTTCAGTCATTATTTAGAGTCACTTCTACTTAATTAAAAAATGTACACGGTAAGATAGTACCCTTTGTTTGGACACTGGTAACTTGTGTTTATTTATCTTGGTTTTTGGTTACATCATTTCTACTTGGTCTTGATTTAATCTTATTTTGTTCATTGTATCCCTAGGAGTAATAGGTTATACACATAAACTACAGACACAGGCAAGGGGATTACCTATGTGGTGGCTGTATGATCTAGATTTATTCAGTAATGTTTGCATAGTGACAGTATTGCCTAAGGACATACAACTGGGAACAACTCTGACAATAAGCAAAGCCTGACTATTCATTTTGGAAACACTGGATTTTACAGTGTACATATCCTCTCATCAAAGAGTTGGTAAGGAAGAAGAAGCACAAGTTATAGTAGATGATAAGTTAGGAAAAGGTTGTGCTGGCCACTTTATCCAATTGTTCCTATAATGATTGTTGAATTTTTTTTGTTTGTTTGTTTTTTGTTTTGTTTTTTCGAGACAGGGTTTCTCTGTGTAGTCCTGGCTGTCCTGGAACTCACTTTGTAGACCAGGCTGGCCTCGAACTCAGAAATCCGCCTGCTTCTGCCTCCTGAGTGCTGGGATTAAAGGCGTGCGCCACCACCGCCCGGCTTTGATTGTTGAAATTTAATATTAGCTTTGATGCAAGTACTATCTTTAAAAATAGAATTATGGGGGCTGTGGAATAGCTTAGTCTCTACAATACTTGATGCACAAGTATAAGAACTTGAGATCAGATCCTCAGCACCCATGTTTAGAGCTGGGTGCAGTGGTTCAGACCTGAAATCCCAATATTTGAGATGCAGAAAGATCCCAAAGCTCCTCTTACAACGCTCAGGTGCATGCACAGGAACACATTGCAGCATCACAACTAAAAGCAACATGGCTGGTTATTATTGGTTTATCTTAATGACTGATTATTTGAATTTTTCTTGTTATTCTGGGCATGTAGGCCCATAAAATCTAGGATTTTTTTTGTTTGTTTGTTTCTACTCATAGAACAGCCTTATGATATCATCTTTTCTTGAGCTCTTATTGCTGGATTTATTGCATTAGTGGCAGAACTATTTAGGTAATTTTTCATGATCACTTGGAAAAGGCCCAGTTGGGACTCCTTATGCTATCGAGACAGTTCTACCCTAGCAGTGCTTAGCATTCACTGTCCTCAGTGCCATGCCAGGGAGTTAGTCATGAAAAACTAACGTTTTACTTAGTTTCAGGCTAGGAAAGTTTACCCCTATATTGGGCCTAGGGAAACAACAAGAGACACTACCGTTTCTGTTGTTCACTCACTTGCAGCCTTTATGCCCTATGTAAGGATCATTCTTCAGAGGCACACACATTCATTCCATTTGTGGAAATGGAAAAAGGTATATTTAATAAAGCCAGTACACCATGCTGAAATTTGTTTTTTTTTCTTCAGAATTTTTGTAGAAACATAAAAAGGTTCTTTGTCCTCTGCCCCCCACTTTCACCTGAAGAAAATACTTAGTTCCTTTCTCCAGGTGCTAACTAGGCATATCTGAACTCTGGAGGAATACTGGAAAAAGCTCCTTGAAGTTAGAGATTTGGTCTTTTTTATTTTGGTTGGTGGGCAAGGGGTTACAGCTTGTGTTCCCAGCACCTTTAACTAAGTGACTGACTGACTGACAGACTGACTGACTAAATGACTGAATAATTCATTCATAACTGAATGAATATATTGCAAGGTCTTTTATGTTGTAGATGTTAAATGACAAAAAAAAAAAAAAAACCAAAAAGCAAATTAGAAGTCTTCATTGAAAAATTGACACTCAGTTTAACTGTGGTGACCAACTCAATTGCTGAGTATATGAATCAATTCAAAATTATTAAAAATATATTCAATAATACTGCTAATTTTTCATTTAGTGGAACAGAAATTTTCTGTTTCTCCTTTATTTTCTTTGGAGGAAATAAGTGAATCCCTGTCTGGTGGTTGTGCATTTTTCTTAAGGGATATATAATAGACTAATTTTCACAGAACTTTTGACAGCTCTAATTTTTTATTCACTATCAATCTGAACATGGAAATACTTAAGATGCTAAAGTAAAATTCGGTTTAGAAATAAAATTTTGATTTTAATTTTACATTTTCTGAAAGAATGTATGTGTTCAGTTCTATTTACATAAGAAAAATATTCTAATTATGATGTGGTCTTTATACTTTTCAAATGAGTTTGTTTCATTTTATCTTTGTATGATTGTGAAATTATCACTTGCTGTTCATCTTGACAGACATGTAACTGTATCAGTATAAATCTGCTCTTGTTAACAACAGCCTTTGAAACCTAAATGCTACATCATTGATTAGATATTGGCACCTAACAATATAAAGTTGTATAGTAACACATAATTAAATAGGAAAGAATTAAATAATAATGACAGTCAACACAGAAACAAAGTTTTGGAGTTGAATAAGAACTGTGAACTTAAGTAAATATTATGTGATTGGCAAGAATGAATTTTGTCTTAATAAAAGTAGATAAGGCATCAGGTATGTGTGTGTTGAAATTTATCTACCTATATGCATGTGTGAAATATTTACATTTGCTTATATCTTTTATTTATTTACTATGACTATCAATCAAGTAATAGGCAGTTTAAGTACAGGGTACTAGACTATTTCGATGCAAGTCAACAAAGAAATGTCAGTAGTTGCTGAGATGATAAAAAATGAGCTCCAAGGACAAAGAGTAGAAGTTTGGAAACCATGTTTGCTATCATAGCTTTACAAGCTTCTCAGTACTTTAAAGAGGTTTTTTAAAAAATGAAATTGATTAATTATAATAAAACTATGCAAAGTGTTTCAGCTGTGAAAGTTGAACTGTTTAATCAGTAAACCAGTATCTGTATGACTAATACATGATTTTTAAAACTGTGTACAATATGCACGATTTATTCAAGATACAATCTGAGTAAGCTAACAACTATTTGAATAGGCTTCCCTTCTTCAGTTATCCACTTGAGTTTTATTCTCTTCTTATATTTCAATCTTCTTATAATTCAGTTCCAATACTATAATAAATTGAATATATTAACAGAAAAGAAAATCCAGCTATTTGTGTTTAGGTGTAGATAGAAATGCTGTACAGTGATGCTGCTTTTTTACTAAGAGGTCAGGGTCAGGTGTAGCCTTAACTTGTAGTCCCTTGCCTTTGCCTTCCTAGTGCTAGGGTTACATGCCACCGTGCTGCTCAGGAAAAAACTATATATGTATGTATCATATATAAGCATGATACATACGTAAATATATGTTACATTAAATGCAGTAAATTTGCTTTTTTGGTTTTGTTCGTTTGTTTGTTTTCTGAGACAGGATCTTACTCTTTGGCTGGCCTAGAGTTCACTCTATAGATCAAGATTGGTCTTGAACTCAGAAGGATCCACCTGTCTCTGTCCCGAGTGTTGCTGCACATGCCCATCAGGTTGCTTTAGTGTAAAAATACGTTAGAGCAGGATGAGGGGAAGAGCAATGGAGTATACACTCTGATAAGAGTAATCTGGAGGAGATTTGTTAGTAGAAGCTGTGGGGAGGTTTGGGGAAAGCAATTGAGAACGTTAACAGGCTGGATGTAAAGCAGTAATGGGTCAGTTAGGTGAGGCTGTCAGGGAGACACTAAGGAAGTTCTGACTTACTACTGGTAGGATAAGGCATGCCAGAAGTCAAATGCTAGGTTTAAACTTGGCCCAAAGAACAAGTTGCTTTGTATCAAATGTAAAATTTTCAGATTTTTGTAGTTCTGAAATTCAGCACTTCCTAATAGCAGAAGACCGCATGGTTCCCTCCTCCCCTTCAGCATTTTCTTCTTTCTCTTCCACCCCTCTTCCTTCCTCCCTTGCTGATGCACTTACTCCATAAACCCTCCATCCCCAAGTCTTGATTTGGAGCTCAGCATGACCTGGCATTCATGGTGATGCTCCTGCTTTAGCCTCCTCTAGTGCTGAGAAAACAGGTGTGAACTGCTATGCCTCGCTTGCCATTGAGCTATTAAGGCACTGCTGGTTCAAATTGGGTCTATTTTGGTAGTTAGGTGGAGCTCATATGGAAATGGAATAAAATGCACATTTCTATAGAGTTAGTCGTGCCCTATAACTATACTGTGTTGCATTTGTTTCTGTATGTAACTGTGGTGTGCTTTTGAGCTTTATTAACTCATGTTCTTTCAGTTTTGTGACTGGTCACAGCATTGTGTGAAAGGTTATTTTCCTAGAAAGAGGAAGTTAAGGTCAAGATTAACAAAGAAATACATCCTATAATAATCCTAAAGGCTGAGGCCAGACGATTGAGTTTGAGGTAATCCTGTGAGACCTGGTCTTACAAAGGGAAAGGAGTTAGCTTCTTTCCCCTTGCTTGAAAAACAAAAGCCAAAAAGGAGTATTATTAATCATGAAAGTGGAACATGTATTTCACACTCTGCTTATGATCTTTTTTCCCTGCAATTTATAAATACTGTTCATGGAATTACTAGAGCCTTATAAAATGGCTGAAAATATGCTTTAACAGTTAACTGATAAAGTGGAAAAGTGAACAAAATGTATGTTCAGGAGAATGATTCTCTGAAGGAATAACAGTCCAAATGAATAATCAAAGTATGGAATCATTAAACAAAGTGTCTGGGGTTTATTAAATTTAATTGTAGTCTTATTTTCTTTTGTAAGTCAAGCTAAAAGAAAATTACCTCATTAAAATTTTGCAGGTCAGTGTTATGGGGTGTGTTAAGCCATAATTTCTTTTCTTACCTAAACATTACTTCATTTTTGGCATTAACATGTGTGCTCTTTCCATCTAGGAGAATATATAAAAAACTGGAGGCCAAGATACTTCCTTTTGAAGACAGATGGTTCATTCATAGGCTATAAGGAGAAACCTCAAGATGTGGACTTACCTTATCCCCTCAACAACTTCTCAGTGGCAAGTAAGTGATTAACAATTGTTAATTCACTGTGGGTTCATTTATCTGCATGATGTTATGTGGCAGGTGTGTGTATGGATCTGAGAAACCAGCATGAAAGTTTGTCTACACTTGATGGAAAGAAATGATCAACTCTGTAAGAAATTTCAACTCCTTATGACAGGGACTTATAATCTTATGCAGTACAATATAGTTTACTGTTTTTCGTATTTAGAGTTGAATGTAATATATTAAATATAATTGCCCACATACACAACTTAAGGTTTTTTTATATAAAGTGTAAATAAGGACCTATGATCTGGGTTATAAGATGTTATCCTCCTTTCTGCATTATCTCACAGGATTCCGTGTCACAGTGTTTGGTTGTTTGTCTTATTATATAAATGTTTTTCTATTAGAAATCATTTCCTGAGATTATTTTATATTTTTAGTTATATTCATATTTCTTTGGAATATTTAACAATGCTCATCGTTTACTTAGAAATGTTGTCTTTGTTGAATTTGTTTAATTAAAAGGTGTCCTTGATGATAATAATGATTATTTTCATTTTCATAATTGACCAAGCTTTAAATGGTTTATACCTACTGATCTAAGTAAAGGCTCCTCCCGTGTTTATCCAGAACTACAGCAGTTTCCAGTTCAAATTGCCATAGAGAAGAACTAGGTACAGTCTGTTCTATGGGGTCAGAATTTAGATGACCTCATTTACACTCTTTTAGTTGGATGAGATGTGTTGGAGAAAGAAGGGAGGGAGAATTGATGTTTGTGAACATAATTAAATAACCAAAAGATCCAGGGAAGAAACATTTCTTAAGTATTATAAAGTTCATTTTACCACAAAAGAATTTCAAACTTTATTTTCAGTTTTAAAAATAAATCTAAAAGAATATGGAATTACAAATAATCAAGGAAGGATACTATTTTTCTAAAATTTTATCCAAATTTTATGTGCAACATATTTTGATCTTTACCATCCTGGATACTTCTGAGAACTTCCTTGGGAACTAATTTAAAAACCTTCTGCATTCATATCTGTTCTTTCTTGTGTAGAGAACTTTTATTTTTGAAATGAAAGCTGCTTATCATTATATGTTATAAATACATATATGTGCACATATATGTGTGTATTAAGAAAAACAGTCTTTATCAAAACAAGTTCTTTATATATTCGTGGATCTTGTAAGTGAGAAATTAATCACTTTGACAACAGGAATACTATATTAAATTTTTAAATTGCTTTAAAACATTTCAGGCTAAAGGAATTGTGGTTGAACATTTGCTTATTAACGTGGTAGAAATTAACTTTTAAATAGTTGTCATGTCCTACTAAAGAAATGTCCATTTACCAGCAATTCTATTGGTTTTTCTGAAATAATTTATAAAAGAACAGAAAAATCTCTATCTGCTGATCAAAATGCAGCATTTTTTGACCTTATGAAATTTCACACCCCAACAAGTTTTAAAGACATACTGTATGTCACAGTCTGCCAACATCTGCTCTAACACTTCCACTGGCAGAGGCTGAAATAAATGTGTACTTGTGGAGAAAGATCCTACTTAGTGACTGACAGCTTCTCCATAAGATAAATAGCAGTTGACATCTGTAATTTTTACTTGCATAACCAAATACTTCCTGGTACTTGCCTCTTGCAGGTAAAGTAGTAGTTGAATACCTAATTCTCAGGAGTATTACCTTAGATCCTACCATGAGTCCATTAAGTAAATAGGAAGCTAATTCAAACAAAGGAGGAGGTATTATAGGCAGAAGATGACAATGCTTTTATAAGGGATCAATGGAAGAAACAGGCACTGCCTGTTTTCTTTGGCTGGCAGTTAGTTCCCCACTTGCCTTGGCCCCCTATGGAATATTATTGTTTAAGAGGCTGGCGAGATGGCTCAGCAGTTAACTGCTAATGGTGGTCTACAGCATGGGTAATACTGGTTCCAGGGGATCTGACACCCTCTTCTGGCCTCTCTGGGTATCTTCATGCACATGTTACACATATGGACAAGCAGATGCACACACATACATATACAAAAATTAAAAGAATTTGATTAGCCTTTAAAATTACTACAAGGTTATGTTAAATATTATATATCCCATTGATAGCTGCAATTAGCCTCTATTTTTCTGCTAATTAAAAATTAGCAGAATTTTTAGGCAAATGGATGGACCTGGAGGGCATCATCTTGAGTGAGGTAACACAATCACAAAGGAACTCACACAATATGTACTCACTGATAAGTGGATATTAGCCCAAAACTTAGGATACCCAAGATATAAGATACAATTTGCTAAACGCATGAAACTCAAGAAGAATGAAGACCAAAGTGGGGACATCTAAGTCCTTCTTAGAATTGGGAACAAAACACCCATGGAAGGAGTTACAGAGACAAAGTTTGGAGCTGTGACGAAAGAATGGACCATCTAGAGACTGCCATATCCAGGGATCCATCCCATAGTCAGCTTCCAAACGCTGACACCATTGCATACACTAGCAAGATTTTGCTGAAAGGACCCAGATATAGCTGTCTCTTGTGAGACTGTGCCGGGGCCTAGCAAACACAGAAGTGGATGCTCACAGTCAGCTATTGGATGGATCACAGGGCTCCCAATGGAGGAGCTAGAGAAAGTACCCAAGGATCTAAAGAGATCTGCAACCCTATAGGGGGAACAACATTATGTACTAACCAGTACCCCGGAGCTCTTGTCTCTAGCTGCATATGTATCAAAAGATGGCCTAGTCAGCCATCACTGTAAAGAGAGGCCCATTGGGCACACAAACTTTATATGCCCCAGTACAGGGGAACACCAGGGCCAAAAAATGGGAATGGGTGGGTAGGGAAGTGGGGGACTTTTGGGATAGCATTGGAAATGTAATTGAGGAAAATACGTAATAAAAAAATATTTTAAAAAATGTTCCTTCATGGGCTGGCTTCTAAGATTGCTCCATTTGGCTATCTGCTTCCTGTGGTGATATAAGTTCTTGAGTTTGGCTGTCCAGCAACCATATAAAATAAGTGCAGGAGATCATGACTTTATTCCTAGTCTCAGTAGCGGAGAAAGACTGAATCATGGAGCTCATGGTTTGGCCAGCACAGCATAATCTGTAAACTTTGAGAGCCTACCTCAATGGGTAGGGTGGAGAGTGATTGAGGAAGGTGACACCTGGCTTCACACACATGTGCACATATAAGTACTAATATGTATATGTGTGTGGTCATACACGAACATTATACTTGTATATGGACTTTAATAAAATTTCCAAGAGATAGCCTTTTTACTCATTTAAAAAAATTATGATATGAACCAGAAGGATTTTAAAATTTATTTCCCAGTATTCATTATATTGATTTTCTTCACTTCTTAATAACATTGTCCAGGCTAGGGGTAGAGTATATGCTTAGCATACATAAGGCCCTGGTTTCAGACTGCAGTACCAGGGTGGGAATAAAAAACCCAAAGCCGTTTATACTCACTAAATATACCACTTAACTACTATTTGATTGAAACTACTTTTGATGATTTCTCTAGTGTCCACCTCATATTTAATTGTGGTGAAAAGTCAACATTTTTTCTTCTTATGTCAGCATCATGGCTAAGGACATTATAAACAAAAGAAAAATATACGTAGACATCTGTCTAGCATTAATTTTATTTAATTTAGACTTTGGAAACTAAGACTCAGACTTACATGTTTTTGTGCTCTAGGTACCCCCACCAAAGTTTCACTGTATAGTCCTGAGTAGCCTGGAACATGTCATATAGGGTGGCTTCAACCTAACAGAGACCTTCATACTTCAGCATCCCCCATGATGACATTTATGACATGTGTATTAATGTAAAGGTAGATAATCATGGGCAAATATGATAGGTAATATGGGTAATAAAATGGTAATAGGCTGGAAAAGGACTGAGCATGTCCTGTTAGTTGAGAGCTTTCTCTTGAAACCTTCAGAGTTAAAGATTGTTCCAGAAATAGGAAAGACATTTGTCAAGGGAGGAACTAAGACCTGCTTTAAAGGAAAGTCAGAAAGTCTTTACTAGATTTAGTCCTGGTTCAGGGGAAACAAGCAAGAAAACATTGAAAATGGCCTTCTTGCTTTTACGTTTTCCTCAAATGCCAAGGTAACACATTTGGCTAAAATCCTTTGTTAAGCTTAGAGTTAATTTTTAGCTTTAATTTGTTTTCTGGATTGGCTTTGAGTTGCATTTCATTCTACTGACCAAACTTTTGGGATGGTGTTGCCCTCTGTGCTGTCAGGTTTCTCTGTGTTCTTATTCGCAGGAAGTATAATTTGGTATTTAATAAACATCTAGCTAAGGACTTCACACTTTGTACATTACACGTGAATCTACAGGATTATATTGTTTATAAAACCTTAGTTACAAACTGTGTGCCTTATTCCCACTTTTTCATGTATTCAGACCAGACTGCTCTCCTGAGAATTGTGTCATATTAATTTCACTGAAAATTATTGCCACCCTATGTGTTTTTTAGCCTTTACTTTTCCTAGGCTGACCTCAAGACAGTTGCCTATTTTCCTTTGTTCAGTGTTTGAGTTCTGTCTCTGCTTGAGTAGAAATCTTGGTCTGTTCCCTATCTTTTGCTTTCCTTCGCATCTTTACCACACTCTCAATCCATTCCTAGTTCTGCTGATTTTATTCTTATGTTCGAACCTATTATGTATGCCTCGAACTATTTTCCTGGAATGACTCACTCTCTTAGTCTCTGATGCATACTCTTAACTAGATTTCTGCGTCTCGTCTGTGCCACTCATGTTCTTCTTTCACTTGTCTGTCAGAAGGATCTTTCTAAAATTATATCTTAACTATGCCATTCTCCCCAGGAAAACTCTGCCTTGGATCTTCATTGCCTACTGGATGGCATCCAGCTTCCTTAATGTTTCATACTAGGATCTCTTCAATCTGGCCGCTCCTTTCAGCTCCTGCTCCATGTCTCTTCTGCTCTGCAGTTCTGCTTCGGCAGTGCTGAGCTGTTTATAACTCCGTGAAAACTTTGCTGCTCTTCTGCTCTTTGTCTTGGCTTGGAATGTTCTCATCTTCTATTTGCTGTGTAATTTTCTTTTGTCTAGTTAATTTTAAAATTTCTTTTCCTCATTGATTCATTTAAAACTATTCTTCTGCTTTCCTCAAACTGGGGTTTGGTGCATATGTGTGTGTTTTTATCACCTTGTTTCTTGGTTATCTGGTTCATGAATAATATGTCTTACTTATTCGTCTGAGTTATTCAAGGTAAAATAGTTTAATCTTATCTCATAGAGTCTACATATTATGACTTTAATAATTATTCTTGAATATCTGAACACATACTATGTAAATTTCTCCTTTTTAGATAAGAAAATGAAGCCTTTGGAGTCAGTGATTTGTTTAAGGTTATCTTCCTAGATAATGGTATTTAAATACCAGGATTAAAACTATGTGATTCAAGGCTGATGAGATGGCTCAGTATTTAAGACTGCATACATACTGACCTGAGTTCTACTCCAAGCACCTATGTCAGGTGACTCATTCCTGCTTTATAACTCCAGCTCCAGGGAGAGTGACACATCTGGCATCCATGAGTACTTGCACTCACTGGAACATACCCCTCCGTACACATAATTAAAAAGAATGATTCTTTTATAAAAAAAAAAAAATCTTGCAGTACTCTGCTGTCATTTAAATGTTATTCTTTCCCTCCCATCATACTAGGATCTTAAGTTAGTCAGTGCATTATATACTTGTCCTGTTGTGAAAACATGCATAGAAGAAGCCACTGAAGGCAGAAGGATTTATTTGTGCTCCTAGTTTGGGGGGTTTCCTGCATTAGAGGTTAATCTTTTTGCTTTGAGCTCATAGTGAGGTACTGGTTAATGGTGAAAAAGTACCAGAGTAAAATGGTTTTTCTCATGACCAGGGAACAAAAAGAGAAAGGACCAGGTTCTTATAAACATCTTCAGGGATATGGCCAAAAGACACAGGTCACATCTCGTGAAGTTTCTACCATCTCCCAAGAGCTCCAGACTAAATGCCAAACATTTAAAATGTGTCTTTGGAGAATACTTGAAATCTATGCAAGCATACTGTTTTCATCTTCAGTTTTCATTGATTTAGAATATAAAAATCATTACTTAAATTGTTGAGTAGCCATTGCATGTAGAATGGAAATTTATAAAGTACTTAGGGATGTGGATAACATTTGACCTTTATTCTAATTTGAGTTTATCAGATCAAATATGGACTCTGAATGAAGATATCTTCGAAATGCAGTGAGATAGAGATGTAATTTAGGATTTATTTTTAAGGATGGCATAACCATAACTAAAAATTAAAAGTTACCATGACTCATTTCTCATAGTCATAGATTGAGAAAACATTGGTGAGAATACATGCACATTGAGTTGAAAAATACTGCTACTCTGACACCATTGCATACACTAGCAAGATTTTGCTGAAAGGACCCAGATATAGCTCTCTCTTATGAGACTATGCCGGGGCCTGGCAAACACAGAAGTGGATGTTCACAGTCAGCTATTGGATGGATCACAGGGCTCCCAATGGAGAAGCTAGAGAAAGTACCCAAGGAGCTAAAGGGAACTGCAACCCTATAGGTGGAACAACATTATGTACTAACCAGTACCCCGGAGCTCTTGTCTCTAGCTGCATATGTATCGAAAGATGGCCTAGTCGGCCATCACTGGAAAGAGAGGCCCATTGGACTTGCAAACTTTATATGCCCCAATACAGGGGAATGTCAGGGCCAAAAGAATGGGAATGGGTGGGTAGGGAAGTGGGGGGGGGGTATGGGGGACTTTTGGGATAGCTTTGGAAATGTAATTGAGGAAAATACGTAATATAAATAAATAATAAATAAAAAAGAAAAATACTGCTACAAACACATACTGTCACATGGTACTTTGAGCAAAGTAGTTTTTCTGTCCATTAGCCATGGTCTCTGATATTTTACATCTTTTTACTGAATTCTTAGATTATTAAACTTCAAAGAGGGAAAAATTCTTCTATGGAAGAGTAAATAACTGCCCAGATGTCTTTAGGTTCGTCCTGTTTTTGCAAGGTTCCTGTTTATTCTGTGTGATAAGAAGCAGGGTATGCCAGCACCTATCTCAAGAAACTCCTCCTAGAAGTCTGCCTTATGTGTTGCAAATATTGGTCTATCCTGAAAATGTCTCTTTTCCAAAACTTTTCTTTATTCTCTTTTATAAAAGATAGGATTTCTACATTCCTAGCTGCCCCTCTTTTAAATGAATGTTTCCTATCTAAGCTATTTTTTTACTCACATTGAAAATAGAAAATTATGGTTCTTAAAACCACCCAAATGATCTTTATGGCTGAAGTTAGATTCGGATTTCATATTTGGAGACAAATAAGTTCATGGGTTAAATCAAAACATATGGAGAGAGAAATTTAGATTTAGCATTTATCTTGTATATCTAGAAGGGTCATTAACTGTCTAAATAGATATGAACTATGAAAATTCATAATAATTAAAATTTAAAAGTCTGTTGATCATTTAGTATCTTACATGGTGCCTAGAGGATTATATCATAGTTTTTTTTATATAGGAATTTGACATAGACACTGTATAGTACTATCATTGGATACATAGTAGATGAAGAGAAAAATGGGTTTAGTGGCCAAAATGAATATTTTATTAGATATTTTCTTTATTTACATTTCAAATGTTATCCCCTTTCCTGGCTTCCCCATTAAAACCCTCTATCCCATCCCCATCCTGCTTCTATGAGGGTGTTCTCCCTCCCATCCATTCCTGCCTCCCTGCCCTGGCATTCCCCTACACTGGAGCATTGAACCTTCACAGGACCAAAGGCTTCTTCTCCCATTGATGCCCGACAGTGCCATCCTCTGCTACATATGTGGCTGGAGCCATGGGTCCTTCCATGTGTAATCTTCCATGTGTAATCTTTGGTTGATGGTTTAGGTCCCTGGGAGCTCTAGGGGGTCTGGTTCGTTGATATTGTTGTTCTTTCTATGGGGTTGTAAACCCCTTCAGCTCCTTCAGTCATTACTCTAACTCCTCCATTGGGGACCCCATGCTCAGTCCAATAGTTGGCTGCAAGCATCTGCCTCTGTATTTGTCAGGCTCTGGCAGAGCCTCTCAGGAGACAACTATATCAGGCTCCTGTCAGCATGCACTTATTAGCATTCACAGTAATGTCCATGTTTGGACACTGTATATGGGATTGGATCCCCAGGTGGGACAGTCTCTGGATGGCCTTTCCTTCAGCCTCTGCTCTGCACTTTATCCCCATATTTGCTCCTATGAGTATTTTGGTCTTCTTTCTTGAGCTTCATGTGGTCTGTGAATTGCATCTTGTGTATTCTAAGCTTTTAGGCTAATATCCACTTATCAATGAGTGCATACCATGTGTGTTCTTTTGCGATTGGGTTTGGATGGTATTTTTCTAGTTCCATCCATTTGTCTAAAAATTTCATGAATTCATTTTTTTTAATTGCTGAGTACTCCATTGTGTAAATGTACCACATTTTCTATATCCATCCCTCTATTAAAGGACATCTGATTCTTTCCAGCTTCTGGCTATTATAATTAAGGCTGCTATGAATACAGTAGAGCATGTGTCCTTGTTATATGTTGGAGCATCTTTTGGGTATGTGCCCAGAAGCAACTGGGTCTTCAGTTAGCACTATATCCAATTTTCTGAGGAATCACCAGACTGATTTTCAGAGTGGTTATACCAGCTTCAAATCCCACCAGCAATGGAGGAGTGTTCCTCTTTCTACACATCCTCGCCAGCATCTGCTATCACCTGAGTTTTTGATATTAGCCATGCTGACTGGTGTGAGGTGGAATCTCAGGGTTGTTTTGATTTGCATTTCCCTGATGACTAAGGATGTTGAATATTTCTTTAGGTACTTCTTGGCCATTTGATATTCTTCAGCTGAGAATTCTTTGTTTAGCTCTATACCCCATTTTAATAGGGTTATTTGATTCTCTGGAGTCTTAACTTCTTGAGTTCTTTGTATATATTGGATATTAGCCCTTTATTGGATGTTGGATTGATAAAGATCTTTGCCCACTCTGTTGGTTGCCGTTTTGTCCTATTGACAGTGTCCTTTGCCTTATAGAAGCTTTGCAATTTTATGAGATCCCATTTGTCTATTGTTATCTTAGAGCATAAGCCATTGGTCTTTTGTTCAGGAAAATTCCTCCATACGAGGATCTTCCCCACTCTCTCTTATTAGTTTCAGTGTATCTGGTTTTTATGTGGAGGTCCTTGATCCACTTGGACTTTTCCTTTGTACAAAGAGATAAGAATGGATCAATTTGCATTCTTCTACATACTAACCTCTGGTTGAATCAACGCCATTTGTTGAAAATGCTGTCTTTTTTCCTCTGGAAGAATTTTTATAGAAAGTAAATGCCATGGAACTTGTACAAGAAGCAGTATGTAATAGTTATCTGGTTATATTCTGTGGTGGTAGGTGTATATCTTCAAACAAACAAGCTATCAGTCAGCTCTTCCTGATACCAGCTAGCTCAGGTCTTCATTAATTCTTCCTGAATTTTGTTAACAGTCTCCTAATTGGCTTCTTATGTTCAGAAATTCTTTTCTCTGAAATACTTGGAATAAATGCATATATATGTCAAAACCAAGTTGTCCAAATACCATTCCTTTTCTCAGACAAAGAAATCTTAGAGTTGATCTATCATTTTTAACATGGGGAAGCTGAATTACTATTTTTTACTTATCCATAAACATTTGTACAAAATAAAAAAATTATATCTATGTTCGTATATATACACCTCATATCTTTTTAGTATTTCTTTGTATGGCTTAATATTCTATATTTTTGTTTTGGTAGTGTTAGAAATGGAAACCTTGATGACGAGCTACATCTAACTCTCCATGATGCTTTTATTTTAATTGCTGCATTCTGTTAAGTTCAGTACTATGCACATTTATAAGTGTTTTTGCTCTGAGTAACTTCTTAGACTATTTTATATACTTAATCTTTTGAAGATTGGATGCATTTTTACTTCTAGTTCTGAGGAAAATTTTAGATAGATGGGAAATTAAGTCTAATAATAAGAGTCTAACTTTATCTCGCTATAAGTAGTAGATAACCTATTTGAAAATAAAAGAGAAAATGACAGTGTAAATTCAGTCAAATGGCCTTTGAAGAACCAAGTTTCTGCTGGCTAAGGATTGTGCATGTTTCAGCTGTTGCCCCTGCATAGTCAGAAGTTCCCTTTTTCTTTTATAATCTTCCAGTGTCTTTCTGAAGAAACTCTTGCTTACTATCCATTGGGGAGATACAAAAGTAAATTGTGTTTTAAATCACCACTTCTTAACAAGGGAAGACGATGTGGTAAGAGTTTTAAGAGAAAGCAGGCCAGGATTGATAAGCTCAAGGAGCTTATGATCCAAGATACCAGAATGGAAGCAAACCCTAGCAGAAGTAGTTTACTCTGTACCTGCTCTTCTCTACCACTGAGCTAGGTCGATCATGGTGGACCATCTATTGCCTGTCTATAATAGATGGTCTGTCTATAATTGTTCTGAATTTCTTTCAATTACTTTTTTTTTAAAAAATTATTGGTTATTTTATTTATTTACATTTTAAATGTTATTCCCCTTCCTGGTTTCCCCTCCACAAACCCCCTATCCCACCCCCCTCCCCCCTGCTTCTATGAGGGTGCTTCCCCACCCCCCTCTTGCCTCACTGCCCTAGCATTCCCATATGCTGGGGCATCGAACCTTCACAGGACCAAGGCCTCCCATTCATTTGATGCCAGACAAGGCCATCCTTTTCTACTTATGCGGCTGAAGCCATGGGTCCCTCCATGTGTACTATTTGGTTGGTGCTTTAGTTCCTGTGAGCTCTGGGGCTGTCTGGTTGGTTATTGTTGTTCTTCCTATGGGGCTACAAACATCATTCAGTCCTTTAGTCCTTCTAATTTCTCCATTGGGGTCCCTGTGCTCAGTTTGATGGTTGGCTGCAAGAATCTGCATCTTTATTGGTAAGGCTCTGGCAGAACCTCTCAGGAGACAACTATATCAGGCTCTTGTTATCAAGCACTTCTTGGCATCAGCAATAGTGTCTAGGTTTTGTGTCTGCACATGGCATGGATCCTCAGGAGGGGCAGTCTCTGGATGACCTTTCTTTTAGTCTCTGCTCCACTCTTTGTCCCTGTATTTTCTTTAGACAGGAGTAATTCTGAGTTAATATTTTTGAGATGGGTGGGTAGACCCATCCCTCATCCAGGGGCTGTGCCTAACCTCTGGATATGGTCTCTACAGGTTCTCTCTCCCCTTTGTTGGGTATTTCAGCTAATGTCATCCCTGTTAGGTTCTGAGGCCTCTTGCTTCCCTGGCTTCTGGGACTTTCTGGTGACTACCCCCAGTTTAACTTAACTTTTTCCTTGTTTTCTCTTCTTGTGTTCCTAGATAGCAACCTGGTATACATACTCTTTGAAAGTGCCTATCATGTGTGATAACATAATTGATTTATATATGAAGTTAAGTTTATCATGTGTAGTTAGTCTTTATAGAAACAGAACTGAGAGATTGAAAAAAAATAGTGTGTGTGTGTATGTGTGTGTGTGTGTGTGGTGTGTGTGTAATCCAGGTAGTCATTACAACAATAGCTGGCTCACAATGGGTAGCCAAAAATCTGGTAGTTGTTCAGTACATGAGACTGGATGTCTCAGGTTCCCAATCTGTTGCAGGAGTCCCAGAGAAGTCCTAAAGAATTGCAAGGTCTTCAGTCTATGTTGAAATCTTGAAGAAGTAGTTTCTAATAACCAGAGAAGGAGTGTCTCAGCAACAGGAAAGATGAACTTCCTAGTGAGAGTGAAGGCAAGCAGGCAAAAAACAAAAGCTTCTTTTTTCCATGGCCTTTTCTGTGAGTGTCACTAAAAGTTGTGGCCCAGGTTTAGGGTAGATCTTTCCACCTTAAATGGTCCAATCAAGAAAACTCCCTCCTATGTATGCCCAGCTGCTCAGTTTACTTGATTTCAAATGTAGTCAAGTTGAAAAATCAAGATTAGCCATACACCTTAAGCTCTAGTGAATATTTAGAAAGTTTTTGAGGGTATTATATTCTCAACATTGTACCTAATACTCAAAGAATGAAAAATGGAGGAAACCAATCTTTAAAAAGTTGTTAGTATGTGCCATACCCTTTCAGATACTGTTATCTCATTCACTTGTTACAGGAATGCTGTGAGTTAAGTATTTTGTTTCCTGTTGTGAAAAGGCTCAGAACATTGTGTGATATACTTCTTGGTAGTTGTTAGAGCCAGAAATTAACTATACGAGTAACAATACAAACAACAACTTACGTGTTCATTTTATCATTCCACACATAATAGTCAGTGGATCTGAAGAATTTGTAATATAGTAGCAAAAATACTTTGTGACGCTTGTAATTGGTTCTTGACATGTTTCATGATTAAATTCTGGAGTAAGTTTTACAATTAAAATACAAATTTTAGGAAAGGGGAGATTCATTAGAAACTAGACTATAGAGAAAATTCTCTCTGGAGATTCAGATTCTTTAGAGAAATAGTAATATTTTAAAAGACAGGCTGGATTCTAGGCAAAAATACTATTCTTTTTTTTTTTTTATAGGTACTTTCTTCATTCACATCTCCAGTGCTATCTCAAAAGTCCCCCACACCGTCCCTTTCCCCCCACTCCCCCACCCACCCACTCCCACTTCCCGGCCCTGGTGTTCCCCTGCACTGAGGCATATAAAGTCTGCAAGACCAATGGGCCTCTCTTTCCACTGATGGCCAACCAGGCCATCCTATGATACATATGCAGCTAGAGACACGAGCTCCGAGGGGCACTGGTTAGTTCATATTGTTGTTCGACCCATAGGGTTGCAGTTCCCCTCAGTTCCTTGGGTACTCTCTCTAGCTCCTCCATTGAGGGCCCTGTGATCTATTCAATAGCTGACTGTGAGCATCCACTTCTGTGTTTGCCAGGCCCCAGCATAGTCTCATAAGAGACAGCTATATCAGAGTCCTTTCAGCAAAATCTTGCTAGTGTATGCAATGATGTCAGCGTTTGGAGGCTGATTACGGGATGGATCCCCCGATATGGCAGTCTCTAGACGGTCCACTCCTTTGTCTCAGCTCCAAACTTCGTCTCTGCAACTAAAAAATTATCAGAAACTCGGACTGAATATCTTCCTTTTTGAATAAATAGGTATGAAATTCTCAGAGCTCAATGGTATGTCATATCCTATAAACTATTGGAAAACTATTGGAAAACTAAAACTAATGTCTTAGTACAGTTTCTGTGTTGAAGCATAATGACCAAAAGCAACTTGGGGAGGAAAGGCATCTTTTCACTCACAGTTACAGGTCAAAAGCAGTGAGGCAGGAGCTCAATCAGGGCTGGAATCAACACAGGAGCTGATGCAGAGGCTATGGAGGAATGCTGCCTATTGGCTTGCTCCTCATGGCTTGCTCAGCTTGCTTTCTTCTAGAACCCAGGACTATGATCCCAGGAGTGGCACTACTCACAAAAAGCTGGGCCCTCCCACATCAACCATTAATTAAGAAAATGCCTTATAGGCTTGCCTACAGACCAGCTTTATGGGGGCATTTTCTCAATTGGGTTTCCCTCTTCTGAGGTTACTCTAGACTGTGTCAAATAGACATAAAATTAGCCCTCACAGAGGAATACCTGAAAGAAAGAAACATGCCCCTTGAAAATAGTTAAAGGACTGCTTCGGTCATCCCAGATATTTGTTTGCACAAAGTCAGAATTAGGCCCTAGGAATTGCATTAGTTTATCTCGTGGATTTTGTTTGTTTGTTTGTTTATTTCTGTAGTATCATTGCTATTTATTGTGTCACTTAATAACTCATAAAATAATTTTATTGACACAGATAAATGTTGTATTTCAAATCCCACCAAAAAGGTAGTGCTTTTAGAGTAAACACTATTTTTCAAGTATAGTTTTTAGCTTGGAACAGATATGCCTCTCTTGAAATGTTTCATTAATAAAACAAAACAAATCTTTTTCTGTGGGGTGGCGCTGTAACGTGGGTAGAGAGAGGATGGGTGTTGTTCATCATCTAAACTGATGTATAAACCACCAGATACCAAGTCAACTTTGATGCATAGCTAAGGGTCCTTGTTCTATTGTCTTATCTTACTACTAATCCTTGTGTTGTCTTCTGTGATGCCCTTTCATATTTGAATGGCAAAACCAATTCTGCTTGTTGCTTTCCAATTCTAATCAGTTATGATCTGATAAAATCTATAGAAAATATTTGGTTGAACATATATACTTTTACATGATTTTGTCTTTGACCATTTCTTTTCTGTAAATTACTTTGCAACTTAAAATTTTAGTTTTTAGATAGTAGAGGATTGTGTGTGGTTTTAAAAATGATAATTAGAGTCATGATTAGATGCCCATTGTAATTGGTGCTTTAATCCCATTTTAAAATTTAATAATAGGGAACTGGGAGATTGATGGGAGTAAGGAAAGAACTGACATTTAAAAACCTACTATATATCAATTGTTTTACTTTTTATAATTATATTTACCATAAGAAACATGACTTAAATATTATTCTCCCCCAGGAGATAATAATAAAGCAGATCTATAGAGATTAAAATTTTCTTAGAGTTTCAAAGCAAGTAAGTATGGTCTAATGCTTAACTTGAAATCATCTTGGTTATATATTGAGTTAAGTACCCACAGAAAAATATGATCTTGCAGATCTGATACATGGTACATTCACACATACATGTTCTCAAAGTACATTTTGAGTATGGTGAACCTGTTTAGGATATATAAGGTAAACACCAATATAACAATCAGGTCTATTGATTTTTATATATATATATATATATATATATTCCTTAATTTGAGCAAATTATATAACTGTCCTGCATCAGAATTTTGACACATGTAAAATAAAGCAGAGGCTTTAAGTCCAGTGCTTGTTCTAGTCTTCCTCCTTACTTTAGCTTGTCTACTGCTTAGGGCTTCAGGGTGACAGCTTTTTCTAGTGGGGAATTCAGGAAAGAAGTGCTTACAATCTTCTTAACTAGTTTGTCAGTGTTATTAATCAATCCTTAGCATTCTCATCTAGTATATAAAGATACATTTCTCAGTTGGGGACCACTTCTATCTGAGGAAAGAGTAATGGTGAAGAGAAGTTACTAGTTTATACAGCTTTCAGCATTGATCTTCAAATTATAACAGAAGCCACAGCACAGACAATAAGTTTTAGAGGAAATATCATCTGGATATTCTTGATAAATTATATAGTTCAACATTTTGGCAAATTGCATTTGAGTTTCACATGTTTGTTGCTTCTCCTGAACTATTAGTGCTAAATCACTGCCTTAGTGTCCCCCAATCCCATATCTGTCTTGATTTGAAAGAATTTGTTATATTTCTAGTAATGTTAAATGAGGCCTAAGGCCAGAGTGAAAGGAGGGGCCTTTCAACCTCAGGATTTAGAAATAATATAGAGCAATTGTTTTGGGTTGGAAATAATACATAATCAAGCAGATGCTAATGGGAAAATGCAATGCAGGGGAAGAGAAAAGAGATTGGGGTGCTGTTTGGAAGTTCCATAGAGGAGAGTACATTGCCCCTTTATTATAACAATGTTTCTGCACTATAATAAGGCCTTTCACTGCAAGTTCAGCCTTTTTCATTCATTTGTTTTGTGCTCTGCTTCCTCTGTTACTAATTGTCAGCACAATAGTCTTCCAACTATGAAGTCTCAGTGTCCTTTTGGACCAATTTGTCATTGTCTTTTTCTCTCACCCCAACCCATGCACTCAGAATCTATTACCATAGTTGCATTTTTAGATATTTTGTATGTTTTAAAATGGCAGTGCTTTTGAAACATGCCAAAATAGTTCATGGTAATTGAATCATCGAACTAGCAACAGTTACTGCTTCCAAATGCATACTGATAGAGTCTCTTTCTATAGGCTATTCTTATAACTTAAAATATGCATATAATACATTTAAGGCAATATTTAAGTCATTTTGAACTTCACTATAGTCTATTATTTGCAGATTTATTGTTTACATTATAAATCATTCTATGTTTTTGTTACTTTACAAAATTTTATGTCTTTTTCCCATCAATAATTTGTATTGTTATAGATAATTTTATTTTGACAAAGGAATAAGCAAAATTGTCATAGACTGACAGAGCTGAATAAATTCTTCTATAAATTTTAAAAGTAGTTTATTTGGTAGACTTCTATCCTAGAATTCACAAAGCCTGAGGTTCAGCCCCAAAACCTTATAAAACTGAGTATGATGGTACAGGGCTATATTCTCAACACTCAAGATGATCAGAAGTTCAAGGTCATTTTCAGCTAAAAACTGTTTGAGGCCAGCCTGGGGTACATGAGACCTTATTGTAAGGAGAAAAAAGATATTAAACAGAAAAGGTATTTAAGGTACTAAGTCGCATTTTGTTATATCATCAAACTATACACTTAACTTCATTGTAGATTACTTGTTATATATGTTACCACATTTTAATGTCCAGGGCTAGTATATTAAAATGAATAAATACAAAGTTATTGTTCCCAATTCCTTATTTTGTGTTTATTAAATGCTTGTAACTATATTAAAATTCTTTCAGTAAAGGGTTGCACTTTACTTTTGTGTTTGAATTATTATTTCATAGTAAATACAGTTCATTTTTATTAGCAATTTCATGTGTGCAGAAAAAGGTTATTGTGGAACACCTAATACATGTATTTATTTCATGAAAGGCAGGATATGGTGGAAAAATGTTAGTGGTGAAAATGCTGCCTCTCAAAATATGCTTTGAGTAATAGTGATTTCCATGGCAATCATATACATTAAAGAAAAAAATATTTGGAGAGGTTTATGATTTAAAGCTTCAAATAGTGTCCAGTGAAGGTACTAAAGTAGTATTCTAAAATGTCAGATTTTGAAATACAGATCATAAAAGTGAAGAACATCTACAAGAATAGAAAAATTATATTAGTATCCTGATCATAGGCTCCTAATTATTGACTTTGTTAAGCAATAAAGAATGAGAATTTGTTGTATTTTCTATTTTCTTTGCATGGAAAAATATATGTTGCTTTTGTGTAATGTTTTTGGCTCAGGAACAGTAACTAGAAATGATCCAACCTCTTCTTTCCTGGAGTAAGGTTAGCAGGTGAAAGTTCTTTTCTTTATAATGAAAAGGTATCATAGATGGAGAGAAACCAAGCTCAGAGAAGGAGTAGGAGGGGCAAACAAAATGGACTAGATCTAGTCTCCTCGTTTTCACATATTACTCAGTTTTCATAGACAATTTTTCTAGCACTTTTTTTTTTCAGATACTATTGAGGTATGTGTTCAAACAGTTTCACACAAGCTGTGCATTTTGAACAAATTTTTAGCTAGTTTGAGCCTTGTAGATGTGCTCATTTACAAAATGGAGGGTAATTACACTGTTTGTGTTTTTGCTTTAAGGTGGAAACATTTAGAAACCAGAGTGCAGCATTTGGCACAATGGTCATTTAATGGTTGTTCTGAAATTGCTACTTATTGGCCACAGACTTTACCTATCTTCAGTACCTTTAAAATGGAATTGTAATTAGACATCATTTCTTTATTTATTTAGAGGAGAGAGGTGCTGTCAATATATAGCCCTGGGTATCCTGCAACTCCTTATGTAGACCAAGCTAGCCTCAAACTCATAGAGCCCCAACTGCCACTGGTTCTTGAGTAATAGAGTTAAAGATATGTGCCACCATGCCAAGCCTTAGTAGAATATTTTTAAAAGGATAAAAGTAGTATTTAAAGATTAAAAAGGTTGAAATACAATTTTAAACCTTTAAATAAAAACTGAACAGATAATTTATTGTAATTCCTTTTGGAAATATGTACATATAAGTGTTAATTGGCTTTCAAGTTTGCAGAAAAATTAGAATTTTGAACAAACTATCATCTGTGGGTCAGAATGGTGTCCAGTAAGCAGAGTGTGTGAACTTCAGCTTGTAGTTGGTTACTCTGGAGAGCTTCACTAGTGTAACTGCTTAATGTAAGAGCCAGTTTAACAGAGCTTTGAAAGTGGATGCTCCCTACCTCAGGAGAGTACGATGGACAGTGCTAAGGAGGACACCCAGTGACCATTTCTTTGCTGCCCAGATCACAGAGGCACAGTTTAATGCATGTGTCATATATACCAGGCATACACAATGCTGGCCACAAAAATAATCTGAAAAGTTAGTATTTTATGGCATAAGATTGTTATTTTACAGAGCTCTGGGAGTGCTGCTTTCATTTAGGTTAAATTTGTTTTAGGTAGGATGACTTGTCTACAGATTAGGACATGGAGATCATGTATTTATTAGTATTTCAGGACCTATGTGACCTTTTATGTTGGTCAGTTTTTCATGAAATTAGGAGACCTAACATTTGATATGTTCATATTTATAATTATTTTATCTTCTTGATAAATTATTCTTATTTAATGTGTAGTGGCTTTCTCTTTATCTTTTTTGTCTATTTTTATCATGAAGTATACTTCAGTTATCGGAATAGCTATGCCAGCTTGTTTTTTTGTTTTTGTTTTTGTTTTTTTTTCTGTTTGCTTGATAGATTGTCTTTTACCTTTTGACTCAGTCTTTGGGTCCTTTTACCAGTAAGATGTATTTCTTGGAAACAACAGATAGCTAGATTTAGTTTTTCAATCCTGTCTACCAAACTGTGTCTCTTCATTGATGAGTTGAGATTATTTATATTTTAAATTAATATTAAGAGATATTTATTCATTGTGATAATTTTGTCAGTTGTTTTTCTGACTAGTTGGACTGTTCCTTGGCCTTTTCTCTCCCTTGTTAATAGGGGGATGTGTTGGTTTACTGCACTGAACATGATGAGTTCTTTTCTGTTGGAACTTTGCTCTTTTTCCATGCTCTTACGATTGAGATGGTCTTTCTGTGTTCCATATTCATGTGAAAACCTCCAGTAGTTAGTGCTGGCTTAGTGGCCATGAACTGCTCTCGGGTGTTTGTCTTTAAATGTCTCTTTTGTCAATTTTCATAGCTAACTTTGCTGAATGTAGCAACATTCCATGGTTCTTAACTTTTAAGGATACTAATAAGAGATCTGATATTATTCTAAATTCTAACATGTTTGCCTTTGTGAGTTGGAGGTTTTTTCCCATAAAGATTTTAATTTTTTTTTCTTGAATTGGGATTTTTTTTTTTCTTATTTTGACTTTATTGTGTTCTGCAGAGATAGATACCCATGTCTGTCTGGGGTTTTAAACATTACTCGTATTTGGATATCTGTCTCTATAGACTTAGGGAAAACATTTTTAATTCCTTAAATGTTTATCTCAGACCTTTGCTGTTGTGAGTTAATAGATTTGCCCCCTTGCTTACTTCTCAGAATTCTTTGATGTTATGGTGTGTCCATTTGTTTACTTTTCCTTATTGACTTTAGTTGTAGTGCTTTGTTGACTTAGCTGTTTATATCTAATTTGTCTTACTCTGTCTGTCTATTATTGATGGTGCTTTCTGCTTGCTTGCTTTCTTTCTTTCTTTCTTTCTTTCTTTCTTTCTTTCTTTCTTTCTTTTCTTTGCTTTTTTGTTCCCATTAAGAGTTTCATTTTCAGTTACCCTCTCCTATATCAGTTTCCTTGTTAAATGTTTTTAAAACCAGTATTGTTGATTATTCCCCTCCATTTTCCTGTTCTTTTTGTTTTTATTTTTATTTTTCTTCCTATGTTGCTGACTTTACTTTCTGGTTTCAAAATTGGATTTGTCTGCTTGTTTGTAATCCTCTTTCATGTTTTTATTTTTACTGATAATTTTTTAAAAATTTCATGTTATATTTTTATATTTTAATATAGTTTGGTAGTTGATGTGTTTCTAATTGTGTTGAGGAATCTTGATACCATAAGATTTTTCATATTTCTTATAATTTGCTTGTTTCTTGGTATGGCTTTCTGTTACCTTTTTGAGGGGCAAGGAGCCGCCCCCCCCCCCCAAAAAAAAGAGGTAGATACTGGAAATGATGCAAGCTTTTGAAACCAAAAGCCCAGCTCTAGTGGCACACCTCTTCCAACAAGGCCATACCTTCTAAGTCTTCCCAACTGAGGACCAAGCATTCTAAGAAGTGAACATATGGGGACTATGCTCATCAAAGCTACCAGTCGGGAATGGAATGCACAGAAATAGAAAAAGCAAGGTTAAATAAATTCACAGGGGATTGAAAAGAATGTTCTGAAGGGATAGATTTGAGGAGAGATTAAAGTTGAAAAAAAAAGGAAAGAGTAATGAGTGATGACATTTTCATAAACAAGATTATTTAAATGAAGGATAGGAAATAAAGAAGAAATTAAAAATGGGTTTGTTAATCTAAGACATTAAAATAATATTAAATGAGAAGTGAAAGAAGCCTGAGGAAATAAAAGAAAAGATAAGAAGGAAAAAAGAGTGACCACCGATGAATACATAAAAATTAGATTAACATATAAAAAGGAATGACAAATAGCATGATATAAAATCCACTAGAAGTATTATTAAAAGTTTAGTAAAAATGAAAAGTAGTATACAAAGATTAAAAGAAAAGGTGAAGTATTGGATGGAGCTCCTCTCTGTGTAGTGAGCCAGGTGCATATATTGGGAGGGTTTGTTGAACTTGAAGACTTGTCTTTTTCTCTTGTTGATGCTGTTGCTGATACTGGACAAGTATCTGATGTCTGCTAGAACTATCTTCACTTCACTAGCATCCATCCTTGTTCATGCACTAGGACCTCTGCATACCATACTTAAGTGCAGTCTGTGGGGCTAGGCAGGTAATCCTCTTATGGAGATACTACCTGCTTCCTGCTTCGTATGCTTCAGGAGTGGCTAATTATTTAGCTAGTGAATGATTTATAAATGTGTTGTATCTGTTGAAATCTGCTCTAATACTGGCCTGTGTACAGGCAGAATGCCTGCTTTTGTACTTTCTAGATAGGTCGCTCCTGAGTTCTCCCTGCCTGCTGACCTGCAGCCTGAAGCTCTTAGGCTCTCTAGGGTGATTCTCAGTTAAGGCGATCTGGTCAGCACTTCCTCATTTGATTAGAGCCCTTGCTGCATCTGCCCTTCTAATTGTCAGTGTTGACATTCACTGCTCAGTACAACAGCTTTAGGCCTTACCCTGGGGTTAAGGCCAGCCAAATTAAGACTCCCTGGTCTATGTTTGCTTCTTGTGTGTTATCTCCCTAGGAGAACTCAACTTTGTTTTTTGGTTTTTTTTTTTTTTGCTTTGTTTTGTTCGTTCTTTTAACAATTTATTCTCTTTCATGATGGTTCTTTGTTACTGCCCTTCTAGTCATACAGAGCAACACAGTGGCACTTCTCTCTCCCTCTGCCCCATCACCTGAAGAAATCACTGTCTTATCAAGCCCATAATTGAATTTTCACTTGTGAGGGAGGGTTACAGGCTCTTATTAAGGGCACCCATGTCTTACTTAGCTTATTACTGTTTACAAGTGACTTCTGATTCCTTTCCCTTGTGAGAGAGGCATTGAACTCTAATTCATACCATCAAAATTAGACATGTGCTTTGACATCTTCATAGATATTCCCTAACAGAATCTAATCAGTTCCTGGCTGACTGATTCTAGTGACTGTGTACACTTAAGAATTACAGTTTGTTGCAATTACAGTTTGTTGCTTGAGAAGACCTCACAGTGATAAAAGATAAAAGCAATCCTTTAAAGATGTTTGATACTATAAAACAATGTCAGGTGAACAAGAAGGGGCATACTAATAAATAAGTGAAACTATAGACATAGAAAAAACAAGTCTCTGCCCAAAAGTAAACAAAACATTTATGGAATGATTATGATTTGATTTAGACTTTAAAGGATTGGTATTGCTATGACAGTTGGTGCCTTAAAATGTAAAGGGTTAAAATAAATAGGTGTTTCTGATAGTAAAAGCTAGAGAAGCAAAAGTTAAAGATACAGGAAGGAACAAGACTTGTTTTGTTTGGGAAAAACTGAAGAGTCTGGTTTAGCAGGTTGAACCAGTCAGACTGAAGATGGGCTCCAAAGAAATACTAAGGTCAGGTTGTGAATAACCTTGAACAGATAATTTGTGGAAAGCTATAAGTTGCTGTGTATTTTGTTTAGAATAACACTGTGTAGTTGTCAACTATTTATTTAATAGTTTAAGTACTTGTGTATTTAAAGAGATACTTAATTTTATTTATAGAATGTCAGTTAATGAAAACAGAACGACCAAAGCCAAATACATTTATTATCAGATGTCTTCAGTGGACCACTGTTATAGAGAGAACATTTCATGTAGATACACCAGAGGAAAGGTAAGAGACTTATTCATTCTTATTATGTTAAAACAATAGTGTAAAGATGTATTTGTATCTGGATTCATTATTTGTAATTAGATATAAATATATTTGTAATGTGTTACACTTTATTGTTCTGTTTCTATTGTCTTGCTTGTTTAACTAGGGCTGGAAAATGATAAATCACCCTTGGACTACTTTAAAATAAAGTTCTTCTGAGAAAACAGTACACAAATATTTTTTTAATTGAACACATTTTATATACAAGCTATATGGTGCTTATGTGTAAAATTCAGGATAGAATGTGGTAGTAAAATGTTTCCAGTAAACTGCCTGTATGCATGTTAGTTTCAGATACCAAATGGGAAGGGTTCTGAGATTTTTGTCTAAACTTTAGAATATTAGTAAATAGTAGGATTGATTAGCGTAAGTAATCAATCTCCTGTGACTCATGAACAACATTATGATACTGATCAGCTCTGTGATATCCATGAGGCTATACTCCCAGTCTTTTGATATGCTGTTTTGTACCTATTTTGCCACTTTCTACTTCTATCTTAATATTCTTTTATCTGATGGCCTGGTAATGAGTAAGGTCTATTATTTTCCTATAGATGTTATTATATTTTATCATAGTCAACAACTTATTAGAATATTAATAGCCTTCTTTTCTAAATGAATAACTTATTCTATCATGCTTCTCTAAGACTTTAATGAAAGCAAAATAATCTTTTAAAATCCGAATAAAATGAACAAAGACAAAAGTTTTTGTTGTTATTTTGAAATACTCTGTAGGGCTTTTTACATGCTAGGTGAGTGCTCTATCACTGAGCTGCAGACCTAGCCCTCGCTTTTTTTATCCTAAAATATTATTTTAGTAATACTTTTGATCAATAAATTGTGATGTATTTTAGGAATATAGAAAAAAATAACAGTGTGGCACTAATAATATTTTTATTTTCTATACTTGCAGTATTCTTTGTTTTGAAGTATATACAGGCTAGTGTGTACACCCTTCTCATGCCTAACTCTCATTCATCTACCCTAGGCTTTCGGCACACTGAGTTCTTCATTCACAACAGAGACCTCAACCTAGAGCTGTGGTCATAACAGCTCTTGTGTCTTTGAGGTCTCAGTGTCAAACAGCAAGTTCCCCCCAGTACTTACCCTGATTTTGGTAGGCTAGGTAGGTCCTCTGGCTACATATTTTTTAGCTTTATTCCCTTTTTTTTTTTTTTTATTTTATGTGTATGTATGTTTTGCCAGCATGTTATATCCATGTACCATGTTGTATACTACCCATAAAAATCTGAAGAAAATTTCAGATCTCCTGGAACTAGAGTTAGAGACAGAAGGTCGTTAGATCCCCTGTGAGTACTAGGAATCAAACCTGGGTTCTCTGGAAGAGCAGGCACTGCCCTTTACAACTGAGCAATCCCTCCAGCCCCTCCCCAGTTTTTGAAATAAATGTATCATTTCTATTACTTTTGTTTGCCTTTTGTAAACTTCTTGACAGCAAGGATCAATATCTTGTTTTGTTTTAAAATCTTGAGTTCACAGTCCAGGATGTGATGACAAGGTGTTTATTAGGTGATAGATTAATGCAGTGCTCCCTGTCGTTGGATTTCTTTGAAGAATGTTATTATAAATGGATTTTTAACATTTACTGAAGCTTGATTGAGTTTGCTCATTTTTCCTCCCAAAGTTGGATATAAGCCGTATCTTTTTGATATTAGGTAGAAGGGCTTAGACAGTTTCTTGCTCTGCAGTCCAGGTTGGCCTGAAACTTACTATGTCACTCTTGTATCAGTCCTTCTGCTTTGACTTCCTGAGGGCTGAGATGAATATGAGATGTGTGGTAGACAACAGCTATGTCAGCTCTTGAGCCTCCAAAGTCCTCTGACTTTCCTTCCCTAACTGTCTACTCATCTGAAGAATTAATTTTCTCTCATTTATTTTTAAGAAAATGGAAATTAACCCATTGAGTTTACTGTTGGGGTATGTGTTTCATCGTTCATGAGTCACCTGGTGTCTGGAGACTTTATAGAGCTCCCATCTAGTGTCAGTAAGGACTTAGAGGTGTCTCAGAATTCAAATCCTCTCTAATGTTCTGGCCCCACTCTGAAATTTTTTTGTGTGATAAACTAGATGGATTCTTCCTATGTGTGCTACTTTATTTGAATGGATAATTTAAGATTGGGACATTTTTTTAAAAGTGGTGAGTCTAATGTCTCAGATCATACTGACTTGTTTTTCCTTCACAATCATTAAATTATGAATGTGTGGGTGTGCATGCATATGTGCTTGTTCATGTGTATGCCTGTGTGTACGTGTGCATATGCATGCATGCCTGTATGTGCTCATGTGTGTGCATGTGTGTGTGTAGGATTTTAGATTTTCATTTTGTTTTTTGACTTTATATTTTCTGTTGTTCTTAATAGTAATACTGGTTTTAATTAGAAAAACTTTATTAAATTTTTAACTTGAAGCAGTTTCCCGTATTACCTTTTTTTAAAAAAAAAGTTTTTAGATATTTTACTGTATTTGTTTTTAAAATTAAATTTATGTTAACTTATAGTTGAAAACATAAAATACACATATTAATGGATACCATGTCATATTTTAATATATGTATAAATTATATTTATCTCACAAACTTTTATTTAAGGTAATTATTAGAAATGCATAGTATGTTGCAATCTATGGTCTTCCGACTATACAGTAGCACAATGTAATTTTTTGCTCCCATCCAACTGTACTTATCTTCACTAATCAGTCTTTAACCATCCATTTCTTCCCTCTTACAGTCTCCGTAGCCTTTGGTCATCACTGTCTTCTTCAAACTTAGAAGATCAACACTTATATTCCCCATATGCATGAGATAATATGGTTCTTTCTGTGCCTAGCTTTCTTAGCATAGTGATCTCTAGTTCCTTCCATGTTGTCCTAAATGACAGAGCTCTTTACTTTTTTAAGAGTGCAGAAGATTCTACTGTGTGTATATGTTACATATTCTTTATTCATTCATCAGTTGATAAATACTTCTGTTATTTCCACCTCTAGACTGTGTGAATAGTACTACAGTAGACATGGTCAAGTTATTGCCTTTTTGAATGGCTAATTTAATTCTTTTGGGTACATGCCCAGAAATGGGATGGCTGGATCGTAGGGTAGTTTTAAATTTTTGAAAGATCTGCTGTACTCCTTTTCACAGCACGTACTACTAGTAGTACCATTGACACCTGCCATCATCTATTTTCTTTTTTCATTGGATATTTTCTTTATTTACGTTTCAAATATTATCCCCTTTCCTGGTTTCTCTCCCTCCCAGAGGCACCCTATCACATCCTCCCTCCCCTTGCTTCTATGAAGGTGTTCCTCTACCCACACACTCCCACATCCCCGCCCTCAATTCCCCTACACTGGGGCATCTATAGAGCCTTCATAGGACCAAGGACCTCTCCTTCCATTGATTCATGGCCATCATTTATTTTCTAATGTCTTTAGTAGCTAGGAGTAAGGTGTTGCCTCACTGTGGTCTGTGACTTTCATTTGCCTGAGTATGGAAATGCTGAGAACAATCTTTTGTTCATTTTTAATTGGATTGCTTGGTTGTTTGTTTTTTGGTTGTTGAGTTGTAGTGGTTCCTTATCAAAAATTAGGAACTAACTTCTTTTACATCCTTTGTGGGGGAAGGGTGCATAAAGATACAGAGTTTCATTTTGTCAGGGTGTATTTCTAGCTAGCCTGGAATTGTCAAACTTTGAGAATTTCTTTTAAAAAAAAACCCAAAAACCAAAATTATATATATATATAATATTTATATATTTCACACGCATATATAATGTATATAAGTATATGTATATATGCATACACATACAAATATATTTCATATATATGTGAAATATTTATGTATTTTCAGACCCTTTGGCCTAGTTCTTAAGTTTCAGTTTTCATTCTGCTGTTTTCTTTGCTTCAAAGTCGTTTTTTAAATTAGTGTTCATTTTGTGGCTGGTATTTTTGGTGTTAGTCAAAGATCACTGCTAAGACAGGTGCCATAAGGATTTTACCTTTGCTTTCTTCTAGCTTTGTAGCCTTAGGTCTTTATTTTGAAGTATGTATATGTAGTTTAAAATAAGACTCACATTTCATTTTTTTTCATACTTACACCCATTTTTTTTCCCAAAACCATGTGTTGAGGAAAGTCTCCTTTGACTTTATGTAGTTGTAGATTTTTGTAGTTGTATACTGTGAAAGATGGCCATGTATTTATGGTTTTATTATTTCTTCTATATATATTTCTCATTCTGTGTCTTTACTCAGATTCCATATAGTTTCAGTTATTATAACTTTACAATGTGTATTTATTTGTGTGTTCTTTGAGCATTTCTTAAATGTATATGATGTATTTTGACTATAACCACCCCACTCCCCACACCACTTTGGATCACCCTCCACCCTGTACCCTTTCCAACTTTTTCTTCATTTAAAAATAATGTAATTCATTGAATCCAACTAGTGCATGGGTATATAGGTATATCTACAGTAGCAAGAGCAACCCATCAGTTTCCATTCTCCTGAAGAAAATGTGTGAGTGTTCTCTAATTCGCCCGCGAATAAGGACACCACACACAATAGGGTTCTTCTGCAGCAAGCTTTATGCGTCTTGAGAGGGAGAGCATAAGCTTCACAACCGGAGACCCCAGGCAGTCCGAGCCCCTCCTTTTTATAAGAAATTCTCCCTGCCTCGGACGTGGCAAGCCATGATTGGCTCAACACTGATTGCCCCATCCCTGAGGCGGAGCTGCCCGGGGCGGGGATTTCCAGCACAGGATGTTTACGAGTTGTTATTGAGGAAATGACTCAGCACAGGATGTTTACGAGTTGTTATTGAGGAAATGACTCAGCACAGGATGTTTACGAGATAGCACTGAGGAAATGACTCAGCACAGGATGTTTACGAGATAGCGGTGCTCCACATCTCCCCCTTTTTTGTCTAATAAAACCAACTGGACACCCAGTATGAGAGGACGGGAACATTGGCCGAATCCTCTTACTCAGAGATGTAAGAACTATGTCCGCAAGCAACAACTAGGCTTGAGTGGGACCCGAAGTTGCTCTGACCTGTCCCTCTGCCATTTTTTCGAGGAGGGGAAGACTAGGGCAGGAAACCCCCACTAGACGGCATATTCCCCAGGTGGGACGGGGGGACCACCTGTGCGATGCATTGCTCTACAATCCTCTAGGGCTGCTGAAGCTCACCCGCTAAAGCGCGGGCAGCCAGCGACCAGTGGTGCAAATCGATTTTGTTTAAGCGCCGCCAACCATACCTGTGCAGATTGCCCCTGCTCCAAGGCAGCAAGCGCCTGGGATATCATGATTTTGTCTCTATTATTTTTCTTATATAATTTGCAAATTAACCATAAGCTAGATACCGATCCGAAGCAAAGGAGAATTCCAAACAAACCCACCCCCACCCATTCCTTAAAATAAGAAACAGCAGAAGAAATCCATGACGAAAAGCCTTCGGTCAAGGAGAGGTCAAGTCTGGTGGAATTGATTTGGACGATGGCCAATCTAAGTTTCTGGAGGGTTTGATCAAAATCAGACGTCCAATTATATAGCAGCTGTTGGGACAAACTCTTAGAAAGATTAGCGGCATATGTGAAATTATAGCATTATGTTTTTTGCCTTGTTCAACCCTTCCTCCGACACGATTTTTTCATTGGACAGGGTTAGGCCCAAATGTTGCATAATGTCTCTCCCCCAAAGGTTTACTGGGAGCGGGAGCACATAAGGTTCGAATTTACCCTTTTGTCCCTCAGGAGCCTTCCAGGTCAAACTCATTGAGCTTATGGCAGGGCATGAATGATATCCCAGACCTTGTAGAGAGTGGGACGATTTTGTAGTGGGCCAAGCTTTTGGCCACCAGTGCGTGGATATAATGCTTTTGTCTGCCCCGGTATCAAGAATACCTTCAAACCTTTTTCCATTTACTTCGAGGCAGAGTTTGGGCCTTTCATTCAGGGATACAACAAGGTAGGCTGAATCAGTTCCTGACGACCCCATCGTTTTGGGACTGGGGCCTGGGGAGTCCTCCCAGAGGGTGTCGGGGAGGAGCAGCAATTGAGCTATCCTATCTCCTGCACTGATGGAAAACACACCCCTGGGGCTGGAACATAAGACCTGTATTTCGGGGGAGTGTAGATGGTCAACAACCCCAGGATGGACCACTAGGCCCCGTAAGGTGAGTGATCCTCGTCCGAGGATAAGGCCCATGGTCCCAGGGGGCAAAGGTGACATTGGCTCTATAGGTACTGGTTGGATACTCATTTGGGGCATTAGTAGGAGGTCGGAGGCGGCACGCAGGTCCACCCTTGTGGGTCTTCCTGGGTCGCTTCTTCCGCCATCCCGGATGTTCTGACAAACCGGTTCCCATATCTTTGAGGGCCCTGGGACCGTGGGCCCAGTGACCCGTTTTTTGACACATTGGGAGCAGGAACATTTAATGGAGGCAAAAGCCTTCCCTGTATATCTCGCACTGAGCGACATTGATCTGCTCTGTGGTACCCTTTACCACACCTCGTGCAGAGGGTCAAGACCCCCCCTTTCTTGTCTGGGGCTTTGCAATCTCTTTTGAAATGTCCAGGCTTACCACAATTAAAACAGGTCCGTTCACCGGTCTTCTTTTGTGGAGGATGCTTTTGTGCTAACATGATGGCGGCCGCGAGGCCAGTATTGCTAAGTGGACCTCCAAGCTCTCTACACACTCTTAGCCATTCTTGCAACCCTTTTGATTTTCTAGGAGCAATGGCATTCCTGCATTCCTGGGTGGCTTGTTCAAAAATCAGTTGCTCAATAAAGGGTCCTATCCCCTCTGGGTCCCCAAAGATTTTTCCTGCCGCCTCCACCATGCGTGCGACGAAGTCGGCAAAGGGCTCCTGGGGCCCTTGAACAATTTTTGTAAGCTGATTGGTGGTTTCTCCCTTGTGATTAAGTGACTTCCAGGCCCGTATGGCTGTGCTGGAAATCTGGGCGTACGCCCCCCAATGGTAATTAATTTGATCTGCGGCCCACGGGCCTTGGCCTGTTAAAAGGTCAAATGTCCAATCCCGCTGCTCTTGCGTAAGGGCTATTGCGTTGGCCCTGGCCTGGGACTGGGCTGCCTCATGCCACAAGGCTTTCCATTCTATGTATTGTCCCATGGTAGGCAAGGCAGCCTTAACCACCATTTGCCAATCACTAGGTGTCATGGCAGTTTGTGCCATTCTTTCAAGAATCATAATAGTAAAATTAGCATTGGGACCATATTTTCTTACTGATTCTGCAAGATCTTTTATCTGACTATAGTCTACAGGAGCGTAGATTCTCCCCCCTTCCTGTTCATAAACAGGAAACGCTAAGTGTAGCTTGCGGAGGATCCTTTGGGGGAAAAAGGAAGTTGTGGATGACCGGGCCTCATAAGGTGGGGGAGCGGAGGGAATGGCGGCAGCCAACAATCTCCTATCCTTAGAGAAGACACCGGACGCGGGCTTACTTGACTCAGGTCGCCCGCCTTCATCTGGGTGATACCTTTCTCCTTTATATCTAACTGCTTCTTCTTCTAACTCGCCCTCTTCCTCCGAGGTCAGCTTACTATCCTCGGTTTCAGAAGAATCCGAGGTATCTCTTAGGTGGAGGGCAGCCAGTTCTCGGGTCGGATATAACCCGGGCCTGCTGCTCCCCTTCTCTCCCTTTCTATTTCTCCCGGGAGGTCCTTTTTCACTTCCCTTTTTTGCCTTTTTTACGGTTTTTGTGCGCACACCCATCCTCTCACTACGCTCGGATTCTGACATACCTTCCTGCATAGCTTCTAAAACCTTTTGCCCTTTCTTTCGGGCTAGGAACCATACAACCAAAGCCACGAAGACGATAATTAAAGCCTCGGGCAATCCCTCCCACGGCCCAGTTAGTTGAAGGGAGTGCGAAAGGGTCAGGTAAAATTCAGGCATACCTTTCCGAGACGTAGTTCCTGCAGTTCTGGACCCTCCCCGTCACCGAGGGATCTCCGACGGTGCTCACGATGTTCTTTGTTTTCCCGGGTTTTCGGCACCAGATGTGAGTGTTCTCTAATTCGCCCGCGAATAAGGACACCACACACAATAGGGTTCTTCTGCAGCAAGCTTTATGCGTCTTGAGAGGGAGAGCATAAGCTTCACAACCGGAGACCCCAGGCAGTCCGAGCCCCTCCTTTTTATAAGAAATTCTCCCTGCCTCGGACGTGGCAAGCCATGATTGGCTCAACACTGATTGCCCCATCCCTGAGGCGGAGCTGCCCGGGGCGGGGATTTCCAGCACAGGATGTTTACGAGTTGTTATTGAGGAAATGACTCAGCACAGGATGTTTACGAGTTGTTATTGAGGAAATGACTCAGCACAGGATGTTTACGAGATAGCACTGAGGAAATGACTCAGCACAGGATGTTTACGAGATAGCGGCGCTCCACAAAAATGCATTCTCTTTCCCCAGCAGCCTTCAGTTGCCCAGGCTTCTCAGCTGGGAGTGGGGCCTCACAATCTCCTTCCGGTCCATGCTGCTGTGTTGACTGGCTTTATCTTATAGAAGCAACCACAGTTGCTGGGAGTTCATGAGTACAGCAGCCCTGTCAGGTCCAGCAAGCAGTGTTCTTTCTCCCCATCCTTCCCTACCTGTGACTCTAATAATCTTTCTGTTCTCTGTTTGTCATTATTCTGTGAGCATTGTGGGGAAGGGGTGGATTTAGATGTTCCACGTTTATGGACAAGCGCACCATGCACAGTCACTTATTCTCTACATTTTGGCCAAAGATGAATCTCTGTGATAATTTCAACTCACTATATAAAAGAAGCTTCCCTTATTAAGGCTGTGTTATCAAATATAAAGATGTGTTTAGAATATAGTTTAGTAGTGTGTCTATTTAGCAAAATGTTAATTGTACTTTCTCTCTTAGTGCTCATAAACTACCTGGCAACAGATCCTTAGCCATGTTTACAGTACCAGACATGAGTTTTCACCTGTGTCTCCTGACAGTTATGTCACTATTGCAACCATGAGAATATCTTCTTAGGCTGATTATTGTAGCTACAGAGTTCATACTGTAAGACTTTTCTTCCCCAGTAGCCTGCTCTGTGCCTGTTAATACTGTGAAAGCTAGCCTGCAGGGGGTAAGCTTGTAGGTCACTACCAGCTTGACCCTCGAACTGTCAGAAAGATATGAAGAAATTATAATAAATAGTCTTAAGCAGTTACATTGCATCTAACTAGGTCTGAAATTGTCTAGTGTTTTATATATAATGTCTAAGAATCGTCTAAAATATATGTCCAGAGATTTAAGACAATATGGTTAAGACTACAAAGAGAAATAATGCT
Organism: Mus caroli; assembly: GCF_978045245.1. Classification (NCBI taxonomy): domain Eukaryota; kingdom Metazoa; phylum Chordata; class Mammalia; order Rodentia; family Muridae; genus Mus; species Mus caroli. The sequence continues at coordinate 174,918,078 of NW_028227256.1, read as the reverse complement.
ATGGAATTAGATTCATAGGGGCTCTAGATAATAGAATTATTTTACAGTGGTTAAAAGTGCTAAGCATGTATGATCAATGTGCTTAAGGCCAGGGAATTCTCAGTGGAGAGGAATTATAAAAGAGAAACATAGAGGAAAAAACAGGCAAAACTTTTGTAATTACAATTGCTAGTAGTGGTTTTAATTATAAGTTAGGCCTCTCACCAGTGAAAATTAGTGTCCTCCAAGACCAATGAGATGAGATTATCCAGCATGAAGTATGCAGAGACAGCACAGATAATAAAAAACCGATATGATAGAATGTAGGGTAAGGATTAGACAACGAAGAGGTCTTACAGATATGCCATTGAACTCTTAAGGGCTTTGAGAGAATGAGGAAAAACTTAAATTAATGGTTTCTGAAATTTTTCTAAAATGTCTAAAGATACAAAACCCAATATCAGAAGTTCTATAACTTGCAAGTGGGTAAAGTACAAAAAACAATTTCTATGCCAGTAAGATTGTTCAATATCAAAAGTGAATGAGAAAATAAAGTTTTTTTTTTCCAAGGGAGCAACAGACAGAGCAAAAGGTAACATTATAAGAGAAAAAAATGATATGGGAAAGCATTGAGTAAAATAATAATTGGGGGTAATGGACTCATGTACTTAAAATGCTAAAACCAAGTAAGTGCCACAAAACAAGAATATGTTCCAAGAATAAAAGTACAATTAAATTTATTTTTAGTTTGAGGCATCATTGAGATGGTTCAGTAGGTAAACTTAGTAAAAATACTTCCTTAAAAAAAGGAGGCATCAAATTTTAGGGAAATAATTTTATCCATAGGTAGGATGTGTGCAAATAAAATTTAATTGTGGTTTCAATAGCTTTTAACTGAATTTTTATTTTCCCATATTTTCTTTTTATAAAATTTTATTTATTTATTTATTTATTTATTTATTTAACACTCCAGATTTCATTCCCCTCCCGGTCCACCCTCCAGCTGTTCCACATCCCATATCTCCTCCCCAGCCCATCTCCACAAGGATGTTCCCGCAATCCCCGAGCCCCCCCTACGCCACCATACCTTTCTACTCTCTGGGGCCTCCAGATTCTTGAGGGTTAAGAGCATCTTTTCTGATTGAACCCAGAACCGACAGTCCTCTGCTGGATATGTGTTAGGGCCTCATGTTAGCTGGTGTATGCTGCCTAGTTGGTGGCCCAATGTCTAAGAGATCTCAGGGGTCCACGTTAATGAGACTGCTTTTCCCTAATTCAACCACAGGGGTCAGCAGCTTCTGTCCATTGGTTGGGTGCAAATAGCTACATGTGACTCTTTGGGCTGTTTGTTGGATCTTCCTGACAGAGGTTATGATAGGTCCCTTTTAGTGAGTACTCCATGGCCTCAGTAATAGTGTCAGGCCTCCGGGTCTCCCTTTGAGCTGGATCTGGATCCCACTTTGGGCCCGTCGCTGAACCTTCTTTTCCTCAGGCTCCTCTGTTTCCATCCCTGCAGTTCTTTCAGACAGGAGTGCTTCTCTTTCTCCACATTCTCTCCAACATGTGTTGTCTCCTGAAGTTTTGATCTTAGCCTTTCTGACTGATGTAAGGTGTAATCTCAGGGTTGTTTTGGTTTGTATTTCTCTGATCACTAAGGACTTTGAACATTTCTTTAGGTGCTTCTCAGCCATTCGAGATTCCTCTGTTGTGAATTCTTGGTTTAGTTCTATACCCCATTTTTTGATTGGGTTGTTTGGTTTTTTTGGTGGTTGGTTTCTTGAGTTCTTTATATATTTTGTATATCAGCCCCTAATGTATGGGGGGTTAGTGAAGTTTTTTCCCAATCAGTAGGTTGCTGATATCATTAATATTTTTAAGATAATAGTTTAATTACATTTATGAGAATTTAATATATTTTACTCTTTTACTTTTTATTCATCTACATAACTCCTCTCAGATCTAATCCCCCTCTTCCATACTCACCTCTCTTTTGTGTACCCTCTTTTCTTTAGAAGATAGTATATAGCAATAAATGTCCTGATCCTCTGGCTCCTATAGTCATCCACTTCCTTTTTCCATGATTTCCCCTGAGCCTATGTAGAAGGGTTGTATTGAAATGTATTAATTGGGGTTGGGCACACACTGATTTGTTTTCTGAATTTTGACTGATTGTGGCTTTCATTAATAGTCTCTATCTGCTGCAAATGGAAGTGTTTTTGATAAGGGAGACATGAGAGCACACTTACCTGTTATTTTTAAGGATGACTGTTTAGAATGCAGTAGAAGTTCTACTGGTTTAGAAAAGTAACAATAGTAGATTCTCTTGTAAGGTTCATGACCTCACCAGCCACAAGTAGTTTGTTGAGTTTACAATACCAGGCACAAACAACTCCTATTGAATGAAACTTATGTCAAGTTGGTTATCTGTTGGTTACCACTACAGTGCTACTATTACACCTTTCAGAATATATTCTTTTGGTTGTTATTGTGGATCATAGGCATTACAGCTAGATAAGACTATTGCTTTCTTGCTTGGCAGCTCACATAGCTCCTTCTAGGTCTGTGAGAGGTAGTTCTCAGGGAATGGGCTTTCATGGGAGAATGTGATTGATTACCCCGAATACTGTGTCTTAAGTGTGTGGTTTCTTCACTATGGTTTTACCTTCCTCTGTTGTTTGGATGTCTCTTGGACTCTCCTACCAATAGTTCAAAGGAACTTTTCCATGTCTGGCATTCAAGGTTTTTGTTGATTGTCTATGGGTTTTTTTGGGGGGGTATTGTTACCCCAAAGCAGCTTCAATTATATTATGTGGGTGTGTTTATTTGACTGTGTAGTCAAACACATTATGTGCAATATCAAGTGAGCATAAAATAATACAGTTCCTATGTAAATGCTACTTCTGACCCTAGGATTTTAGATTATCTTTAGGGATGCTGGAAGAGAGGGTGGCTATGCAGTAGATGTTATTTGCATTCATCTCAAAATTTCTAACAGTTTTAAAATAACTTGTTGTCTTCTGTTAATGAGAAATTGAACTCATTTTTGTAGAGAAGAGTGGACGGAAGCTATCCAAGCCGTAGCCGATCGATTGCAGAGGCAAGAAGAGGAAAGGATGAATTGTAGTCCAACCTCACAGATTGATAATATAGGAGAAGAAGAGATGGATGCGTCTACAACCCATCATAAAAGAAAGGTAGATAATAATGATGACTTGTTCTCCCAAGTAAACTCTTATATGCTGAAAGCCATGTTTGAGAGAGACAGCAGCCAACTTTCATATTGTATGTATAACTTTGTGAACCTAAAGTGCCTGTTGCTTACAACAGAGTAATTGACCAGCGCTTTGGTCCAGGATGTTTGTGGGACTTAGAAAGGAGTGGTAACTGATATACTTTATTAGATAACGTTTTACCTTGTTGGTAACAACATTTTGGAAACTTGGAAATCTTTGCAACCCCATAGGAAGAACAACAATATCAATGAACCAGACCCCCCAGAGCTCCCAGGGACTAAACCACCAACCAAATAGTACACGTGGAGTGAACCATGGCTCCAGCTGCCTGTGTAGCAGAGGATGGCCTTATTGGGCATAATGGGAGGAGGAGGAGGCCCTTTTCCTGTGAAGGCTCCATGACCCAGTGTAGGGGAATGCCAAGGCAGGGATGCAGGAGTGGGTAGTTGTGTGGGTAGGGGAACACCCTCATAGAAGCAGGGGGAGGGGAGATGGGATAGGGGGTTTCTGGAGAGGGAACTGGGAAAGGGGATAACATTTGAAATGTAAATAAAGAAAATATCCAATAAAATAAAAGAAAAAAGCAAGCAAAAAAGAAAAACTTCATCTAAACTACAAAACTTCCTTAAGGGAGACAGTGTAAGAAAATCAGGCCCTTGTTACTTGGTTCTCCTTTGTGAAAAATAATTTATGTACATGACTACAAAGATCACTTGGCTGGTGTAATTCAAACTTGTAAATAAAAGGACTTTAAAAAAAAAAAAAAAGGAAAAATGGCTCTGTGATTTCTGACCTGTGCTTTCAACCTTAACGAAAGCTACTTAGAAAGTGAGAAGTCTGTAAATAATACCTTTTCTTTTAATTGCTGCTCATGAGCCAATGAAGAAGACAAACATAACCTTTTTTCCCTCAGTGCTCTAGATTAGTATATAATTTTATAGGAATTGTAAATAATATTTTTCATTACTATAAAGTTTTAAAATAATTTTTATGTAATATATGATATTTAAAACTAGTCTAAGGGGTTGCGTATTTGAAAATTCTGACATATAAGAAAAAAATGGCCAGAAGCTGTCCAATCTGTAACTTGATAATTGGTAGTAAATCACATCATTAACATGTGCGTGTTGAATATATATTTGCTATTTACTTAGTAAATTATATTCAGATAGGGGGTAAAAGCATGCTTAAAAAGTATTATCAATTATGTTTTGTGAGTTTTGTTTAATTAATTAATTTTGCAGTATTGGAATTTTGAATTTAGGAGCATGTTAAGTGCTCCTATGCAGCCAAATCGCACCACCTGATGTTAGTGTAGTGATCAGAGTTCCTTTCAAGTTCAATTGCCTGGGCTCAAATCCTTTCTGCTTTTATTAATCATTTTATTCATTTACAATTCATATGATATCCTCCTTTCCAGTTACCCCTTCTCCAATCCCCATCCCATCCACCCTTTCCTGCCTCCCTTTGCCTCTATGAGGGTGCTCCTCCACTGCTCTAGCATCCCCTATGCTGGGGGATCAAGCCTCCACAGGACCAAGGGCCTCCCCCACATTGATGAGGCCATCCTCTGCTACATATGTATCTGCAGTCCTGGCTCCCTCCATGTATATACTCTGGTTGGTGGTTTAGTCCCTGGAAGCTCTAGGTAGTCCAGTTAGTTGATATTGTATATGGGGTTGCAATTCCCTTCAGCTCCTTTCGTCCTTCCCCTCTCTCTTCCACTGGGGCCCTGGGCTCAGTCCGACTGTTGCCTGTGAGTATCTGCATCTGTATTGGTCCAGTGCTGGTAGAACCTCTCAGGGAACAGCCATACCAGCAAATGCTATCTTGGCATCAGCAATAGTGTGTGTGGTGGTGGGGGTGGGGGTGTTGGGGGAGGAAGGGAAAGGTTGGTGTCTGCAGATAGGACGGATCCCTAGGTGGGGTAGTCTCTGGATGGCCTTTCCTTCAGTCTCTGTTCCACTCTTTGCCCGTCTTTCCTTTAGTCAGGAACATTTCTGGGTTAAAAATTTTGAGATGTGTGTTCTTCCAGTGAAATGATATAGTCACAACTTTGAGAATTAATTCACTATGTGAAGTTTTTTCTTTAATTAAAATATCATTCTGTATTTGATGCTTATGAACATTTTCTGTCTTTTTATTTTTCCTGCACTTTATTTTATATGCAATATATATATATTTTATATGCATATATATATATGTGTGTGTCCCATCTTCTCTTTTGTGGTTGTTGATTGGAGTAGCTGAGTCATTATTAATTGCTTTCTCAGTCAGGAAGATGAACATAACCTATCTTTACCCATTTATTCATATGAGAAATTTCCTTTTGCATAGATGTATCTAACTTGAAGATTGAGTGTGATAGTAAATATGAATCAAATTCCCCTTTATCTCATCCTTTAGGTAGAACAACAATATGAACTAACCAGTACCCCCTCCCCCGACCCCCCACCCCCCGAGCTCATGTTTCTAGCTGCATATGTATCAGAAGATGGCCTAGAGAGGCCCATTGGTCTTGCAAACTTGATATGCCTCAGTACAGGGGAACACCAGGGCCAAGAAGTGGGAGTGGGTGGGTAGGGGAGTGGGGGGGGAGGGTATGGGGGACTTTTGGGATAGCATTGGAAATGTAAATGAAGAAAACACCTAATTAAAAAAAAAGATAAAAAAATAAATAAATAAAAGCCAAGCGATACCAGCTCTGTTCTGTTTAATTTTCTGGAATTCTAAATATATGCTTAACAGATCAGTAAGATATTGTTAAACCAGGAGTTGAAAATGGTATGTTAGTAACACTGTAACTTAATCTACTACATCCGATGGATGGGAGGATATTAAATATAAGTATAGACATTAATCACCAAAAAGAATGAATAGAGACACACTTTAGCAATATACAATAGTGAAAATATATAAAGCTATTTTTTGTAAAGACTGATTATAAATGATAATAACTGAATCATATATTTTTCCTTTTTATAATTACTAAGTTGAATGTAATTCATCATTATCACTAATTGCCATTAGTAAGCATCTATTTTATGCTTATTTTGTGGTAGACTTTGAGCAGTACTTTTGCACTTATACATTTAAAAGTCATCTGAGGTATGTCTAATAATGTGCCATTTTATAGTTGAGTGATCTGATAAAGTTAAATATCTTACTCAAATATCAAAGTCTTTTAATTGTGCATTATGTATAACTTCACTGTGTACACTATGTAGCATTTCTTTGGTTCATATATCAGTAGAAGGTTAACATTGTAAAATAGTAGAATGTGAAGATTCCTGAGTTAATACCTGGGTAGAATTTCTGACTCATCCTTTAGCTTCCTCATTACCAAAATGGGGATAATTACAGTATCTAACTCATAGGGTTGTGAGTCCTAAACTGAGGGGCATATTTTGTATTTATGTATACTAAATATAGAATCAGTATTGATGGTTATAGTTAGCATCCTGCTTTGTCCCATAAAACTAACTAAGCATCTTTCTACAGGTTGTCTTAGAATCATTTACTAAAACTTGATTTTAAAAATAAAGTTTAGGCCGGGCGTGGTGGCGCACGCCTTTAATCCCAGCACTCGGGAGGCAGAGGCAGGCTTGAGTTCGAGGCCAGCCTGGTCTTACAGAGTGAGTTCTAGGACAGCCAGGGCTACACAGAGAAACCCTGTCTCGAAAAAAAAAAAATAATAAAGTTTAGGACCTCACACTTGTTATGTGAATCTTCTATACTGAGCTATATTTCTCTCTACTTAGTCCCCATCAAAATTTTAATATGTTCGAAGTTGTCTCGAGTATCCTTGAACTCATGCTGTTATCCATATTGGCTTTAACTCAGAAAACTCCTGACTTAGCTTCACAAGTACTTGAGAGTACATGTCTCCATTACAGGCTGACCTGATAGAAATATTTTCAATATATTTGTGATTTGAGGTCTTAGCCATATATAATTTCCATACATATGTATTTAAATGTATGTGGTAATTGAAAATACTTTTAAATTACAGGAGTATATAGAAGGTGTTTATACCAATGGCTGCTCAATAATGAATGATTCCAGTGATTTAAAGTGGTTCAGTATAAAGTGGTCTTTGTATGTGACAACCACATTTAGAACATTGAGTATGTGACATGTCATTTTTATTGCTTTTAGATAAAAAATAAAGAGGAGATTTATATATACCATGTTGAACAAGAAAATCAATTTATTGCCTAATTATGAGCCTTTTACCTATTTATTGTTGTAGAAATACTAGAAACAATAGCAGCATGCTATTTCTTATGGTTTTGTTGCTAGCTGTGCTATTTTGCACTTCTTACATAGATCTTCAAATACATTATTTTAGGCTGCCCATGTTCTGGCCCTGAAAAATCCAAAGAAAACTTTCTGTTATGTCTCAGGGTTTGGTGTTTTCTTTTGCACTTGGTACCTATCTTTGTGGTTCTGCACAGTTTCTCTGTGCATGTGATTTATTTGCCAGGGTCTCAGTACATAGTCTTTCCCTCCAACAAGGTAGCCTTAGCTTCCACACAGAAAGAAAGCTGTCTCTTGAGAGTTCCTAAGAGAGAGAAAACATTAATTGCCAGGCCTAAAGGGTAGTTCTATAGACATTTAATCAAAGACAATTTAAGAATTGTGCATCTGAAAGACAATGGAAGATTGAGATAAGGTACTAGGAAGAAGAAAGGGAATGGGGGAAATTATGTATGTATAATCTTTCTTTAAAATTTATTAAAAATGCTAGCCAGATAGAAATTGAGAGTTGGGGAGGGAGAAAGGGAGAGAAAGGGAAGGTGTGAGACAGACTACTACTTACTGGGAATCAGACAGCCATCTTTGGAGTCTGATAGGTTGGTCCTTAACATCTGAGTTTTTAAAGCTGTTAGTGGAATTAAATATGACTAGTTATCTATTATTTTTCTAAATTACTGTATTTGTAACTGTTTTCTACATGTGGGCAGCTATATGCCTGAATTTTAGTTGAATTAATAAGTATACATTACTTCTATCTTTTTGACATTTACTTTTTCCTTTGAACTACATATGTTAAGATGTTATAATTTGACATTTGGATAAATTATCAAAATTATTGGCAAGAGATATTAAAATTTCATGTAGGCATTCATTTATGAAATATTTAAAAATTTGTAAGTATGTACATGAAGGGAATTAACTGTAGTTTTACTGCAATATCTTTGTCTGGTTTTAATATCATAGTGTGAATTGAACAGTATTTCTACCATTTCAGTTTTCAGGAAGAGCTTGTGTAGAATTGGTGCCTTTTTTCTCGAAATGGTATAGGCTTTTCCTTATTGTAAAAATGTAATATAAATTCAGCTCTTACACAGGGCTGTTCAGCTTACTTAATACTTCCTCAGAGAGCTTTTGTAGTTTGAGGCTTAGGAGGGTTGCTCATTTCATCTCAGTGTTCCTCACTGCCATAGAGCTGTCTGTTCTCTCATGGTCTCTTTAATGCCTGTAGATTCTGTACTGATGTCACCTTTCTCAGTTCACATTGATAAGTTTTATCTTTGTGTTTATCTTCCTGACCAGTTTACCTGCATGTTACAGGTTTTTCTTGTTGTTATTGTTGTTTGGTTGGTTTATTTTTACTCCTTTCTCCTAATTTTTCGAAAATTTTTTTAGTTATATTTAAAACTGAGTGTTTTTGAATATCACTTTTTCTGAGGTAGCACGACTTAAAGCAAGAAAACCTGAGAACTTGAAAATACTGTACTTTTAAAAAAATCTCTTGTCACTTCTAGGTTCAAAATAAATTCTATAAACTCTGAAAATTACATAAATTATTTTTGGAATCCCAGATTGCTGAAGAGACAGACAGTCAATGGAAGTATGTTTTGTTTTGTTTTGTTTTGTTTTGTTTTCTCATTGGAAATTGGTCTAGAAATTGGTAGGAACAGTATCAAGTGTATGGTGCACGTTTATACAAGCAAGTAATATTCAACTATTTCATCATGGTTTTCTAATTTATATTTTTCAGACGATGAATGATTTTGACTATTTGAAACTACTAGGTAAAGGCACTTTTGGGAAAGTTATTTTGGTTCGAGAGAAGGCAAGTGGAAAATACTATGCTATGAAGATTCTGAAGAAAGAAGTCATTATTGCAAAGGTAACTGATTGTAAAAGCCAGTGAATTAATTTCTCTGTAGTATGAACCTGCATTCATTCTTATAAGTGGTGGTATAGGTATTCTATGAAATAATCAAAGTATTAATTATAAAGTATCAATTTTAAGGTTTTCAGTATAGTATTATGTAAAATATGGTGAAACTTATTCTCTTGTGAAAATATTTTCATTGTAAATTTAGAGGAGTTTTTAAATGATACATTTGTGATCCACATTACTATTTTTTCATAGTGTATATGTGCCATATTTTCATTATCTGTTCATCAGTTGAAGGACATTTAGGCTGTTTCCAATTCCGAGCTGTTATGCATAGAACAGAAAATGAACCTGGCTGAAGAGTATCTGTGGAATGGGCTGTTGAGTCCTTTGTACACATAGTAAGAAGTGGTATATGTGGATCATATGGTAGGTTAGTTAATTTTTAGCTTTCTGAGGACTCTTCCATAATGATTTCCAAAGTGGCTCTGTCCGTTTACAATCCCACCAACAGTGAGTGTCTCTCCTATGCTCATGTTCCCTCCAGAATTTGTTATCTGTTGGTTTGTTGATCTTTGCCATTTTGATTGGGGTTCCATGAAATCTCAAAACTGTTTTGACTTGTCTTTCCCTAATTGATAGGGACTGACAAAATATCTTAACTTTTTGAACCATCTTTTGTCTTATTTTTGAGAACACTTTTGTCTTATTTTGAGAACACTTTTTTAGAGGTCAGGTCCATTTTTCTTTTGAATGGATCATTTGTTTTTGGATAGCTTGATTTTTATTTCTTTATGCATTCTAGTTATTAATCCTCTGTCAGCTGTATAGCTAGCATAGATTTCAATTTGTGGTCCCCTCTTAACCTGGTTAATTGTTTCTTTAGCTATGCAGCAGCTTTTCAATTTAATGAACTCCCAGTTATCAATTGCTGGCTTTAATTCTTGGATAGAGAGTGTCCTATTCAGGAAGTCCTTTCCTGTACATGTATCTAAATTTGCCTTTTTCTTCTACCAGCTTCACTGTTTCAGGTTTCACATTTAAGTTTGTGAACCATTTGGAGATAGTTTCTGTACTAATTGCAATCTCCTGCGTGTGGACATCCAGTTTCCCCAGCAATATTTAATGAATATTTATTATTTCCTAGAGCATGTATTTGTCATTTTTGTCAAAAATTAAATGACTGAATTTACACATATTCATCTGTCTGTGTTCTTAATCCTGTTTCAATGATCTATATGTTTGTTTTTGTGCCAGAAGCGTATTGCTTTTAGATATTTTATTTCCTTTGAGGCTGCTGTGAGAGTATATCCATGACCTCGTTCTCTGTATACTTGTGGTTGGTGTACAGAAAAGCAGTTGATCTGTACAAGTTGATTCTTTATCCTTCGTCATTGCTGAACTTGTTTATTATTTCTAGAGGGTTTATGGTAGAATTTTTGGAATTTCTTATACAGTATTATGCTGAGTGCAAAGAAGAATGTATTAGACATTTTTTTCTATTTTGGATCTTTAATTTTTCTTCTCTTGCCTTACTGCTGCAGCTAATACTTCAAGCACAGTGTTGAGAAAGAGTGGGACAAGTTCATATCTCAGTGGCATTCCTGCCTTTAGTGGTGTAACCTCAAATTTGTCTCCACTTAGGACATTATTGACTGTGGGTTTATAGCTCTCTTAGTCGGGGTTACTATTGCTATGATAAAATACCATGGCCAAATTGCAGATTCGGGGGAAGAACAGAATGGGGAGACATCATAGTCCATCCATGAACAAAATCAGGACAGGAACTCCAGCAAGACTGGAACCTGCAGACAAGAGCTGATGGAGAGGCCATGGAGGATGGCTGCCTTATTGGTTTTTCCACATGGCTGCTCAGCCTGCTTTCTTTTAGATCCCAGTACTATATATATCAAAAGGGTGCCCCCACCCACAGTGGGCTGGGCCCTCCCACAACAATTACTAATTAAGAAAATGCTCTACAGGCTTGCCTATTGCCTGATCTTAGGGAAGCATTTTCTCAATGTCTCTGATGACTAACTTATGTCAGATTGACACAAAACTAAGGCAGGACAGTAGCTTTTATTATTATGTTGAAGTATGTTACCTTAGGTCCTAGTTTTTCTAGGACTTTTATTATGGAGTCATGTTGGATTTGATGAGAGGCTTTTTCTGCATCTTTTGAGATAATCGTGGATGTGTTTTTGTCCTTAAGTCCATTTATGGGGTTTTTTAATTTCCTTTTTTAAAAAAAATGGTGTTTTTAGACAAGGTTTCTCTGTGTTAGCCTTGGCTGTCCTGGATTTTACTTTGTAGACCTTTGTAGAGATCTACCTCACATTTATTGATTTGTGTTGCGTGCAATCATCCCTATTTCTCAAAGGCAACATGCTAATAGTTGATAATCTTCTTGACTTTCAAGTCTGTATTTGGTTTGTAAATAGATTATTGAGCTTTTTAAAAATCTATTCATTAGAGATGTTGGTCTCTAGTGTTTGGGGGGTTGTTTGTTGATATTTTTCTTTGCTTGGTTTTGATACTAGAGTCATATGGTCACATAGAAGAAGCTTGGAGTGTTCCTTCTGTTTCTATGTGTTTTAATAATTTAAGGATTCCTTATAGATCTTTGATAGTATATCTATATAATAGAGTTCCGCTGTCCGTGAATCCGGGCCTGGGCCTAGACATTTTTAGTTGAAAGCCTTTTTGTTACTATTTTAATCTTCTCATGTGTTGTGGATCTGTTTAAGTTGTTTACTTCTTGCTTTAATTTTGGTGGTTTGGTTGAATCTAGAAAGTCATCAATTTCTTTTAGGTTTTCCAACTTAATGAAATGCTGTTTTTAAAAATATTCCCTTATCTTATTAAATTCTTTGGTAACTCTTTAATGTTTTCCTGTTCATTTTTTCATTCTACTAATTTGGGTTTCCTTCCTTCCTTCTTTCCTTCCTTCTTTTGGTTAATTGGTCCAGAGGTCTGTCCATTTTTCCTATCTTCTCAAAGAACTGGTTTTTAGATTCATTGATTCTTTGTATTATGTTATTTCTATTTTTAAGTTTCTGCTTTTTTTCTCCCTTATTTCTGATTGTCTACTGGGTTTTGATTTGGTTTGGTTTGGTTTTTCTAAATTACTGAGTTGTATCCTTACGTTATTGTTTTCAGAGCTCTGACTTTTTAATGTTGGCCCTTTTGGGCTATTTATTTCTCTGACCGGGTTGCTTCTAGTGAGTACTAGAGTTGTCCTGTTGTATTTTCACTTTCTTTTAGGTCCATGGAATAATTTTTTTCTTCCTTGATTTTTCCTTATTGGATCATTTTATCTTTTAGTAATTGGTTGTTTAATCTCTGAGCTTGTGTATAGAGATTTGTTTGGTGTATATCACACAAGATACATGGAGTTAGTCCAGTTTTTCTGAGTATATAAATACTTGTTTTGTACATCAGTGTGTAGTCTGTCTTAGAGAAGCTTCTGTGTGCTGCTGAGGAGAATTCATATTCTTTAATCTCTTTCTTTATTTCTTCCTTGACCAAGGTGTCATTGGGCAGTGTTGTTCAGTTTCCACGTGAATGTTGGCTTTCTATTATTTATGTTGTTATTGAAAATCAGCCTTAGTCCATGGTGATCTGATAGGATGCATGGGACAGTTTCAATATTTTTGTATCTCTAGAGGCCTGTTTTGTGCCCAATTATATGGTCAATTTTGGAGAAGGTACCATGGGGTGCTGAGAAGAAGGTATATCCTTTTGTTTTAGGATAAAATGTTCTGTAGATATCTGTTAAATCCATTTCTCTCATAACTTGTGTTAGTTTCACTGTGTCTCTGTTTAGTTTCTGTTTCCAGGATCTGTCCAATGATGAGAGTAGGGTGTTGAAGTCTCCCTCTATTATTGTGTGAGGTGCAATGTGTGCTTTGAGCTTTACTAAAGTTTCTTTAATGACTGTGGCTGCCCTTGCATTTGGAGCATAGATATTCAGAATTGAGAGTTCCTCTTGGGAGATTTTACCTTTGATGAGTATGAAGTGCCCCTCCTTGTCTTTTTTGATACCTTTGGGTTGGAAGTCGATTTTATTCGATATTAGAATCACTATTCCAGCTTGTTTCTTCAGACCATGTGCTTGGAAAATTGTTTTCCAGCCTTTTACTTTGAGGTAGTGTCTGTCTTTGTTCCTGAGGTGGGTTTCCTGTATACAGCAAAATGTTGGGTCCTGTTTGTGTAGCCAGTCTATTAGTCTATGTCTTTTTACTGGGGAATTGAGTCCATTGATATTAAGAGATATTAAGGAAAAGTAATTATTGCTTCCTGTTATTTTTGTTGTTAGAGTTGGGGTTCTGTTCTTGCGGCTGTCTTTTTTTAGGCTTGTTGAAGGATTATTTTCTTGCTTTGTCTAGGGCGTAATTTCCGTCCTTGTGTTGGAGTTTTCCCTTTATTATCCTTTGAAGGGCTAGATTCGTGGAAAGATATTGCGTGAATTTGGTTTTGTCATGAAATACCTTGGTTTCTCCATCTATGGTAATTGAGAGTTTTGCTGGGTATAGTAGCCTGGGCTGGCATTTGTGTTCTCTTAGGGTCTGTATAACATCTGTCCAGGCTCTTCTGGCTTTCATAGTCTCTGGTGAGAAGTCTGGAGTAATTCTAGTAGGTCTGCCTTTATATGTTACTTGACATTCTTCCCTTACTGCTTTTAATATTCTGTCTGTATTTAGTGTATTTGTTGTTCTGATTATTATGTGTCAGGGGGAATTTCTTTTCTGGTCCAGTGTATTTGGAGTCCTGTAGGCTTGTATGTTCATGGGCAACTCTTTCTTTAGGTTAGGGAAGTTTTCTTCTATAATTTTGTTGAAGATATTTACTGGCCCCTTAAGTTGAAAATCTTCATTCTTATCTCCTCCTATTATCCATAGGTTTACTCTTCTTATTGTGTTCTGGATTTCCTGGATGTTTTGAGTTAGGATCTTTTTGGATTTTGCATTTTCTTTGATTGTTGTGCAGATGATCTCTATGGAATCTTCTGCACCTGAGATTCTCTCTTCCATCTCTTGTATTCTGTTGCTGATGCTCGCATCTATGGTTCCTGATTTCTTACCTAGGATTTCTATCTCCAGAGTTGTCTCCCTTTGGGTTTTCTTTATTGTTTCTACTTCCATTTTTAGATCTTGGATGGTTTTGTTCAATTCCATTACCTGTTTGGTTGTGTTTTCCTGTAATTCTTTAAGGGATTTTTGTGTTTCCTCTTTAAGGACTTCTACTTGTTTAGCAGTATTTTCCTGTAATTCTTTAAGGGCTTCCAACTGTTTCGCAGTGTTCTCCTGTGTTTCTTTAAGTGAATTATTAAAATAACTCTTCTGCCACCATCATGAGATATGATTTTAAATCTGAGTCTTGCTTTTCGGGTGTGTTGGGGTATTCAGGACTCGTTGTGGTGGCCGTACTGGGTTCTGATGATGCCCAGTGGTCTTGGTTTCTATTAGTAATATTCTCACACTTGCCTTTCACTGTCTGGTAATCTCTGGTGTTAGATGATCGAGCTGTCTCTGGCTGGAGCTTGTTCCTCCTGTGATTCTGTTAGCCTCTGTCAGCACTCTGGGAGTCCAACTCTCACCTGAGTCCCAGTGGTCAGAGCACTCTCTACAGGAAAGCTCTCCTCTTGCAGGGAAGGTGTCCAGAAGTCTGGAGCTCTGATCCACTTCCTGAGTACTGGGGTCAGAGCCCTCCCTGTAGGCCGACTCTCCTCTGGCAAGGCAGGTGCCCTGGGGTCTGGGTCTCAGCTCTGCCTCCTGGCTGAGGATGAAGGCCAGAAGGGACCCTGTCCAAGAAGCTCTGTTGCTTCTGCCACCTACGTGCTCTCAAGGAATCCAAGGGTCCTGGGTGTGCTAGGGGGCCTGAGGTGTGGAGAGTCCTCTGGGGACCTTGGACCCTCCACTGGGTTTGTTCTGAAGATGGCTTGGGGCTGGCCTTGACTGGAATGAATCCTAGCCTCTGCTCAGGCAGGGTTCCTTTGTCCCTGTTCCTACTGGCACAAGACCCTCCTGGATTCTTTGGAACTCTTGTTGCTTTCAACTTACCTGTGATCCGGAGGCCCTGGGTGTGTTAGGGGTCCTGTGGTGTGGAGAGTCCTCTGTGGACCTTTGGAGCCTCCACCAGGTTCGGGCCTCCTTTGAGTTTTCTAGTTGGTTTACTGGGCTTTTCTAGTCCATCTTTAATTACACCATGAGTCCTCTTCAATGTTTCTGTAGTTTTATTGAATTTCCTTTAAAAAATCTGGATTGTTTTTGTGTTTTCTACCAGCCTTCTCTTTGTGTTTTCCTGGGCATCACTCATGCATTCTTTAAGTTCTTTCTCTTTAAAGTCATTGAGCTATTTCTTTGTGTCTTCTGTAAGTTCCTTAAAATATTTAAATAAGTGTATGATTGTTCTTTTAAGTTCTGTGTCCTCCAGGTAAGCCTCATTGACATACATAACCTGTTTTTAAAAAAACAAAAAAAACCAAAAAACTCCTAAATTAGGTTTAAAACATCTTGAGAGGAGGAATTAAGAATTAATAAAAAAAGAGAAAGGGAAGAAATATTACAAATTGGATTGGAATCTAGTTCGTTACCCAAACTTTCAGGAGGGTGAGGTTAGGGCCATGGTTTAAGAGCTGTATAAGTATAATATGCCTACATCAGCAGCAAGCAAGCAAGTGGGACTAGGTTGCTAATACATGGCATGTGGAGATGGTAATCTTTGGAAGTTACTGTGCTTTATTTAAAACAGTACGAGTTCTGCCCTCCTGCTCTTCTGTTCATGCTTACTTCATCTCCTTCAGTCTCATTTGCTGCCCTGCTGGGAAAGAGGAAGTAAATGCTTTCAGACACCATGCATCTAATTTTTTGGGGGCGTGGGGGGAGTTCGAGACAGGGCTTCTCTGTGTAGCCTAGACACCGTATATCTTAATGCCGGCTATATTGTGATAGAATTAATCACCAGAGACCTGTTGTCAATATGCAGAAAACCATGAATAGAACAAGGATCTGCTTATGTAGGTTGAGCTATTTGATGATAGAAGGCAGTCTTGTGAAATAGAAATGACAATTATCATTGGAGCTAGATATGAATTATTAATACTCTATTTCATCTGTGCTTGAGAAATTATATTCTGTGAACTTCAATTTACTAAGATAATTCATAATCCTAAACCCAAGTGTCACCTTTGGGTCTTTGTTAATACTGTAAACATGTTTTCCTGTTTTGTTTTTACTTAATGTGCTATTTTTGTTTTCCTATTTCTCAGTAGAAACACAACTGTCATAAAACAGTGAGCAAATTAAGGAAGAAGGTTAGATCATATATCTTGGAGGGTGAGTGATAAGAATAGAGAGAATGATTGCCCTCCCCCCCACAACCCCCCCCACCCCCCGTCCAACCTCAGAAAATAGTCTACCTCTGAAGCTTCTTTCTTCGAACAGAATTTGACTTAAAGAGTCCTTAGTTAGTATTTCAGGGTGGCTGAATATATGGAAGTCTATATTTCAAAGGCAATTTTATCAGAACGTTTTTCTTCAGAATCTTAGGACTTCTAAAATTCTCCATTTGTAATCATCATTAGCAAATGAACTTTTAAATAAGCATTGCATTGTTTTA
Organism: Mus caroli; assembly: GCF_978045245.1. NCBI lineage: Eukaryota > Metazoa > Chordata > Mammalia > Rodentia > Muridae > Mus > Mus caroli. The sequence continues at coordinate 174,901,113 of NW_028227256.1, read as the reverse complement.
GCCACAAAATTTTCTCACTGTTATTTTTAATTTCTTGTTTTGACATGTTACTCTTAACTGTAATTAAAAATTATTGGCATCTGTGTTTATTTCTTAGCTTATATGTACCATATCTTCATAGAAAAACTAATTAGTATGTAAAGTACAATACCATTAAATTTGCATTAATGAAAATTTTTCTGACCTTAAATATAAATTATGATAGAAAATACATTTTAATGTATTAAAGATTGTTCTAGCTTATTGCCTCTTAATTAAATGAGCATAACAAAGAATTTTCTTACGTCTTATAGAGATATGTCTTTGCTTGGCTCTGTACATGTTAAGTTGATTGAAGAATTTAAAGGAGGAAAAGTCACAAAATTTCATAAAATTTACAAATTTATGTAGAAAAATATTATGTGGAATGTGGCTATATTACCAAAACAGAGTGAAATATTCCCCATTTTTCTAAAGTACCAGATTATGATTTTCCAATGTTAAATTGGTTTGCTGTTTGCTACTGTTTTAATATTTTCCTAGTTACAGACTCAGATTACTTAGCACAGTAGCCCACAGCAGGTGTTAGCTCTTCTGGAAATATCTTTCTTGCTGCATATAAAGACATATTTCTTTTGATTTACCTTTTTAATTTAATTACCATGTAATTTTTAGAATATTTCAGTTCATTTTAAACCTAAAAATATCTCAAATCACCCCATTGGTCCATGGCATCTTGACTTTATCTTGGGTCCTTAGATGGTCCTCTAAGGCTTCTTTGTGTTTTACTGTACATACCAGGGGAGTACTAGTAAACTGGACAGGTCAGGTTCCATCATGTGAACCATCATTCCCTGCAGCTCGCTCCATGGGACCACACTGCCAAACTTACATTTTTCAGTAGCATTGATTTTTTTTTCCTTTTTTGTCTCATTTATAATAGCATATAACTCCAAATTGGTTAATTATTTATCTTCTTCACTAGCCTGTGAAATCTGTGAACAAAGAAATCTTTTTGTAATAAAACAGCCTTATACCTGGATTATCATTAGCCTTTTTTCTTTTAAAAATTATTTATTTATGTTCCAGCATTGCACTCTCCTCCCAGTCCTCCCACCCCCATCCCACACTCCTCATCTCACTCCTCTGCCCCCTTGCCTCTGAGAGGGTGTTCCCATCACCAGAGCTCCCCCTTCCCTGGGGCCTCAAGTCTCTTAAGGATTGTGCTCATCTTGTCCTACTGAGGCTAGACCAGGCAGTTCTCTCCTATATATGTGCCAGGGGGCCTCGAACCAGTCCATGTACGCTCCTGGGTACGCTCTAGGGCTCAGTCTCTGGGAGCTCCCTGTGGTCCAGGTTAATTGAGACTCCTGGTCTTCTCATGGGGTCGCCCTCCCCTTCAGCCTCTTCAATCCTTTCCCTAATTAAGCCATAGGGGCCCCCAACTTCAGTTCAGTGGTTGAGTATAGATATCTGCTTCTGTCTCAGTCAGCTGCTGGCCCGAGCCTCTCAGAGGACAGTCATGCTAGGCTCTTGTCTTCAGTCTATTCTCCATTTTGTTCCTGTAGTTCTTTTAGACAGGAACAGTTCCAGGTCAGAAATTTTGACCATGGGTTGGTAACCCTGTCCTTCCGCAGGAGGCCCTGTCTATCCTAGGTATTTTGTACTTTTTGGCTAATATCCACTTATCAGTGAGTACATACCATGCATGTCCTTTTGGGTCTGGGTTACCTCATTCAGGATGATATTTTGTAGGTCCATCCATTTGCCTGCAAAAATCATGGTGTCTTTTTTTTTTTTTTTTTTTAAACAGCTGAATAGTATTCCATTGTGTAAATGAACTACATTTTCTGTATCCATTGAGGTTGAGGGACATCTGGGTTGTTTCCAATTTCTGACTATTACAAATACAGCTGTAATGAGCATAGTGGAGCACTTGTCCTTGTGTTATGGTGGTATACTCTTTTTTGGGGTATATGCCCAAGAGTGGTATAGCTTGACCTTCAGGTAGAACTATGTCTAGCTTTCTGAGGAACCATCAGATTGATTTCCAGAGTGGTTTTTACCAGTTTGCAATCTCACCCTAAATGGAGGAGTGTTCTTCTTTCTCCACATTCTTGCCAGCATGTGTTGTTATCTGAGGGTCATTTTGATTTGCATTTCCCTGATGACTAAGGACTTAAGTGTTTCTTGGCCATTCGAGATTCTTCTGTTGTAAATTCTTTGTTTAGCTCTATACCCCATTTTTAATTGTTTTTTTTTTTAGGTTAACTTCTTGAATTCTTTAATATCTTGAATGTTAGCCCTTTGTTGCATATAGGGTTAGTGAATGATTTTCCCAATCTGTAGGTTGCCAGTTTGTTCTATTGATGGTGTTTTTTGCCTTATGTAAGTTTTTTAGTTTCATGAGGTCCCATTTATCAGTTGTTGATAGTAAGAGCCTGAGCCATTGGTATTCTGCATAGGAAACTTCGTTCTGTGCCAAAGAGTCTGAGGCTCTTTTCCACTTTCTCTTCTGTTAGTTTCAGTGTATCTGGCTTTATGTTGAGGTCCTTGATCCACTTGTACTTGAGCTTTGTGGAAGGCCATAGATATGGATCTATTTTCATTCTTCTATATATAAAGACAGCCACTTAGACAGCACCATTTATTGAAGATGCTTTCTTTTTTTCCACTATGTTTTTGGCTTCTTTGTCAAAGATCAAGTATCTGTAGGTGTGTGGGTTTATTTCTGAGTCTTCGATTCTATTCCATTGGTTGACCTGTCTTTCTCTGTACCAATACCATGTAATCTTTATCACTGTTGCTTTGTAGTACAGCTTTACATCAGGGATGGTGATTTCCCCCCAGCATATCTTTTATTGTTGAGAATTGTTTTCGCTATCCTGGATTTTTTTGTTTTCCCATATGAAGTTGAGAATTGCTCTTTCCATGTCTGTGAAGAATTGTGTTGGAATTTTGACAGTTATTATATTGAATCTGTGGATTGCTTTTGGTAAGATGGCCATTTTTACTATGTTAGTCATACCAATCCATGATCATGGGAGAACTTTCCATCTACTGAGGTCTTTTTAATTTCTTTCTTCAGGAATTTGAAGTTCTTGTCATACAGATCTTTCGCTTGTGTGGTAAGATATTTTATACTGTTTGTGACTATTGTGAAGGGTGTTGTTTCCCTAATTTATTTCTCAGCCTGTTTATTATTTGTATAAAGGAAGACTACTGATTTGTTTGAGTTAAATTTATATCCTGCCACTTTGTCAGCTGTAGCAGTTCTCTGGTAGAATTTTGTGAGGTTGCTTATGTATACTATCATACCATTCAAATAGTGACATTTTGACTTCTCCTTTCCAATTTGTATCTGTTTGATCTCCTTTTGTGTTCTAATTGCTCTAGCAGAACTTCAAGTACTGCATTGAATAGATAGTTTGAGAGTGGGCAACTTTGTCTTGTACCCGATTTTAGTGTGATTTCTTCTAGTTTGTCTCCCTTTAATTTGATGTTGGCTGTTGGTTTGCTATATAATACTTTTATTATATTTAGTTATGTGTATGTGCCATGAATTCCTGATCTCTCAAAGACTTTTAACATGAAGGGGTGTTATGTTTTGTCAATGACTTTTTTTCAGCATCTAATGAGATAATCATGTTGTTTTTTTTCTTGGAGTTTGTTTATATAGATGATTATGTTAATGAATTTTCGTATATTGTATCAATCTTGCATTCCTGGGATGAAGCCTACTTGGCTGTGGTGAATGATAGTTTGATGTGTTCTTGGACTCAGTTTGCAAGAATTTTATTGAGTATTTTTGCATCAATATTCATAAGTGAAATTGACCTGAAGGTCTCTTTCTCTTTTGGCGCATTTGCATGGTTTATGTATCAGAATAACCGGCAACTGTGGCTTCATAGAATGAATTAGGTAGTGTTTGTTCTGTTTCTATTTCATAGAGTAGTTTGAGTAGTATTGGTATTAGCTCTTCTTTGAAGGTCTGCTAGAATTCTGCACTAAAAACATCTGGCTTCTGGGCTTTTTTTTTTTTGGTTGGGAGGTTTTTAATGACTATTTCCTTAGGGGTTATTAGACTGTTTAGATAGTTTACCTGATCTTAAGATTCATCCGTTTCATCTAGATTTTCCAGTTGTGTTGAGCTTAGGCTTTTGTAGTAGGTTTTGATGATTTGTTGAATTTCCTTAGTTTCTGTTGTTATATCTCCTTTTTCACTTCTGGTGTTATTAATTTGCATAATCTCTCTGTGCCTTGTTGTTACATTGGCTATGGGTTTATCTATCTTGTTTATTTTCTCAAAGAATTGGGTCTTGGTATTGTTGATTCTTTGGATCATTCTCTTTGTTTAAAACTGGATGTTTTCAACCCTGAGTTTGACTATTTTTTTTTCCATCTATTCCTTTTGGGTGTGTTTGTTTCTTTCTGTTATACAGCTTTCAGGTGTGCTGCTAAGTTGCCTGTGTGGGATCTCTCCAATATATTTATGAAAGTACTCAGTGCTGTGAATTTTCCTCAACTTTCATTGTGTCCCATAAGTTTGGGTATGTTGTATCTTCATTTTCATTGAATTCCATGAAGTCTTTGATTTCTTTCTTTATTTCTTCCTTAAGTTATTGTTGAGCAGATTTGTTTTTCAGTTTGCATAACTATGCGGGCTTTCTGTTGTTTCTGTTGTTAAAGTCTAGCATTAGTCTGTGGTGATCTGATAGAATGAATGGGATTATTTCAATCTTCTTGTATCTGTTGAGTCTTGTTTTGTGTACAATTTTATGCTAAATTTTGGAGAAAGTTCCATGAGGTGCTGAGAAGAAGGTATATTCTCTTGTTTTGGGGTGAAGTGTTCTGTAGATATTTGTTAAATCCATTTGGTTCCATGCCTTTGTTTAATTTTTGTTTCAAGGACCTGTCCATTGGTGAGAGTGGTATGTTGAAGTCTCCCACAATTAATGTGTGAGTTTCAATATGTATTTTAAGATTTAGTAGAGTTTCTTTTACAAATATGGGTTCCGTTGCATGTTCAGAATTGAGACTTCCTCTTGGTGGATTTTTCCTTTGATGAATATGAATTATCCTTCCCCATCTGTTTTGATTCTTTTGGGGTAAAAGTCTATTTTATTGTATATTAGAATGGCAACTGCTGCTTGTTTCTTGGGACCATTTGTTTGAAAAACTTTTTTCCAGCCCTTTACAATGAGGTAGTGTCTGTCTTTGCCACTGAAGTATGTTTCTTGTTATGCAGCAAAATGCTGGATCTAGTTTACATATTTACATATCCTGTCTGTTAGCCTGTGTCTTTTTATTGGGGAGTTTTTAGTCCATTAATGTTGAGAAATATTAAAGACAGATGATTGTTCATTCCTGTTATTGTTATTTTTGTTACTGAAGATGGTTGTGTGTGTGTGTGTGGGCGCGATTGTGCCTGCACTTCTCTTCTTATGGGTTTACTTTAGAATGTTTAATTTCTTGGTTGCTGTCACCCTCCTTGTGTTGGAGTTTTCCTTCCAGTATCTTCTGTAGGGCTGAATTACTAGAAAGATACTGTTTAAATTTAGGGTTTTTTTCATGGAATATCTTGGTTTCTCATTCTATGGTGAATGAGAGTTTTGCTGGGTATAGTAACCTGGGCTGCCATTTGTGTTCTCTTTGGGTCTGAATGACTTCTGTCCAGGGTCTTCTGGCTTTTAGAGTCTCTGTGGAAAAGTCTGGTGTAATTCTGATATATCTGCCTTCATATCTTACTTGGCCTTTTTCCCTTCCAACTTTTAATATTCTTTCTTTGCTCTGTGCATTTAGTGTTTTGATTATTATGTGACAGTAGGATTTTCTTTTCTGATCCAATTTATTTGCTGTTTCGGCTTCTTGAATATTTATGGCCATCTCTTTATTTAGGTTAGGGAACTTCTATGATTTTGTTGAAGATGTTTTCTGGCCCTTTGAGCTGGAACTCTTCACCCTCTTCTATTCCTATTATTCTTAGATTTGATCTTCTCACTGTTTCCTGAATTTCCTGGTATTTTACGTTAGGAGCTTTTTACACTTTTGTTGGTAATGCTTGCATCTGTATCTCCTGATCTTTTTCCTAGGTTTTCCATCTCTAGAGTTGCCTCTATTTGTGTTTTCTTTATTGTTTATACTTTCGGTTTTAAGTCTCAGGTCATTTTGTTCAGTTCCTTCACCTGCTTTTTTGTATTTTTAATTTGTTTAAGAGATTTATTTGTTTCCTTTTTCAGGGCTTCTAACTGATTGCCCGTGTTTTCCTGTATTTCTTTAACGGAGTTACTTATATTCTCTTAAAGGCCTCTTCATGAGATGGGATTTTAGTGCAGAATCTTGTTTTTCAGGTGTGTTAGGGTATCCAGGACATGCTCTGATAGGAGAACTGGGTTCTGATGATGGCAAATTGCATTGGGATCTGTTACTTATTTTCTTGAGCTTGCATCTGGTTCTCTCTGCTGTTGACTGGCCTGGGTGCCTCTGACTGGAACTAGCCTCTGGAGGCAGGTAGAGCTCTGTGTCCTGGGTTAGAGCCAGTCTCCTGGGAGGCAGTCAGTGCTGTCTCTGGTTAGGAGGGGCCTCCTATATCTCTGGTTAAAGCAGGCCTCCTGTGTTCCTATTCAGGGCAAACCTCCTGGGAGACAAGCAGGCTCAGGGCTTCAGGGTCAGGATCTAACCCATTTGTAGATGGAGGTACAAACTGGAAGGACTATGACCCTGGTTAAGGCAGACCTTCTGTGTGTGTCTCTGATTACTGCAGACCTCCTGGGAGTCAGGAACACTGTAGGGTGTGGGAGGGTATCATGCTTCTGATCTGGTTTGGGTGGGGAAAGAGACCAGATAGAAGGTGGAGCTTATCAGGGCAGGCAGGTCCTTTGTCAGCTGGGCTCTGTGGATGTCCCAGCTGGCTTGGGCAGGAGGAACTTTCACCTGTGTTGCTGGTTTCTGTGGACCTCCTGAGAGGCAGACAGGCTGTAGGGTATGGGAGGGTATCAAGCCAACTGACCTGGCCCGGGTTGGGAAACTGCCATGGACATTTTTTAAGTGCACTGTGTGGAATTTTTAAATGAATTGGTTTAGTTCTATGTATCACTTGCTTAATTATGTATTTCATGTAATTCATATTTTAAATGATGCCTATTATCTAATACCTATATGGCTTTGTCCATTAATACTGATCACTGTTTGACTGATTAGAATGAAAGTTCCATGAGAACAGAGAAATTCTCTATTTCTTTGTCCAAGGCCCTGTCTCCAGTGTGTAAATTAGACCTAGAAAATTCTGCATAGTTGTTGCAGTAATGGTTGAAAGAATGAGCTTTTGACTTTATGACATCCAGTTCAAACATTAAGAACTTGTTGTATGGTTACTGTTATGCTATGTACTAATGGGTATAAAATCTATAAGTTTTTGTGTTATTTCTGCTTTTATTTATTAAAGTGTTAATTATGATTGACTGAGGCATAACAGTGTACTGTAGCAATGACTTAAAAATTGTTTGAACAGTAAAGCTTGGCTCCTATAAAATAAGACTGAAATGATTTGCTTATCCTTAGCTTAATTTGCATTAAATGGTACATTGTTAATTCACTTTTCTTTTTGTTCCTAATCAGTTGGTAGCCGCTTGCCAAAATGGCCTTAGAATATTAGCTTCTTTGATAAATCTGTTTCTCATTTTTCTTCTAGGTATAAACTAAAATCAAATGTCTTTGTAAGATAATAAATATAATTCAAAGCACTGATGTTATATTCTCCACCTCTTTCTTTATGACCTAACTTTTATTTGCCAACAGTGTTGTTGATGTAGCAAGGCATTTGTGGTAAACAAACAATAGAGATTCCATTATCTTCCTCCCTCCATCTTTAAGATGATGGCCTTTGAAGTTTGAAACAGGTTCTAAGATTTCTATAAGTTAAAAGAAAATCCCTTTTAGCTAGTTCACTTTCTACAAATCAAGATGAGATTTATGAGTAAAATTAGGGAAATACATTCTTTTAATGAAATGTACTCATATTTTAAAACTCATTTGAAGCTAGAAGCTTAAGACTTGTTTTTAAAAAGCATATTTAAAAAAAAAACAAGCAAAAAGACATGCTTTTGCACACTCTTACTTTCTGTTTTGAAATGTTTAATTTAGAACAAAAGTGTAAACTTTGTGGTTCCTTTTAAAATAACTGACTGTTGAGAGTTTATTTTACAGCCATCAATAAATTGTATCTTTATATCTCCCTGAATAAAATATATTATAACTATGAAGATACCAACTAAATTGTGCTTTAGTGTTAGATGATAAGTTGTTTGTTTTAAGGGGAAAGGCCTTAATTATTTTCCATCTTAAATACTTTTTTTAAGTTTATTTATTTATTTTATGTATGTGACTACACTGTCTTCAGACACACCAGAAGACATTACAGATGGTGAAGCCACATGGTGGCTATTGGGAATTGAACTCAGGACCTCTGGAAGGACAGTCACTGCTCTTAACCACGGAACCATCTCTCTAGCACTTTAAATACTTTTCATTGTTAATTTTATGTCATTATTGATAAACTTTGATCAAATATGAGTGAGTTACTTAATTTATATCTTTTACCACTCAGAATTAAACTTGTAACTTGATTTTTGGGTGTAGTGATGGAGGGGAAGCTAAGCAACATAGGAGGTATACCAGTGTATTTTAATGCCCTTTTCTATCTGTAAGCACTGTTTTCTGATTTCTGAAAAATGGTGAAATTTTTATATTATTAGTACTTACAACATGTAGTTATAGTTTGTCTTTTCTTTTTAGGATGAAGTGGCACACACTCTTACTGAAAGCAGAGTACTAAAGAACACCAGACATCCATTTTTAACAGTAAGTGCTTAGAGGACTGCTATTAGGACATTTTAAATTTAGTGGGGTTTTAGCATAGAATGAAACTATGACTGTTTTAAGTAACATTTACTTGTCATTTTTATGGCAGACTGTAACTGACAGACTGTAACTGACAGACGGTTCAGTTTCTTTAAACTGTTGAGAGTTGTATATTCTTTATGATATGTATTTATAATCCCCCTATTATCTATGTACAACTTTTTAGAAACCTTTCTCTTTCCTCCCATGTATCTCCCTGACTTTAAATATGTCCACAGTGCAAGAAGGTCACTTCTGGAATTTTAAGGAATTCATTTATATGGTAGACATTTAAAGTTTATTTTTGTTGTTCAGCTAATAATGTCGTACAGGCATAATGTTTCATGATTGTATTACACTATTGAGGAATCTGTGACAGGAGGCTCTCCACATGTTTGAGGCCAACCTGGGTTCTCTAGTGAATCCTAGAGCTACCTGAATTACAGTGTCAGAAATATCTGAAAGGAAAAAAGTGAATGGCCACACAGCTTCAGTTTTCGAAGGTCAAAATTTTAAATGAACAGACTTCGTAAAAACAAGAACTTTCATGATGGAAATACAGGAATGTAAAATTGTTAAACGCACAAGAATTCCTTCTATCTTTTTATCATTAGAAAAAGTATAAACAGTGACTTAATGTATGCAAAATGTTTTCAGACAGGCTATTTTCCATCCAGTCTGGTTATCTGTGTGCTAGATAGTAATTATAAACTTGATTTTTCTTGTTTGTACCAAGCATATTAAGATTAAAAAGAACTACAGTTTAAGATTGGAATCCTTTATTAATAGTCTACGATTATCTAGACATTTTCAGAACCATCAGTATGTACCTGGTCTTTGTTAAAGTGTTTTATGTCTATTTTACAGGATAGTAAGAACATTTTAGTATCTTCTTGAGACTTGCAAACACACCAGGGCCTACCTCATTGAGGCTTGCTGCTTTAGCCTTAGTATATACAAAGTAACACTGAAACTATTTTAGACATAGTTAATAAGAGCATCTATGCTCCTGAGGAACTTCGACTATAATTCCCTGTAGAGATTGCAGAAATTAAAACTAGCACACTGGGTATTGGTGGTCAGTCTCAGGTGATGCAGTGTATTGAAAGTGCTCAATACAGCTACCAAATATACTTTTGTTTACCATATTCTTAGAAAGCCTACTATGAAGTAAATATAATCGTATGGAACAGTCTCATTTTATCATTTATGTTAACTGTTTCTAAGTGTTTTATTTTTGGTACCATTATATAATCTTTTAAGAATATAGGATTATAATTAACATTGCTTTCTTTTTCATTTCAAGTCCTTGAAATATTCCTTCCAGACAAAAGACCGTTTGTGTTTTGTGATGGAATATGTTAATGGCGGAGAGGTGAGTCAGGAAGTCAATCCAGCATTTGCATGGAGTATTTCAATAAGAGTATTACATATAGTGTGAGTTATGATACTTCTCAGTTCCACAGCAGGTTTGTATAGTTCTTCCTGTTGAGTAGACAAAGATGGCTAATAGAGTGTTTTTATCATATATTAGCAAATCATATTCTCTATTTTACTTTACTTTTGAAAGATAAACATGGTTTATCACAATTTGATTTTTAGAGGGAATATAATCCCCCTTACTTACTGATTTTTGGTTCTTCAAGACAGGGTTTCTCTGTGTAGCCCTGGCTGTCCTGGAACTCAATCTGTAGACCAGGCTGGCCTCGAACTCAGAAATCCACCTGCTTCTGCCTTCCAAGTGCTGGGATTACAGGCACGCACCACCACTGCCTGGCTCTGAATTTTTTTTTTTAAAGATTTATTTTATGTATGCGTGTTTTGCCTTCATGTGTGCCTGGGTAGCATGTGTGTGCTTGCTGTCCAATAAAGTCAGCAAAAGGCATCAAATCTTCTGGAACTAGAGTTACAGATGTGTTTTAGGCAGTTTTTGAGTGCTGGGAAATGAACTTGAAAACTTTTATATCCCATACCTTTTCACCACCCCACCCCATCTCCATGTGGATTCCTCCCACCCCACCTGACCTCTAAACTCCCTGGAGCCTCCAGTCTCTTGAGGGTTAGGTGCATCATCTCTGAATGAACACAGACCCGGAAGTCCTCTACTGTTTAATGTGTTGGGGGCCTCATATCTGCTGGTGTATGCTGTCTGTTTGGTGGTCCAGTGTTTGCAAGATCTTGGGGGTCCAGATTAATTAAGACCACTGGTCCTACAGAATTGCTCTTCTCCTCAGCTTCTTTCACCCTTCCCTAATTCAACAGGGGTCAGCTGCTTCTGTCCATTGGTTGGGTACAAATAACTGCATCTGACTTTCAGCTGCTTGTTGGGTCTTTCGAAGCAGACATGAGAGATCCCTTTTTGTGAGCACTCCATAGCCTCAGTGATAGACCTTGGGACCTCCCCTTGAGAGGATGGGTGTGAAGGGGCAAGGAATGGAATATGGACTGCAAAAAATGAATTACAAAATTAAATTTACAAAAACTTTTTAGAACCTATTTTGAACTCAGCCAACCATCTTATATAGATATATTATAGCTGATAGATTGTTTGCCCTTCCTTGTATATATTAGTAGTGAAGGAGAAGATAATGAAGAAATTTAAGAGATCTTAAAGTTTTGAATAGAAATTAAATCACTTCTAGTATTTTTCCTTTATCTTTTTCCTATTTTGAACAAAATCAGTGTGAAATAGAAATGTAATGTATAGAAATAGCAACCGGAAATACTTTAAATATCTAACTCCTGAAATGGACAAAGTAGAAGCTTGTATTTCATAGACTTTTAAATATTCTTATTTCCCAATCTAAATATATAACTGATATTGAATATTTTTGAAAAAGGTATCTGATATTTAGAAATTATGTTATCTAAAATTTCCTTTACTCATGTGATAATTGTATCTAAATGTAGAGGTAGTACAGCTTTTTTTGAGTGTATTAAAACATCGCCTTTGCTACAAAGGAGTATGTTGTTTCTATTGTGAGCATATTACATTTAGAATGTCTAATCCTCAAATAAAAACAAATTAATAAAAGATAGTTCGTCATTAAAGATAGATTTTTGAGTCCACTTTTATTAGTGGACTGAGTAATTTAAAGTGGCAGTTCAAATAGAGATGATAGTGTGCCACCAGTGGATGAGCACAAGACAAAGAAAACGTGAGCATTAGAAGAAGAATATCCTAAGCATAAAGAATGTTGAGCTTCAGTCAGATGTTCATGGAATATGAAGATGATGGATTGCTTGGCACTGTGTAACTGACATCTTAAGAGCTGGTTTGTTGATATGGGTAAAAAAAAAACACTATTGCAAAGATTCACACTTAGCTTATTGTTGATCATGTGAAATTGTTGGATAAACTCAAGTTATGAAAAAAAATTTTCAGAGCAAGACTATAATGTTAATTTTTATGAAGTTTTTACTATCATTTTGAAGAACTATGTGTTGAATTAGAATAGTAAAGGAGAACAGATTTGGGAGATATTCACCTAAAGGTTATAAAGTTATCCATAGAGATGAAAATGAAATTAATGGAATTTCCATGTTGGTACCTGTCAGAATTTAAAATACACATTTTCTTGGAATCTGTTCTCAACTTGATGAGATGTAGAATCTCTTGAGAGATGGGCTTCTGGACATGTCTGTGGAAGTTATCTAAGGTAACTGAGGTGGCAAGGCGTACCCTCTGTAAGTAGCACTGTCCCTGAAAACATGAGTGAATAGAAGCATTCATCAGCTTTGACACCGAACTGTGGTTGTAGTGTGACCAGCAGCTTCAGGCTCCTGTAACTTCCCCACCATGCTTGGTTCTAACCTTGAACTGTGAGCCAGAATAAACCCTCTATATTTTTAGTCGCTTTTGTTGCCATTTTTATCCCAGCAACAGGAAAGCACTCAGCAATTTTGTTTCCAGTAATTATAATCCCATGAAATAAAAGTATATGACCAAATAGTATATGGATAAACACATTTTTTATACAAGTATGGTATCTTGAGTGAACATTCAGTAAGTGTCTGCTTAAATATCTAAAATGCTGTAAGATGAGAGAGTACAAAGCATGTTACTATTATGCTGAGAGAGATGTAAATCATGAACACATGCACATGCCTTTCTCTGTGAGAGAATAGCTCATCGTCTACTGGAATGTAGAATGGGCTTTGTGACTCAGTACAGGGTGGAAGAAAAGCTTTTCACTTGTGTATTCTTTTTTAGGTTGTGGATTGCATGCAGATATTTTATACTTTATATTTAGAAATAAGCAAATGGAAGGACGACTAGGGAAGAGAATTATAGAGATGAAATAGAACTCTATAGCCAAAACTTAGATGATCATTGAATGCCGTGCAGGCCACAAATCAAGATCTATATAATTAACTTGTAAAGTCTAATAATGTAAGAAATCACATTGTTACTCATATGCTAAAGCCATGATCAGTAATTTAGGTGATATTAAATTTAATGAGAAGTGGAAAAGTATTGGAGAAATGTAATATCTGAAAACTAAAGTAATTTCAAATTTGGTTGAAGAAGTCTCTTCTTAAACCTTTTGCCAAATTGTCTTCAGCTCGATACATTTTAAAACGTACAAATTGACCTTCTGTGATCTTTCACAGGCTCAAATTTCATGAAAGGTTTCATGATATGGTACAATGCTGTGGATCTTACCCATTCTTACTGTTCCTTCTGTAGGTACTAAGTAGCCTACCATGTCTAGGATTGACTACTCAGGTTTGTTAGCACTGCACACAGTTGTATTAATGTCTTTGATAAAATTCATTTTAGTTTTTGCTTATGACTTTCAGTTACATGTCATTCTTGAAATCCTCTCTTACTTATTCAGATTTCTCATTATTTGGCTGGCATTTTCTCTTCCGTGAACTAAAATCATCTCATTTTAAATTCACATAAGACAGAAGTGCAGGCAGTCAGCATTTGAATTCTACTTACTAATTTGTGGAGGTGTGATTTGAGCGATTTTTAAGTTAAAAGTATTTCAGATTCATGGGGGTGCTTTTAAAACTTGATATTTTACTAAATTTGTGGTTCTATAAATATCTTTATTACCAGAAATCTGAGTTATTAAGCTTCATGTAGGTTATTTCAGAATTCTATTGCTTTCACTCAAGTCTTTTTTAAAATTCTCAAGCCAAGAAAACTACATTATAATAATCATATTAACATCTAAAGTTCAAGGCAAAATGAGCTTTATTTTATATTCCATTTTATGATATAATTTTATAGTATTTCAACGCTAGTTTTGTAAAGTATCATAGGACTGCAGTTAAAGTTAAGAGGAGTCTCATTGTCTAATACAGTGAGCTGCTTAGAATCTAACTATGAGCAGTGACCAGGCAGCTCTCAATTGTCATGATTTCTGTGCAGGGGCCTACAAGTACAGATTGGCAATTTCATGGAAACTAGACTTGTTAACAGTTGCTTACCCCAGAGTGATCCTACTAAGAAACTTCAAATAGGACTATGCACAAACACGAGCACGCGCACACACAATCTCACACACTGAAAGAAAAAACAAAAAACAAAACAGGAAGATGACAAAAATAATAGGTAAATATTTAAAACCAAGATCCCAAAACAGTACATAATCTTTTGTACTGTTTTGTATCTTTTATGTACTAGAATACTTTTAAAATTCTTTATGATGCTTGAGTTACTCCATTGCAGTCATGTTTCTCAGTATTTGTAACTGTAAGATATACATCAGAGTTCTTTTCAGTTTGGAGTTATTAGATATTGTACATAGCATACCTTGGGTAATATAGCCATTTAAAATATTAATTCTCTTTATTCACAAATTCTGTTTATTCTCTTCTAATGTCTTTAATTTATTCAGCGTTTTAAAGTTTTCACTGTACAAATGTTTACTTCCTGTCTAGATTTATTATTCCTAGGAAATGTTCTTGTTTAGGCTTTTGAGAATGACACTATTTTCTGGTCAACATTTTTGTTACTTGTGTATTGGAAAGCTAGTGATTTTTGTTTGTTGATTTGGATCCTGCTCGAAGTATTTATCAGACTTAAGAGTATTTTAATTGGGTTTTATAGTCTTGTAAGTATAGTCTAGAAACAGATAAAATAGTGTTCTTTTCTGCTCATATCTGTTATTTATTTGTACTGCCTTATTGCTCTAGGTGAGAAATCAAAGACTACATAAATATGAAAGTAGTGAATAGACAGTCTTATTCTTTATTTTAAAGGAAATATTTTAATTCTTGCACATTTAATGTACAGTTGCATATACATTTGTTTTGAATTGCCTTTTTATGTGATGGTATTATACTTTATTCCTAATTTCTCCAGGATTCACATCATAATGGGATATTGAACTTTGTCAAAGTTTTTTCTGCCTCTGTTGAAATGATTGTGTGATTTCCACTTTCTCTTCTCTTTATGCGTCTTTTATAGTCTTTGCATATCTTGAACTTAAACTTATATATCACTTTTTATTTATTGATTTGGATATGTTGAACTATCCTTGAATATCTGGAATAAAACCTGCTTCATCATAATGTAGAACTTCTTTAATATGTTATTGCATTTTATTTTCAAATACTTGATTAAGTAGTTTTGCATCTTTATTCATTAGGGATAGCATATAACTTTCTGTGTTTTTCTATTCTATTTTGTATTTTTGATGAAGGTAACGCTGTTTTACCAGATGGATTTTGATAGCATTCCTTTTCTATTTTGTAGAACCTTTCGAGAATATTACTGTTGTCTCTGGAAAATGTGATAGAATTTGGAAGTAAACTGTTTTGGGCTGGAGCTTTTTTTGTGGGGGGAGAAATGTTACCTATTTTCTAGAAGTTTTTATGGCTAGCCAAAAACATGTGTTTCACAGCAGTTGATTGGAATATCATACAGATAATACCTTTTTAAGTGTGAAGTTTCTTGCTTCCTTTTTTTTTTTTTTTTTTTGTGGAGGTAGGTTTGAAAAGGATGTCTGCATTTCTTACTTTTGCAACATTTGGACCTAGCTTTAATACCCAGTACTATTTGCTTTGTGAAATTGATCATGTCCATGAGGTCTCTCTTTATTTTTGTGCATTAACTCCCTATATCTCTTAAGACTAAGTTGAACCTGAATCTACATTGTTAGAAGTGTAGTTGCTCTTGCTTGCCCCTGTTTCAATTATCTTGGTATCAATTGGTGGTTTTTGTTTTGTTTTCTGTTTGTTTGTTTGTTTGTTTTTAACATTCATACACTTTCAGTATTTGCTTTACTTTGTATTGAAATGTCTTTCTTGAAGACATCCAGCAGTTGAATCTTGCTTTCTAATCTAGCCTGCTTGTCTGCCTCTTTTGATTGGACATTTAAGACCACTAACATTTAGCATAATGATTGAGAGATATTTGCCATAATTTTAAAATATATATTTGTTACTTTTCTTCTTTTCTGTGTATGTTTCCCTTTACATATCATGAAAATGCTGGCTTATCAGTTGTTAATTATTTCACTTTGTATATTTTTGGAATATCTTTAATTTTCATTAAGTAAAACAGACATTACTATATTAATCTTCATTGGTAGTTGTAGTAGTTTGAATTATATTGCTGTGATAAGCTGCATGACCAAAACCATCAGAGAGAGGAAAGAGTTATTTAACTTGGAAGTTGCAATTATTGTTGGGGAAGTCAGGACATGAAGTGAGGTCAGGAACTTGGCGGCGGGAACTGAAACACAGACCGTGGATGGGGTGTTGATTACTGCCTTGCTTTCGATGGCCTGGTTAGCCTATATTCTTATACAAGCTAAGATCATTTGCTAAGGTGTGGCTGGGTTCTTCCACATCAATAATTAATCAGGAAAATGTTCCCTCCAAAATTTTCTACCTATCGACCAATCTAGTGGAGGCATTTTTTCATCTGATGTTCCCTATTCCCAGATTACCCTAACTTGTGTTAAGATAGAAAACAACAAAAACAACAGCAACAAAACTCCAACCAACCTATAAACCAACCAACCAATGAAACTAGCTAGTAGTCATTTACTGTCACAGCTTGAAATGATGTTTTCCTGGCTTTTACAGCTTTTCCTAAGACATTATTCCTTATAGGTTAGATTTTTTTCTTGTCTCTTTTAATATTGTCTCTTTGTTTGGTGTCCATAGTCATGTTTATTATAGATATAGATGTGTGTGTGTATACATACATATATAATGCTTTTTGAGATAATTAGCCTTTTCCTCATTTCCCTTTTCTGTTTTTTCTTTCCAAACCTCCTTGCTGTTGAAAAAATTCATGACCTCTTTTTAATTAATTGTTGTTACACACACACACACACACACACACACACACACACTTGTAAGTATGTAAGTACCACCTGCTCAGTCTGCACAGTGCTGCTTGCATGTGTGTTTTCAGGCTGACCCTGGTGTGGCCTTTCCTGGGAATGAGTGTTTCTCCTGGTCTCAGCCTTCCTAGTTGCCTATCGTTCTTTGTGTAGGTTTGAACATTGCAAAAGGAGCATAAAGACTGTAAGAGCCAAAAGACCAGGGAGTTTGCTGTGAGATCAGACATACCAGAAGCTACTCCCAAGAATTGCGTCAACATGACAGCCCAAATACAAGAAGAACAAGGACAAGAGCAATATTTGTAGTCTTTTATAGCAGGACGTGGAAAAGTTCTTTTTTTTTTTTTTTTCCCCACTTTAGTTTTAAGTGCCTCCCATGCTCTAATGCCTGTGTCCTTTTCTGATTTGGGAATCTTGTGCTCCAACTTCATTGGATGGATTTTTTAATACCTTTATTTTATAGTTGTACTTCTTATCTTATCCTGTCAATTCTTGGGTTTTGTCCTTTGGTTAATTTTGAGTCATTAAAAGTTGTAGTCATGTTTGTCTTTTCTTTATTTTTTAATTTAATGATATTTAATGTGATATTCCCTTAACCTCATCGTCAGTCCCTGATAGTCTTTGTTCTGCTTGATCTAGCCTATTTGAAGTTACTTTTTTTTAAACCTGCTTTAAACTTATTTTTTGAAAATTTCATAGGTATACACTTTATCTTGACTATCTCCACCACCTTATCCTTCTTTTCAGCTTACCATGGCCGTTCCTCCCAAATCCGTGCCATTACAGAGAAAGGAATACTGTGCTTAATTCAGCTAGTGCTTCCTTTATGCTCATGAGTTCAGGATATGAACAACCTACCAGTGATACTCTTCCAAAGAAAAATGACTTTACCTCAGTTGGAGATGGGGCAGTTGTAACTGGCTTGGTAGTAACTGCAGGTAACCACAGCTGTGTGAGTTCATGGGCACATGTGCAGAGGACAGCACTCACTCTGCCTTCTTTCCACACCTTATTTTCCCATGTTCTTTGAGTCTTGGGGTACAGTGGGGGGTGTCAATATTGATGACTCATCTATCACTGTCTTAGTTAGGGTTTTACTGCTGTGAACAGACACCATGACCAAGGCAAGTCTTACAAAAAACATTTACTTGGGGCTGGCTTACAGGTTCAGAGATTCAGTCCATTATCATCAAGGTGGGAGCATGGCAGTATCCAGGCAGGCATGATGCAGGCAGAGCTGAGAGTTCTATGTCTTCATCCAAAGGCTGCTAGTGTTAGACTGACTCTCAGGCAACTAGGGTGAGGGTCTTAAGCCCACACCCACAGTGACACACCTACTCCAACCAGGTCACGCCTATTCCAACAAGGCCACACCTCCAAATGGTACCACTCCCTGGTCCAAAAATATACAAAGCATGACAATTACTGAATACTCAAGTTGTTTATTCTTAGCACTTTGAATAGTAATACACCTCCATTAAACTTTACCCACTGCAATAAGAAGCTCACTTGGTCAAGGTTGGGAATAACACAAATCTGTGGATATAATAACAAATATTTAGAAGACAATTTGATAATGTTACCATTGAAAAACAGCATCAAGGCATTCTCTCTTAGAGAATATACCTTATCTAGCTATAAGTCTGCTTACATTACCAATCATGAATTCCATTTTGTGGGACAGTACTCAAATCCATCAAAAGAGTTATTGTTGCCGATCGTGGTGGTACACGCCTTTAATCCCAGCACTCGGGAGGCAGAGGCAGGCAGATTTCTGAGTTCGAGGCCAGCCTGGTCTACAAAGTGAGTGCCAGGACAGCCAGGGCTATACAGAGGAACCCTGTCTCGAAAAGCCAAAAAAAAAAAAAAAAAAAAAGAGTTATTGTTTATACCCATAAACAATCTTGAAATCTTGATTTGTTCCAGGTGGCACAGCTTGCCAGGCAGGTCTGTATTTTATAATGTAGTGTTCAGTGCTTGGAATTAAATATTTTTATTGGGTTTTTTATTTTTAGTATTTCTATGTCCATGTACTTAGCAAATCTCAGTTGTCTTGTGGAACTGTGTTGCTGACTGTTATGTAGGCCTGGCATTAATATCTCTATTTTATCTTCTTGTTAGAAGCGCCCAACATTTCTAATTCACTATCTTAGAAGTCAGTTTTAAGATTTAAGAGGTTTTATGCTGCCTTGCTTTTTTGTATTTTTTAAATTTCTAAGTTAGGATTTATACATCACTTATGGTGTATATGCCTTTGAAAATTTTTTAAAATGTATTGAAGCTTATCTCAGTAATCATCTTCCAGATAATCATTACCTGTTGTACTCATAGTCTCAATCATTTTCATTAGAAAACTCAATGCGAAAAATCAAAAATAATTACTTTCATTATCTCTCTCTTTAGGATTTTTTAAAGAAAGTTTAGTATTATAGACATGTGATATAAATGTAGATATTGCTTTTTAATATCAAAGTTTAATACAAATTTTTTGAGCTATACATGAAATCCCTGAGATTGATTAGAATAATTGAAAAGAACCTTAGGTCAGTCTTGCTTTGAAGCAGTGGCATAATAGTCACTGTATTACCTACTGTGTATGATGGGAGCCTCCTCCATATTTCCTCTGAGGATGTAGCAGAGCTGGATTGTGTCTCGTAGATTTTTAGTAGTTCAAACACTATAGGGTGATACTTTTAGAGTTATGCTCATTTTATGAGTATATGTGTTTTACATGTCTATTTGTTTGTCTGGGTGTCTGTCTGTCTGGGTGTGTACCATGTGGATGCAGTGCCCATGGAGGCAGAAGAGGTGTTAACAGATAACTGTTAACCAGTATATGGGTACTGGGAACAAAATCCTGGTCCTTTGCAAGAGCAGTAAATGCTCTAACTACTGAAGCATATTTTCTAGCACTGGAAAATTTTAAAAATTAGTAAACAGCAAGAGAAGCTAAGAAATTTTCTTAGATTAAAAAATCAAATAGTGTCAGAGGGAAAAGATTGAATGTAACTAGAAGATCAGGTATAATGTGAAATAGGCCAGGCCTTCCCCCCCACTCTCTGCCCCCAGCTTATGTGGAAGCTAGCAATGTGTATCTAGTGGAACCTAGAGATCACAAATGCTAATATAAATATGTTAAACTACTAGTCTAATAGTAGTAGGTAAGGAATGGGGGAGGAGAGGAAGAAAAGGGTTAGCAATTACATACAAAGAGAGATAGGAATAGTTTGAGGGCTCTGTAACTTAGTGAAGTGACCACAGTTAACTGATTCACTTTATATTTCAAAATAGCTATAAGAATTAATTTGAATGTATTAAACATGATATGGCAAATGGGTCTGGGAAGAAAGCTCACTTGGGAAAACACTTGTCTAAGTAGCACAAGGACCAAAGTTTTATTCCTAGAATTCAAGGAGAAAAGGCTGGGCATGGTCGCATGCATTTGTAGTCTCAGTGTTGGAGAGGTAGAAACAGAAGCTCTCTGAAGACCCACAGAACAGCCAGCCTAGCCTACTTGGTTAGTTCTAGACTCTGTCTCAGCTTCACAAAACCTGAGGAAGGACACCTGAGACTGTCTTTTGACCTCTGGGCTCATGTGCTCATGTGACTGTACTCCTATGTGTATCATCAGTCTTTGGGAGTCATTTACCTGTTGAGATAGTGTCTCTCAATAGAACCCAGGGACCTCTAATTAGATAAGCTGGGTTTCCTGGGATCCACAAGGATTGTTCTACTTCTGCTCCCCCCATGATGGGCTTACAATCACATGACACCAGGTCTGGCTATTTGTGTGAATTCTGAAGACTGAAGTTCAAGCATGAAGGGGTTGTCTCCCCAGCCTCTTCCTGATGGTTTTCTCTTCCTTTCTTCAGGTTCTTGGTTTGTTTGTACTTTGTTTAGTACTTCTTATCAGTATTCTGTTTACCTGCTTGTTCTTGACTTTAAGTATAGTAGTACCTTGAGATTCTGCCCCTAGTTTTACAGAATTTTAGAACTGTACTTAGTCTCTTTGGTTTTAACAGTTTCCTTGGTATCAATAATTCTAAAATTGAACTATAACATCAATTGCATATTTAAATTTCAGTAGGTCAAAATAAAGCCCATTGCTCCTGTGTCCCCATCACCAATTTTTTTCCTCTATATTGTTTTCAGCAACATCTACTCAGCCAGCCACAAGAAAACCTCAACATCATTGATCTCTCCCTTGGTCCAAATTCCTCTGGAGTACTGATTCTTCTGAAGGGTGCTTATGGTCTCCTTAGCCGTTGGCCCTCAGAAGCACTCGTCGAGATCCAACATACCTTCTGGTGTTCCCAAACATACACATTCTTCCAAAGCCTTTTATAGTACTTGCCATGTTTCAGCACAGTACCATGTCCTGTGGGTTAGTGCTTTTCCTTTAACGTCTGAAAGTTTCTATAGCAGTCAGTACTAATAGGTGATGAGTAACTTTTGTGTAATTTTAGAAATTATTTACCTGAGCATATCTTCAGATTCTTTTATTACTTACTTGTCTATCTAATAATAGTTTTAAGAGTATGATCTTTTTATGTGCAAAGTTTTTAACCCTCCTTATCTACATAATAGAATTCCAACTATACCAAGGTAGACAACATCATTAACATCATAAATAAGCTGGGCCTCTCCCTTCATCTCATCTCATCTCATCTCATCTCATCTCATCTCATCCCATCCCATCCCATCCCATCCCATCCCATCCCATCCCATCCCATCCCATCCCATTCCATACCATCTCTCTTCTCTCCTCTTTTGACAACATCATTAACATCATAAATAAGCTGGGCCTCTCCCTTCATCTCATCTCATCTCATCTCATCTCATCTCATCTCATCTCATCTCATCTCATCCCATCCCATCCCATCCCATCCCATCCCATCCCATCCCATCCCATCCCACCGCATCCCATCCCATCTCTCTTCTCTCCTCTTCTCCCTCCTTCCCTCCCTCCTTCCCTCCCTCCTTCCCTCCCTCCCCCTCCCCTCCATCCTTCCCTCTGTCCCTCCTTTTCTCTGTCTTTCCTTCATTCTAGATGTATATTATTCTTTAGCCACATAACTCCATGTTCTCTACTAATATTTGTATTTTGTGTTGGGAACTTGTGGATTTTGTAAAGGGAAATTGGAGAATAACAAGGAGATCCAGGAATGGGAGGGAAGATGAGGATGGTTGGGAATGGAAATGATCAAAAGCACATGTAACTATAAAAAATCACAGTGCAAAGCCATTGTTCTATATAGTGAGTATGCACCATAAAAAAATTACTGCTTTCTACAAATGATTAATTTTCCCTTACTGTGTGTGGTGCTGTGCTAGGTTACAAAGAAATACAAAGATGGATACATTCTAAGTAGTAATCTTCTATATCTGTTGAGTTTTCCTTTGGTGAAAAGTCCTATCTTTGACAATTTAAGTGAACTTTATCTGTGGCATATCCCTAAACATCCTATGTACCAAAGTGTTGTTAATAACCATATAACAAAATATATTACAGCCGGCTGTTTCTGTGAATATACATGCATCTTCCTCATTAAGGTAGAATTCCTTAGCAGTGGGGATTATGTCTGCTTTCTGTCAGTTTGTTGAGGTTTGATCGCTACATGGAAGGTTATAGGTAGTTACTAAGTTTAGAGATGACCCCACAAGTAGAGCTGTAAATAAGGGAGTATGCTTGTTGCCCCAGCGAAGAGGGATGCTAGAGGAGTGAGGCAGGATGGGGGAGAGCACCTTCCTAGAGGTAAAGGGGAGGGGGCATGGGATAGGGGGCTTGTAGAGGGGAGATCAGGAAGGGGACAACATTTGGAATGTAAATAAATAAAATAATTTTTTAAAAAAGAAAGAGTTATTATATCCCTCTTTTTTCTTGTCGAGTTCACTGCAGTTACTTTCTAATAATTGATGGTCATTAATGAATATTAGATCAACATGTTGGTTTAACAGCAGGGTAGACAATGATGATCCAGAAAGTTAGGGCATTGGTGAAGAAAGCTGTTAAACCACAGCCAAGAAAGAGAATACAGGCAGTGTCCTAACCTCTAAAACAAGACGGGGAACAAATTATAAATAGATCATTGGACTTTGCAATTGTAGATCACTGCTTGTCTTTACACGAGTGAATTCCATAAAGAAGCAAAAGTAGACATCATATGGCAATGAGTTCTAAAATACAGAGTTCTTCCTCTTAATTATAAAACTTGAGCTGATATTTTTATGGAAGCTGGCTGGCAGACAAAATGTAGCTGTATCATCTATATAAAGACCTAGAATCCTGAATACATTATATTAATTTAGAGAGCCTCTATATCTCTTTTGTCAGTAGATAGCCAGTGGTAGAATTGATTTTTTTTTTTCTAAAGAAACCTAAAGATTTAAAGGACTATTGCAGCAACATTGTGATCACAGCAGCCGTCAACACCATTGGCATGTTAGACTCAGCTTGGCAGATACCATATTTTTCATTTTTTTGATTATCTGTTCTTTAGAAATAAAACATCAATGCCATCCCAGCATGGCGTCCCAGATTTGACAAAACATGGTAACAAAGCAGGGAGCATCGTAGTTTATGTACATCTCCCAAGTTGTTTGCTACTAATATGAGTAATTGTTTTCAGTAAGTTTTAGCAATATCAAAATTCTTCCCTGTCTTTACTTGGCTCAGTGATCGCAAAGTTGTTTTAAAAGTGATTTAAGTAGAGATAGGTATAGGAAGAAGGAGTGCAGGCATGATAATTCTAGGTTTCGCAGCATCACTGTTTTATGTTGAACAAGCCTTGGTAAGGCACAATTCTTAGCAGTTCATTATGAGTTAGTGATCTTTATGGAAATATCTATATTCTGATCTTACAGTTGAAGGCGTATTTTTTCTGATTGATTTTTCATAATCCCAGGTGTGTTTTGTGTGCCCACTGTGACATCTTAGTAGTTTTTTCGGGACTAAACAGCCTTTCATTCTTGCCACATTACTTCTTTTCCTCCATTTGGTATTTGTCCTTCATTTTTACAGAAATCCTTTGAATTTTGTAAACTAGATACTGATGTTTATCACCAGCTCTACATAATTTGACTTTATGAGCACATATATTTTATTATAATTCATATTTTAATCTCTTAATTGTATTTAAATATGTATTGTACAAACACAAAAATCAAACTTGTTGTGCTTATGTTTATATAGGATGGAGCTATTTTAGATTAGCAATCTTGGCAGATTTCCTAATAAGGTATATTAGTTCAACAAAGATTTACTATCAGTTACAGATCCTCAGACCGGTTTCTTGATGCCTGTTGTTCTAAGAAATTAGATGTTTTTATGATTTGCTTAGTGTTGTTTGTTTAGCTTTTTGTGGTACTGGGAATGGAACACAGGGCCTTGCAAATGTTAGGCCAACACTGTCACTCTGAACTGTTCCCTCTGCTGAGAAATAAGATATAGATGTTAATTACTGAGTGATAGGACTTAAGAGTTTCATAAAGCTAGAATTGAGTTTGTGGTGACAGTAAGAGCCCAATAGATATTTTTTGACTATTGGCATACCTTTGATCAATTAGGAAATGAATGGGTTTATAGCTACAAGATCACAGGAGATCACAGTTAAAAATGAAAATAAAAGGATTATACTTTACAAACCATATCAGGGGTGATGGAGGCCTTTTACTTAACCCAGTTTTAGCACTGTAAACATAAAACTTTAAAGTCTTGAAAATTCTTATTACAGCAAGTGTTATTTCAAACTTTGAAAGTATTTCTAGAAATATGGGAAATAACAATTTAGACTAGCTTACATAATTGAGTTTGAATAAGTCCATACATATTTTTCCTTGAAGTCAAATATAACTTAAATAAAAACACCATATCTGTGCTTGTATTAATTTATTTTGATAATGTCAATATTTATTCCTTGTAAGAGTGGAACAGCGTATACTTAGAAGGAAATGCAATCTAATGATGCATACTTTTTCCTCTGGTACCTGAAGGTTAAATGGGTAGCAAGCAGAATGCCTTAAACAAGATTGGTATATTGATTAAAACGCTGATTTAACAGCTCGCAGTTTCCCCTTGGAAACCTGCAAAAGATAAGCCAGCTGCTGTCTTAGAGTGCTCAGTGTCCACTGAGAGTACACTATCTATCATCACAATATGGTGATGAGAGGTGTTTTATGTTTGTGTTAATTTCCCCCACTAAATCAGTAATTATTACAATCCTGTCCCTGCTGTTTACCCTGCAGCTGTTTTTCCATTTGTCGAGAGAGCGGGTGTTCTCTGAGGACCGCACACGTTTCTATGGTGCAGAAATTGTCTCTGCTTTGGACTATCTACATTCTGGAAAGATTGTGTACCGTGATCTCAAGGTAAAAAAAATAAAGTAATGAAAATTAGTTTTTTGCAGAGACTGTAGGGACAAACGAAGTAATTACAAAGTTACACAGTTTTGAGACAAGTACTTTTCTTAGGAATGTTGTTTGCTGTAGTTGGTCTGAAATTTCACTCACTTATACGTAAGTGGCTTTTTAATGATTGTGGGTTTTGCTGTATAAAAATTCTCTTGACTATGTAACACAAATTTACCAAGAGTAGTTTTTTTTTTTCTGTAAATGCCCTAATTATAGAAATGGAGTCAAATCAGATAATATGCAAGCTTATTATTATTTTCAAACATTATAAAATGTTTATGGAAAAGCTTCAATAACAAGGTTATTGGAAGGAAAATATCTGTTTTCATTGTAGTGTTACCTTTTTGATGGGATCATTTCCCTCAATTATTTATCTATGAACTTGGTAGTTTGCTTAGGTTTTCATTTTTCAGAACCCAGTATTGATTGTATTGGTAAAAGAAGCCTGGCCATCTCTGAGCTCTTGTGAATACCCCTTAGGAGAGCCAGAATCCCCTGAAAAGTCACGTGATAAACACTTTAGTCTATTCTGCCTGTCGAGGTATTTATTGGAACCATTCTGCTCTGCCATTGAAAGGTAAAGGCAGCCCTAGTTATTATGTAAACCAATATGTGTGGCATATGTCTACAAATCTTTACTTAAGCAGCAGTCGGTGGTTTAGATTTGGTTTATATACTACTCCTTCAGGAGATCCTCTAAGCAAATCGTAATTCTCATGATTGACTTTGGTTGACTTTGTTAAGGATTCTGAGCATGGCATATTTTCAATAACAGATTCTTATTATAGCATCTTCTTTAAAATGTAAATTCTAGGGCTGGGAGCACATCTCAGTGACGGGCACTTGCCCAGTTTAAGTCTGACACTCAGTTCCATCTCAGGACATAGGCAGCTAGTTCTGTGGTTAGGATAGGGAAGCTTGAAGTGGCAGTCCACCTGTCTTCCCACCCACTTGAAACAGTCGGCATATTTGTTTTTTATTAGGTTCTTATATCTCTGTCTCCCTCCTAATCCTTATTCCACCCTGATCTCTTCCAACACTCAGCATTACATAGGAGGGAAAGGATAAAGTGGAAAGGGGATGTAGACCTCTGTAGGCCTGCCCCACTCCCAGCATCTCATTGGCTCTCAGGTAGCCAGATGTGATGCTGCTGTCTTTTTCTCATTGGCTCACCCCATTCCCTGATCCAGCTTCAGTGTTCTCTGGCCATGCAGGCAGATTCTCTAGGTTGGCTCAGGGAGGAAGTATCACTACTGAGTGCATGCACTAGCATTGCAGCTGGGCTGCTTGGCTAAGTTCCTCCTACAGAAACCAAAACTCTCACTATAGAACACTGAAGTATAATCACAGATGTGAGGCTGCCCTGGGCAATGTAGTGAGACTCTGCCTCAAAATATAAATATAGAACTGGGAGCTAGCTCTATGGATAAAGTGCTTGCTGTGCAAGCAAGAGAACTTGAGTTCTGACTTCAGTAACACATAAAATCCAAGTGTGGTCACAGATGTCTGTACCTCTAGCACTCACAGTGAAGACAAGTGGGTCCTGGGGGATTTCTGGCCAGAAGTTTAACCCAAATGGCAAGGTTCAAGTTCAGTGATGTCTCATAAAGTAGGTTGGAGAAGTGATTGAGGCAGAAATCCCAGGATCAGTCAGTCTCTGGCTTCAACATGTTCTCACAGGTACACTAAGTACAAATTAACCAAGTGATTGTATTTAGATTGTTTACTTTTAGACCTTGAAATGGTAGAATTCAGCTTCTTAATAGGAGTCTCCCCATAGCACACATGTGTTCATACATATACTGCATGCAAATACCAAATGTATGACTTTTAACCTAGTGGGCTTGCTTACTATGGGTTGAAACATCAGTACTTATGGAAAAATTAAAATCATGTGGTAATGCTTACCTGTTAAAATTTGATTGACGATTGCCATATTGATCACATACCTAGTTCATTTAAAATACAATTTGATTTTTAAAAATTGAAGTAACATGAAATTTTTATGGAATTCCATTTTATATGAAATTAGATATATATCTAAGAAATCATGATTATCCCCTTATTCCTGTCTTATTTATATAAAACCATTTGTAACTCTTAATTTTTATCTAATTATGTAAGCAGGTACTTAGCTTGTTTAAAAATGTTGCTATCACTCTCTTTTTAACAGTCCAGTTGTTACCTACCTCCCAGTCCACCCTCTGGCTCTTCCTCATCCCATGCCTCTTTTCCCCCACCCCTGTCTCCAAGAGGATGTCCGCATCCCATTAGATGTCCCCACTCCCTGGGGCCTCAAGTCTCTTCTCTCACTGAGGCCAGACTAGGCAGTCCTGTGCTGTATATATGTTGGGGGCCTCATATCAGCTGGTGTATGCTGTCTAATTGTTAGCTTGGTGTCTGAGGGATCTAGGCGGTCCTGGTTAGTTGAGACTGCTGGTCTTCCTATGGGGTCACCCTCCTCCTCAGCTTCTTCCAGCTTTTCTCTAATTCAACCACAGGGGTCCCAGGCTTTAGTCCATTGGTTGGTTGTAAGTATCTGTATCTGACTCTTTCAGCTGCTTGTTGGGCCTCTCAGAGCACACCATAGCAAATAGTGTCAGGCCTTGGAGCCTCCCCTTGAACTGAATTCCAGTTTGGGCCAGTCACTGAACCTTCTTTTCCAGTCTTTTCTTTCTTTCTTTCTTTCTTTCTTTCTTTCTTTCTTTCTTTCTTTCTTTCTTTCTTTCTTTCTTTCTTTCTTTCTTTCTCTCTCTCTCTCTCCTCTCCCCCCTCTCTCCCCCTCCCCCCCTCTCCCTCTCTCCCCTCCCCCTCTCCCCTCTCCCCTCTCCCTCTCTCCCTCTCTCCTCCCTCTCTCCCCTCCCTCTCTCCCCCTCCCCTCTCTCCCCTCCCCCCTCCCCTCCCCCTCTCTCCCTCCCCTCCCCCCCTCTCTCCCTCTTCCTCCCTCTCTCCCCCTCCCTCTCCTCCCCCTCCCCTCCCCTCCCCTCTTCTCTCTCTCTCTCTCTCTCTCTCTCTCTCTCTCTCTCTCTCTCTCCTCTCTCCTCTTTCCTCTCCTCTCTCTCTCTCCCTCTCCCTCTCTCCCATGCATGTCCCTTTAGGTCTGAGTTACCTCACTCAGGATGATATATTCTAGTTCCATCCATTTGCCTGCAAAACTCATGATGTCCTTATTCCTAATAGCTGAGTAGTATTTCATTATGTAAATGAACCATATTTTCTGTATCCATTCTTCCATTGTGGGACATCTGGGTTGTTTCCAGCTTTTGGCTATTACAAGTAAGGCCGCTATGAACATAATGGAACACACACCCCTGGGGTATGATAGGGCATCTTTTGGATATATGCCCAAGAGTGGTCTAGCTGTATCACTCTTCTATATGTTTAAGTAACTGTTTTAAAGAATAACTTTTATAAAATATTATTTCATACAATAATGATAAAATGTATATATTTTGCATAGTCAATTAAATTACAAATGAAGGATTAGAGTACTATACTTAAAAATAATGAGCTATTCAGCTATAAAACATCTACTTCAGGGATGATTAAATGTCTGAGTGCCAAAATGAATACAACTCAACCAAATGATTATATTTAGCTTATTTTGGAATTACAAATTTGACATAATTCATCATCTTTACATCTATCTCTATATTGAGTATAGATGCTTTAAAAAGTCTAATTAGATAGCATTATTATAAATACTAATTTTCTAAATAAACTTAGAAATTGTTAACTCTCTCTCCTGAGTGCCTTTTCCATCAGTGCTCATGCTTCTGAATCCTGCATGAGGAAGTAAGAAGGCAGACGCCTGGAGGGAAGGGAAAGAGAGGAGTCTTGAAATTCCTAGGTAAATCCCTGTTAGTGGGGATAGATAGAATTACTCATTTATAGAGATCTAAAGAAGACTGTTCATTTGAATGATGCCATAGATATTAAATATAACAGTCAAAAGGGTCTTGTTTAGTATTGTCTTCAAACATTTCTAATCAAATGAATTATTATTAAAGTTTTGTTCCCATATAATTGGTGAGGAAATTAGATCTAACTCATTGAAATGTAAGCAAATACTTTATGTGTGAATGTCCATAATGTAGTCATGATACAAAGACTCTTAACTTTACCAGACGTTTAAATGTTCTCGGTATTCTCAAATCTTACTCCCCTTTAAATGTTGCATTAATTCAAACTTTGAAATACATGTATATTATATGTTAGAAAGCATATGACTATATATCACAAGATACATATAATTAAGAAAGCAAAATTTAAAATTGATGTGCATGTTATTTGCATCTGCAGTTCATAAAGTGGTGCATGACAGAATGGGGTCATTAAGGTAGGATCACAATAAGTCAAAGCTGGGGTATGTATTTGAGACAATGTTCTGCAAGCCTAAAAACATTACCTCCTTAAGGTAACAGACTAAATTAACACAAGTAAGATTATTGGAACACGGATATGTTAGTCATTTTTCTGTTAATGATAATATACTACTTAAAGAGAAAAGGGATTTATTTTAGCCCATAGTTTTAGTGACTCCATTCCTTTCTAAGACCAGGTAGATCCTTTGCTTTTAGACACACTCTGATTTGAAGATGTCAGATAGCAATACAGGAAGCATGTGGTAGAAGACTCTGATTTAACTCATCAGTGAAAAAGCAAAGAAAAAGGCCACTCCCGCCTTCCACTAGGGCTCTCAGCAGACCCCAACTTTCTAAAGGCCCTATAAGTGTATACAAGTAACTTTTATTCATCAGATATAATTGTCATCTCAGAGGCTTACTGCTGATAAACTCACCCTTTTGAGTTCTTTCTGAACTCTCTCTGGCTGATTCGACTCAGCTTTTCTGGCTCAATCCCCTCTCCAAGCTGACTGATTTGATCTGGCTTCTCTTTGCTTCTCACTGAATTGCTCTGCTTAGCCTCAAACCAGCCCTGGCAATGTGTTCTAATCTTCTGACTCATCTTATTCTTTGGGTTCAGCTGCCTCTGCCGACAAGCACTGAACTGCAAGAAATCACTTACAAACCCCACTCCACTCTACAGTACTCACGCCCAATTGACTCTCTCCCTGCACTGCCCTTTAAGTCAGCTCTATTTCCTGTCCTTTCTCTGGAGAGTTGGGTGTATGTTATCTGATTCACTTTGTCAGCTCTTCCTCTGATTTGTCATTTTTTTCTGCCCCTCAGTTAGATGTCACTTTCAAATACAGCTACTTCCCCCAACAAATTTACTTTACCTTCATTGTTTGGGATTAAAGGTGTGTACTGAGGGTGTGTCTGCGTTTCAGTCAGATCACACAGACCTCGATCTTTGGATGTTATTTCTTGCCAGAGCAGCCACAAGTACCCTCTCTCCTCTCCTAGCAGCACCATTCTAAACATGAAGCCTTTAAAAGCCAGCTAAGGTGCAAAGTACAGAACCACAATCATATTTCCTAGTCTAATGTGCTTTTGCTTATAGCATTCTTCCTAGAGTCAAAATGACATCTAGATAATAAAATGCAAATGCATTGAATTATGCCTAGTTATTTTAAAAATCTTTGTGATATGTGTATATGTGTATTTAGTGTATCTATGTACATGTGTGCATATCATGGTATACCTTTGGAAGTCAGAGCACATCACCTTGTGTGTCAGTCCTCACCTTCCACCTTTTTTGAGGCAAAGTCTCCTGTTTATTACTGCCTGTGCCAGGCTAGATGGATCTTGTGATTCCACGGATTTTGTTTGTACTTCCCATAGTACTGCAGGGCCCCTGAGATGACACTTTCCTTGGATCCCTGGGATCCACACTTGGATTCCAAGCCTTGTACCAACTGAACCATTTTCCCAGCCCTTGTATTTATTTTTAAATTAATTTTTTTTTATTTGTGTGTGTCTATTTCTGTGCCTGTGAATGCCCACAAAGACCAGAAACTGAACTTCAAGCCTTTAGAATAATAGTGGGTGCTGCTAAATTCTGAGCCATCTCTCCAGTCCTCAAACCCTTAGATTTTTATAAATCTAAAAGTTTAAGATCTAAAACAATCTAAAATAAATGAAAATCTAAAATAAATCTAAAATATTTGAATGACTGTTTTAGATACCAAATAGTTTAAAAACTGCATCATCAAAAACTGATTTAGGACCAAGTGTAATGGCTCACACCTTTAATCCAGGAGGCAGAGTCCAGTGGATCTCTGAGTTTAGTGTTAGCCCTGCTCTCCATAGTAAGTTCTAGGCCAGGCAGAGCCACAAAGAGAGACCCTATTTTAAAAAAGACCTACCCTTCTCCCCATGATTTAGGTACTCATTTTGATCAGTTTGAGTAGACTCTGATCTTATAATGAATTTGTAAACTTTTACATGCAAATTAATCTGAGACACCTACAGTAGCTGGACTTCTTTAAAAAAAAAAAAAAGATTCATTTAGAAAGTGATTGGAGGGAAAGAGAGAAGGTGAGTATTGGCATCCTGTGGAAATCAGAAGACACCTTGTGGGAATCAGTTCTTTCTTTCTACCTCAAGAGCCCCAGCAATCAAGTGCCTTTACACACTTGACTGTCTCTGTTCCAGGATTTCCTTCTTAAACAGGGCTCATACCAGTTTGTAGTGTCTCATTCAGCACTGGAAACAAAGACTGATGGCATATTAACTTAGAAAGCTTTATTGATTCTTGTTTGGTTTCATTGTCACAAAAAATTATTGAAGCTTTTGTTATGTTTTCAGAAAGTAACTTTGCTCAAATTATTAATATAAGTCATTATATGAAATTCCATTTTATTAAGGATCTTCTTAATAAATACATGTATTGCTTAATAAAAATTGATATCATTTCAGTATACCATAAAAATTTAAAGATATCTCTTTCAAGACTCTTCCAGTCCTCTCAAATACAATATTTATTTGTAATGATCGTCGTTGTCCACTTCCAGACACCCTTATTCTATACTCTTCTAACCTTTGCCCTATGCTTCATTTCATTCTTCATCTATTAATATGTGATGTGAATCTCAGATGAGATATAAAGGTATAAAATTTGGTGCAATTCAAAAAATTTAAAAATAGATTTTACCCATGATTTATAAGAATGTTTATTTTATTTTTGTACCTAGCAATTCAGAAAACTTTCTTTCAAATGCAGAGAAATAATGTTATATTTCTCTTTTTCAGACAACTTTCTGATGCATATAAATCACATGAACAGGATTGGTGTAATATACAAAAATCTAAATTATAGTGGGGTTTATAGTAGTATAGAATACTTATCCAGTGTTTCCTTATTGTTATTTATTATTTGAGCTTTTACAGAAACCATACAGTTTACATGTGAGTGTATAGAATATGTAAGGATTGATAGTCTGTTAACTACAACCATGTCTCTTTCCAGTGCCTGATTAATCACTTTTCAAAACTGTTCTCTTGTTGAAGCTTATAGAATAAATTATGCTGTTTTCACACACAGTTGGAGAATTTGATGCTAGATAAGGATGGCCATATAAAAATTACGGATTTTGGGCTTTGCAAAGAAGGGATCACAGATGCAGCTACCATGAAGACATTCTGTGGCACACCAGAGTACCTGGCACCAGAGGTAGGCCCAAGTTCACTTTACAGGAAAAATAACACCAGTGTTTCTCAAAACTTGGCAATATTTTTGTCATGTAGCAACATTCACTATTTTTTAAACAAGATTTCAACCAGAATAATTTAATTGCTTTTATCTTAGATGATGGGGTATTTTAAGACCACACACATATGAAAATTAAATATTTTGCAGTTTGTAAGCATGTGTTTTTAATAAAGTAGATTGGATCATATTTTTTCTTTCTATATATTTTATTTTCTGGTTCATTGGTTAAAATAGGATAATGGAGTAACTTCTGTAAGCATATTTATAGTTTTATAAACTATCTTGGACTTTACCTAGAAGCAGAGATTATAGTGACTGTTGGTATTTGATCCTTGACTACGGGAAATTGTTTTGTTGAAGAACCTGAAAAAAATGACTTACTTACATTTTGAAGTTCATAAGAAAGGACGAAGAGGAGGTTTCAAACCCTTATTCAAGTATTTGTTGTGTGTCTTCTCTATGTTGACGGTTTTGTAATATGCCAATATAACAATAAGATGGAAAATGACTGTACTCTCAAGGAAATTCTGTTGGATAGAGACTATGTATGTATAAAACATATATATGTTCTATCTATGTGTGTGTATAAAAAGTATAACATATGTATGTATATGTGTATATATGTATGTATATGTGCATACATGTATGTATATGTTTATATATGTGTACGTTGTTTATATGTATATACACATACACACAACACACATCATAATGCTCTAAGAAAAATGAAAGTAAGATATAGGAAAAGATGTACTTTGGTGTAGTAGTTTTCTTAAGTATACCAGTAAGTATTGCTGTGTAACAACCTACTCAGATGTTCAGTGATGAAACAATTTCCTGAAACCGTTGGAGCTCTTTACATCAAGAATGCACATGTGGCCACACAGGTGAATTCTTTCTGTTCTGTTCACATCTGTGACCTTAGCCAAAAGACTTATCAACAAGATAACTGCTTAGAGACTAAAATTATCTAGAAGTGTCTTCACTTGTCTGTGTGCACTGCTGCTAGGTGCCCAGTGAAAGCTATTCAAGTTGTTGACAGAAGCACTTACAGCCTCCCTGTGGCTTAGGTGTCTTCAAAATGGCCAGGGTTCTTTGGCCTAGCAAGTGTCCTCAGAACAAATGAGAAGCAACCTTGCGCTCCCTCCCTCCTCCCCTCTCTCCCTTTTATTTTCAATTTAGTTAACTGTTTAAAATTCCATTTTAAAATTTCTTTATTTTTCATCATTTGGATATAGTTCACATGTCATATAAAATTTTAAGTCAACATTTACTTTTTCAAATGTTTAAAGTTGTGCAACTATCACTTGTAATTATAACGGTTTTAATCATTCCAATTATGACTTCACTTTTATTAGCTTCTCATTCTTTCTTCCTAGCTATTGTAAATCATCTTTCTCTTTGAAGCATTTTCTGACCATTTCATGTAAATAAAATTATATGATAAGGAGCTTTGTAGGTCCGGCTCTTTCCCTTAGCAGATTATAACTCTCACCTATATTGTTGTACCTATGGTTTGGTTTTCATGAAAAATACTGCTAAGATCATTCATATGTCATCTCACTTCCTGGCCTTTTTTCATAAGCTCCACATCGCTTTGGTCATATGCTTATTTCTTAAAACAGATGTAACCCTTCTCAGGTTAAACCAGCTCTGGCATAGAGTATTCCTCCTACTGTAAAGAAGTGTGTGAGACGGGAGTCACTGCAGAAGAATTTGAGTAGCAGAATCTTCCACAGAGAGGTGATTGAGGAAAGGGACAATTGCTCAGATCTGAGTGCTAAGGAGGAGGAAACCAACATGGAGAAAGAGTTTTGCACACAAGGCAGCCAGAAGGGACCGGAGCCAGACTAATGGGTCACCCCTCAGAGTGAAGCAAGGCACTGTGGTTGATGTTATTGAGAGCCTTCTTAGATGAGCAGGACTTCTGTTATCAAGCATCACTTTGTTTGTTCCTGTGGTATTTGGGATAATAATATGAAACAGTGAAATTCATTTTCATTTTAATAATCCATATACAGTTAGAAGGTGATATATGGGGTACAGTAATGCAGCATTCTCTGTCTCTGTCTCTCAATTATTCTTTGAGAGTTTCATCTATGTAAATGATATGTTGTGATATGATATTACTCCTCTGTACTCCCTAGGAGTATTAAGATTCTAATTAAGGTTTGGTAGCTCATAAAGCCTACCTCTTCATCTGTAATTGTATGAATGATGGCCCAACAGGAAACAGTAATCAAAGAAATCAGAAACTAGAATAAATTATGTATGTATTATCATGTTGCCTTACAGTATTTTTTAAACTAGGAGTTAAATTAACATTTCAAAAGGCTTAGTAATTATAAATAAGTGCTAATATTTAAAGTATATTTCCAAGTATTGTTGTCTTGCCAAACATGTAATTTTCTCTGTTATAGATGCTAGAGTTTAAAATTCTGTTTTCGTTACAGAGTACATTAAATTTTAGAAATGATGTTTTATTTATTCAAATATAAGATCATATTTTCTGGACAAGTTTTGTTTTTTGTGAATGTTGTGGTAAACAATGTCTTTGTTTCTCTGGCATTCAGTTGCCCTTGCTATACATTTGTAATGAATGATGGCATTCCATATTTAGAATTAGTTATATCACAATTAGGAGGAATTATTCTGAAGAGGATAAAAACACATTCCAGAAGCAGATGATCTTCTAAGAAACAAAGATACTGTTTTCTGTGCAGACATTATCAACTGAATGACAAACGAGGCACCGAATGCAAAGACTTCTGTCATCTCTAAGGCTTTACAGTATTCAAGAGCTCATCCATTTTTTAAAACTCATTAAGCAGTACTTTTTACATATTTAAAAATGTATTGCATTTAATTATTGTATGTATATATGTTGGTGAATATAGGCATTGTGAGTGCATGTACACACAATGCCATGTGCATGTGGCAGTCAGTGAACAGCCTGGTTGGAATGCAGAGGTTTGAATTCTGTGGGAAAGGGGGTCCCTGTGAATTGCAAGCCAGAGATTATAAAAGAGTGGGATTTACAAGCTCAATTAGTGAGAGGTTATCTCACGCTGAAACTACCCCTTTTCTTTACTTTCAGATGATGTTTGCCCCTTTTTTAACCTTTCATTTCTGCTCTGTACCATTATCAGTGTTGATCATTCCTTGATAAGAGGTCAGACATCAGTCAGACCTAGGATGCATCCTTGACTACTGCTCTTGTGTACAACTCACATCACTGCGCTTCCTTCTGCTCTTTGAGAACTTTCTGAACAGACTGGAGTGTGAGGCAGCCTCCATTCCCACTAGCGTGCTCTTTCACCTCTCTTTTACTTTTGTTTGCAGTGGTTTGTTATTTAAAGGGGGATGCTATAGATATTGAAGATTCCCCAGAAAGGATATGAGATGTCATCTAAAACCAGTTTATTAAATGTCCTATATGTCAGACTTAAAGCTTATTTTTAAATGCTTACATTTACATGGACTCCCCTTATTTTGTGGTAAATACCACCAGAAAATTTAAGTCTTCTCAGTAAAATAACAGCTGAAAAAAAGAACATCTAAATAAATTTTATCTCTTTACCTGCTTTATGAATAATGAAAAAGTGTAATACCTTTAGTGGCAGTTTACTGATAGGAAAAAAATATTTTTAGGTTA
The DNA here is from genome assembly GCF_978045245.1 of Mus caroli. Classification (NCBI taxonomy): domain Eukaryota; kingdom Metazoa; phylum Chordata; class Mammalia; order Rodentia; family Muridae; genus Mus; species Mus caroli. Next base: position 174,864,243 of record NW_028227256.1, on the reverse strand, counting down.
AGTTTTGATGGACCTGTAAACTAGACATTTCACGTGCAGCATCTCTGAAACCGCATTGATTTGTACAGCTTTAAGTGAGTTCATGTTTCTTGTTGTAATTCAAGGAAATAAAACCAATCCATTAAAAAATTATGGACCAGAAGATGTCTTGAAGTTTCTATTTTTGTAGTCTGTGCTTTGTTTTAACACCTTTAACTTATAGAAGAATTTAAAAATTACATAGAAACTCTTTTAAATTTGATTATTTAGCTTGGATCCTATTAAATCCAGATGATTTTATGCAGTGCTAATTATTTGGAATCTCAGCTTTGCTTTTGAGTTAGCAGTACCTGCTCAACTTTCCAACTGTAAAACAGTTTGAAAATCAAATGTAGCTTACATGCAAGACCCAACAAAATTAAAAGTGTTAAGTGCGTTTTGGCAGTTCACTTTTATTGTGCCCAGTCCTCAAATGCACCGGCAGATAATCATCTGAATGTTAGTTATCTTTCACATGCTTATGTGATCACACAAAAAGTACATGCTAAAAAGAAGCAGATGGTGACAGATGGGCAAGGTTGAGGAAGGTGGTTTGGGAAACCCATAGAAATACACTTCTGTAATAGCATAAAAATAAAACTATTTGATAACCAACTTACAAAAAAACATTTAGATTATAAAATGAGTTGGTTTTTGAGAAATATATCAGCTGTGGTTACTGTTGAAAATGGAAGTATTCACGTTTATTTTATCTAAATGCAAAATGTGGGCCCAGGTGACGAAAAGTGCAGTTAATTCTCTCTTCTTGGTTTTCAGAGCCCATTTCTAAAGCATTTATTGTTAGAATTCTATATAATTTTCTTTTGAAATCTGTTTAATATCTGAAATAACTTTTAAAAAATATCTGAAATGCATTTGAATATTGGTAACTTTTGGTAAAGAAATCTTTTATTGTGATAAATTAATACAAATGAAAAATTAACTACATAAAAATTTAAAATCAGAAATATACACTAACTTAATAAGTAGGTAGAGTCATGGAGTAAATGAGTATGAGGTAATGTAGGTAAAGGGAACAGATAGAAATAACCCTGATGAAATTTTGATCAATGAGGATTAAATGTGAGGATAGCATCTAGTCGACTCTTTCAGTATTGTCTTCAGGAGCTCATAGCGAAATTGAATGTGGCCAGTTACATGTGCATCTATAATCTGCAGGAAAAACCAGTAATGTCCACAGTCACGTTCAAAGTAGCCCTTGAATAAAATCTGCTGTATTTCTACAAATTGTGAAATTAGTCTTAGAGTCCTAAGCTTCATGAAAAAGTTACTGAGCTAACATTGTTTTGAACATTAGCATTTTATTTAATTATGAATAATTTTTTCAACACCTGCTCCTTCCTCTTTCTGGTAGTCTGAAAATATGTCACCCTAGTATTAAAGGAAAGTTAAGTAAATTTAAGTCTCATCAGGGGCACAGTAATTAGTTCTAGTTGTTGTCTGCTTCATAGTTAGAATTCATATTTAAGAACCTCTATCAGATGAGTTGTCTTGTTACTTGATTTAATTTATTTTTTTACTATGGACCTATTATGAGTAACATTAACAGTTATCACAATTGGTCCAATAATTGAATATTGTCTAAAAGTGAAGTAAAACAGAATAAATGCCCTCCAACTTTTACACCTAGTGCCATTTACTAGTTTAGAAGTTATGAGTTTTTATGCTAATTACATTTCACGTAAGCTTCTTTTTAATGTGATGAATCAGACTATTTGGTAGAATTTTAATTGAAGCACAAAATATAATTGTAAATCCTCTGAATGCTGAGGATATAAAAACAGTAACCTTAAGTGGGAATACTAATGATGCCTATTTTTACTTGAATCACATGGCCCAGTTATTTAGAATTCCTTAATGTCTGTTGCTGTATGATAAAAAGGCAGTATAGAGAACTATAGGAAGATATATTCATGCATGATGAATTTCTGATATTGTACATGCTTAGATTTTTTTTCTTAAGGGATTTTCCTGTTCTGACTTTGGTTTGCTTTTGGAATTGTGATGTTAGTTGCATTCTGTCAATTTTACATGAAAGGAGGTAACAAAAAACATAAAACTTAGAGCAAATTGCATATTATATCTACAGATATTGTATCTTAAGTATTAAAATAGTAGGTCAATAATTATAATGTTATGTAAAGTAGCAATATGAAAAATATTGACAAACCGTGGATCATACAAATTATATGCTCCTCTTGAAACTATAATCTCTTAAAATCTTAATAAGAAAACTTGTCATTTTTATCAAATACCATTGATGTGAACATATAAAAAGTCTTTATAAACAATGAATTATAGATACATATCACTATATAACATATATATTAGTTACCTGAAAAGTGAGGCTACCAAAAAAAATTGAAAAAGTAGTAAATTGGTTCATCCAAGTTCACAGTTTACTTTCACAACATAGGTGTGTAGACAGTTTGTTTAGATGTTTGATTTTTCTCCCATCTGTTCTGTCAGGATTATTGATTGAGCAGCAGCCACTGCAGGGCATGCCTTGCTTTCTTATAGCTGCTAGCCTTGGGTGCAAACTGATAAAGGTATGCTTTCACTCCTTCAAGTCCTTCTTGGTAAAGTAAGACTGGAGTGAAATGCCTTTGAAAATTTCTATTATATTAATATGGAAACACTTAATAGATGTTGTCATTCTGAAATACCAGTTACTTAATGTCAAAATTAGTAATTGTTTAAGAGCATAGTTGTAGATTAAAAATCGGGATTGATGTTGTTGTTGTTGTTTGCTTGTTTGTTTACTTACCAGGCTTTTTAAAACGAGTATTTTCATCAGATGTTACCGACTGTTTGATGTTAATTTACCTGTTTGAATATTAGGTTTTGTTTGTTTGTTTGTTTTTGCTTTTGTTTTTGTTTTTTAATGTCTGCGTGTTCTTTCCTGAAGTTTGAGCTGTTTGACTTGTACTTGATGTGGTCTTTCCCCACTTAGTGGACTGCTTTTGTCCCTTGTCTCTGGGAATTTTGTGGAGTGGATAGGCTATCAAATACTACTAAGGTGAGGATGTAAGCCAGCACTAGATGTCTTCATTCCTGCTTGTTTTTGGAATCTTGGGTAAAAGTCTATATTGCTTTAAGGTAAAAGACACTTAGGTCATTTTCAAGATTAGTCTTTTACTGATTTCTTCTCTCAGAGTATGTTCTCATCTGCAATGACAAACTAATAGTATGATACATGAAGTTGAATGAGGTAGAATTAGGTTTCCCTATCAGTTTGCCTTTAGACCACTGTGATACCTTCTCACCTCCACAGTGATCATGAGATTGATGAGCTGGTTTGCTGTGGAAAGCCTTCATTAGAAGGAATGGAGAGATTTTTTAACAATTAGGTTAAAAAGCACAAATTTTACTAGAAAAAGAAGTACTTTGAGTAAGAAAAAAAATTTTTGTCCAAAAATTAATACAAAGGACTTATATTTTAGAATAATCAACTTGATTTTGAAAATTGAGACTGTTTCACAGAACTGCATTTTAAAATCATTCTATATAAGAGAGAAAATAGATGAATAGTGAACGTGTTTGACATTGTGTGTCTGTGCATATAATGCAACAGTCATTTTTATTTCTACTTCTTGTACATCTCACCTCATAACTTACATAAAATGTTTGTAGTTGATAGCAAAACCTCTTACGACTGGCTGTGCTCTTACATTCTCAGCAATGTTGAAGTCTGCATGTTAGTAACACAGTGCATTACGTCAGTATTGTTGACCACAAAGAAATCCCGCAGACAGTGCAAGTTACGTCCAAATGTATCTGTATGTCAGTGAAGGTCCACGCGTCAGACGCAAAACTGTCTATATTGAGGATCAGTGTTTATTATACAGAGCTAACAAAAATTATTTAGTTTTATCAAATAGATTTTCTTACAGTCCAGTTCTGATTTGTAGTTGCCTTTTCTCTTCAGATGAAAACCTTCATTTTATGTACTCCTACCCGTCTGGCTGAAAACCAGGCATTTAAACAAAAATAAAGGATTGCCAGTTTTGCCAGCTGGGGATGAGAACCCGGCTGGTGAAATGTGGGTTCAGAAGGCAGTTAATCCAGCTTTTATGCTTTTTATGGTTTTATGAAAAAAAAGAGGTTAAAAACCACATTTGGCTCCTTTTCATGTATGCCACTGTTTTGTTGGTGTTGTAGGAATGCAGTTAAAGATTAGTTAGATTTTTGTTTTGTTTTATTATTGGGTAAAATTCTGTATCGGTTAGATAAATGTCCAGGAAACCATACACCTCACTAATGAGCTATCCAACAGTCACTGTTACTTTAAAAGGTACAGGCTGTATTTCCTCTAAGAAACGAGAGGATTCTTTACGCTTCCTGACCCTATTCCTTAGTTTCCTTTTCTTTTCTTTTTTCTTTTCTTTTTTGTCCCCACTCATATTACTTACTCAGATACAAAAATATGTGAATGCTTTTTCTATTTAAAATTCTCCAAATGTTTCTCTTCCAGAGAATATTTTCTTTACTCACAGTAACTAGGTTTGTGATCTTAGGTTACAGAGTATTTTCTTAGGTTCTTGAATGCAATAAAACAATGATTTGATTTGAGTTTTTGAAATTCTCTCCATAATCTTTAAATATTCATGCCTGTCATAGTATTTATAGGTAACTTTAATGTGACTGTCAGAAATACCTAAAAATCAACAAAATATTTGATTAATTCAAAATATGAATTTTAATTGATGAAATTCATATGCTAGAACAGGTTTCCTCTAAGCTGAGGAAAGGGTCAAATAAACTGAGGTTTGGTATCATCTCTAATGTAGTTATGTAAATAGAGTAGAAGATATTGTGTGTGGATGAGGAATATTCCATCGAGCAAGAATCACATTTGCAGTTGAGTGTGTGGTTTAGTGGCAAAACACATGCATAAGGCCTTGGGTTCTAGTTGCAGCTCCATAGGTTGTCAGTGGTGATAGTAAATTCACTTCTTTTGAATAATGCTTTAAAAGTTAATGTGCATGGGTTGGACATGGCAGTCCAGAGGCATACAGACAGATCTCTATGAATTCAAAGCCAGGCTAGTCTACATAGCAAGTTCCAGGCCAGTCAAGAAAATATAGTAAAGCTTGATGATGATGATGATGATGAGAATATATAGTAAAGTTATCTGATGATGATGACTATGACGACGAGGGGGAGGGAGAGGAGGAGGAGGATGAAGAGCTAAGACTATATAATGAAGCTGTTGCTGCTGCTGCTGCTGTTGTGATGTTGTAAAAATTTGTCATTTTTCTGGTTTTACTTCTAGGTATTAGAAGATAATGACTATGGCCGAGCCGTGGACTGGTGGGGCTTAGGTGTTGTCATGTATGAAATGATGTGTGGAAGGTTGCCTTTCTACAACCAGGATCATGAGAAACTCTTTGAATTAATACTAATGGAAGACATTAAATTCCCCCGAACACTCTCTTCAGATGCAAAATCATTGCTTTCAGGGCTCTTGATAAAGGATCCAAATAAACGGTAAGCATCAATGATAGTCCATAAGTTACTGATGAATTGGTTAGAGTGATTTGTGAAATTAATTCAAATGTGCCTGATTTCAGGAAGCATTGTATTTGGTATAAACAATTTTCCACTGAGAAACTTGACTTATTTATGAATGCATAATATAAAACAGTTTAAAAATTCATCAGCTCTTTTTTAACTTGAAAGTATTATACAAACTTACCATATAAGAGGGTTTTTTTTTTTTTTTTAGAAATTCTTTATTTGTACTATGAGAAAACAATTTCTTCATTATCTTAAATCTTGCTCCTATGGGATAGGAAGTTCCCTTTTCTCCTTTGAGTCTCTAGGGCTTCCTATTCCTACTGACTCACATCAGAGAAAGAGAAGTCGTTTCCACTCTCCTCCTCCCACTAATCTGTTAACATTCCTATCTTTTGTTATTCAAAATTTAACCCAATATAGCTAAAAAATTAATTTTTTAAAAAAGCAAGATAACCATAGTTTTTTTTTTTTTTTTTTTTACAGAAAGCCTTTACTGCTCAGTCATTCTATTTTGTTCAGTTTATCAATTCTCAATATACTCACAGGTTACATGTCAAATGTCTTCTGAATATAAAGTACCCCATAATGTCAGAGAGACATATTTTATATTTTTTTTTTTCAATGAGGGGTAGAGGGAAGGATGGAGAAAGGGAGGGAGGGGGAGGGGAGGAGAGGAGAGAGAAATTCTTTCACTCTTTCCCCCTAAGTATCAGAACTGTTTTGAAAGTTCGTTAAAATCCAGGCATTTAGAGGATAGACAACTTCATATGTTTTTGATTGTCAAGAACACCTTACCTAATGTTCTGATACAGTGCATTGCGGTTCATGTTTAACATATATTTGAGAGATTCAGCTAGTGAGTGAAGGAAATACGTGAATTCTTAGAATTAGCCTTTGTCTATTTTAGTAGTAGTTGCCACTGTAGGTATCTAATTTTAAATTTTAAGAAAGGAACTGGAGCGATGGTGTAAGTGGTTCAGTGACTAGCTGCTTTGGCAGAGGATCTGGATTTGGCACACACACACACACCCAATTGTTCACAACCATCTGTAACTCCAGTTCCAAGGCTCCAGCACCCTCTTCTGACCTCCTGAGACAGCAAACATGCACATCATAAACATGCATGTGTGCAGGTAGAACACTCATATACAACATAAAAAGTAAGTTTAAAAGACAATATGTTTTTAAGAGTGTGTCACTGCTTTCAGCAGAATTACTCACATTGTTTAGCCTTTACTAGCTCTTGGTGTTGTCAGGAACCATTCAAAAATCATACTGAGCGTTCTTGGTGACTCTTATGTTTCCTTAGACTTATAAAATGTTTCTGTCCATCCCCCTCCATCCTGGTACTTTCTTGTGATTTGCTTTGCTCTTTCAGTGCTTTCCAGAGTAGATCGAGTAGATAATACAAGCATTTCATGTACACAAGTGATTTGTCCATGGTCTCACTGAAAATCCATGTGGAATAAGGAATAGAAAACCAATTTCCCGGTGTGTGCATTATGTTTGTTATGCATCTTATGTGCATCAACTCAGAATAGGTTTTTCATTGAAGATGATTCTGTCACAGTTATGTAATGAGCAGCATTTGCTGGAAAGTTGTGTTTAAGCAGAGCTATGCCTACCAGTTCATCTTTTTGACTTGGGGAGAATCTAGTCTTTGACTTGTTTTCAAGAGCAATGAATTTTTATCCTATTTTATTCTCTTCCATCTCTCTTTGGTCACTCTTTCTTATGTGGTTGTCTCTATAAGTGGTGACGAAATAAAGTCTTGCTTGTGTTTTCTATGTCTCATTCATTTAGCTACTATGGGGCATTCCCATTCTACAGATAGCACATAGTTGAGAACTTTTGAATATATGTTAGATACATTTCAAGAATGTAAGGGCCTTGGTACATACTTTCTCCTTTCTGAGATTGAAAAGATGATACAGGCTTATGAAGCCCCTTTATATAAAGTACAGAGCAGTCAGACCTCTGTGCTGCTATGTTACATCAAAGTATCGAGAGCTCAAAGATAAATAATAGGGCCGGGCGTGGTGGCGCGCGCCTTTAATCCCAGCACTTGGGAGGCAGAGGCAGGCAGATTTCTGAGTTTGAGGCCAGCCTGGTCTACAAAGTGAGTTCCAGGACAGCCAGGGCTACACAGAGAAACCCTGTCTAAAAAAAAAAAAAAAAAAGATAAATAATAACATGAACAAGTCTTTTTAGACATTTATAGTTTACACTTCATATTCTCAGGCCAAACTATATACAAATGCTCTAGAAATCATTATAGCCTTGTCTAGGAGACGTTGAGAGCCTGAGCTGGCCCTCGGAGGCCTGGAGAACTGCAGTGCCTTTTAGGCATCATTTACTTGGGAATATAGCTAGAATCTCACCTGAACATGGTCTCTGAGAAGTTCAGTGACTAGGCTGCAGAGTATGAGCAGGTGACATTGAAAGATGAAGCAGGTGCATTGGATCATAAGGATCTTATGTTTCTTAGAAAATAAACTTGAGTCAGGGAAGGATGAGAAGCCAGGCAAATGCTGTAAAGAGAGATGGTGTCATGAGATGCATGTGATAAGGAGGCAACCCTGGCAGTTGTGGATTAGAAGAGTAAAGGGCAGCAAGGCAGAACACTTGACAAAGCCTCTATGGCAAATACATCACTTAGGATGCTGAGGCAGGAGCATTTGAGATTTGAGGCCAGCCTGAGCAACATAGAGAGTCGTATCTTTAAAACAAGTAACACAAAAAATTCTAGATAGTAAAGTAGGTTCTTTTTGAGCCAAGGTTTTAAGAAATGGATATAGTTTTGAGAGTAAGTAGAAACAGTAAGGAAGTTGATGTATGGAATCTGACAGATGGAGCAGTAGCAAAGGCAGAGGCTTGTAGTGATGGATGCTAAAAGTAACTAAATAAACCAGATCTGGGCTTCTCTGGGAAACCTAGATAGAAATGTCAAGGATCAGGAAGAAATGAAACCAGTGCTTAAGAGAGTCACAGTAGCCAGCTATGGATTTGTGTGTCCATTGACATTGAGCAGTAACTAGAGGCAGAAAAATAGCAAGAAAGAATGTAAGAGGAGGAGGGGCCAGGACATAAAGCTGGGAAACCTAACAGTCTAGGAAGCAAATAAAGTCAGCCTCAGACTCCAGAACACATAAGCAGACAGTGTGACTTCCTCCTTTCATTGATGGAGGCTACTTCAAGTGATGCCTAAAGTTTTCCTTTACTGAACTGATTTGAGCTCTACCAAAGGATCAGCCATCGTTGGGCTTTCTTTCTTTTTCTCTGTTACTCTGTGTCTTACTCTGTTACTCTGCATGGATTGCTTTTATCCCTGTGTGCAGCTTACATAAAAAGCATCACTTCATGGTGGGTGCAGCTCTATAGGAAATGGCACTTCTGTGATGTTCCTCATAGTTAAGAACACATGGAAGCTAAAGGTTTATTTGGCATTCTGATGTTGGGAGTTTAATAATTGTAAGCATAAATAAGTCAGTTCAGAGCATATTTTGACATCATTTTGAAGTCTTTAAGTTGTATATTAAGGAGTCATTGACATTGAAATTTTTGACAGCTTCACACTTTGAAGAAGCTTGTGCTAATAGATTTCAGCTTCTAAAATTCACCCTACAACTGTAATCTCAGGCATAGCGTGAGTTCACAGGCAGTATATAATGTATTTTGACAAACATGGTAGCTACATCCTAAGCCAATCTATTGCAAAAGTACTGCGATTTTACCCAAAAATGAATAACTGAATCTGGATTGATACATATTTTTAAACTTGTAGAATGGCTGCTTCTCTACTTTATATATCCTCTCAAGTATGCATCCAGTGCAAACAGTATTGTAAACTATAAACTAAACTGTGTAGGAAAATAGAGTTCTGATTTTTATGCATACTGGTTTTATTTGTACTTTGAAATACCAAATTCTTTTCAGCAAAAAAAAAAGAAAAAAAGAAAAATTTGGTGTTTTCTGCTTTTCTTGTCTCTTAAGTAAAGCTTAGAATGACTGTTGATCCAGTACTGATCTCTGCCCTCCTAGGAGTTGGCAGCCTACCAAGGGAAAGCTGCATAATTGGAAGAACAGTGAGTGTGGGGGTCAGAGGCTAAACCTTAAATAAAATCACCAGACTGAAGGTTCCAGATATGAACTCTGCTACAATTTTATGCAACCTAGTGTCCATCTCTGGAGTGGAGTTTAGGAGTTTATTTAAAGAATCCTGTGTGGATTCTAGAGAAGGCTTTCTTGCAATTAACACCAAAGCTAATCATGTATTTACTGATTGCTTCAGGGTTCATCCTGACTATGTCAGAAGAGCTAGGTCCATCTTGGACATGAATTCCTTACATCTGGTAGCCAGTATTCCAAAGATTGGTCCTTATTTACTTTCTCTAGCTATTTGTTTTGTTTTTTTTTTCTCTACCTAGTGATATGTTAATATTGGTATGGGTCAAATCACCAGAACTAGCTGTTAAATTTCCACAGATGTTGAGGTATACATTTTATTAGTCACTCATTTTTATCAAATTATGCAAATCAAGAATAGTGAAAGCAAAGTACGAAGTTACACTTTATCACTCTAATGATTTTGTTCCATGTCACTGTTATTTTGTTTTTCTGAGTTGTGTCCATGTGGAAACAATATATAGTAATTTGATTTTCAACTATGTTATTTTGAAATTGGGCCTTAAGGGTATCATTCCTACTACCAAAATTGGCTAGTCCTCTAAGTCAGTGTTTGGTGCTTTGATTCTTTAGAATTAATAAAATGTAGGGGGAGCCAGGCAGTGGTGGCGCACACCTTTAATCCTAGCACTTGGGAGGCAGAGGCAGGTAGATTTCTGAGTTCGAGGCCAGCCTGGTATACAGCGTGAGTTCCAGGACAGCCAGGGCTATACACAGAAACCTTGTCGAAGGAAGGAAGGAAGGAAGGAAGGAAGGAAGGAAGGAAGGAAGGAAGGAAGGAAGGAAGGAAGGAAGGAAGGAAGGAAGGAAATAATGTGGGGGGGGGGAGGTTAATAGTGTAAACTCATTTGAAGAGCTTTTGGTTTCTGTGGCATTGTAAAAGCAGCGAGGTAGGTAAGTGGTGTTCACTGTACAGAGTCTCTCAGCAGTCAGTGCTCACGGTTGCTGTTTCTCAAGTCACTTTCTTCTCTGCCTTAACAGAAACAAAACAAACATTCCACAACTAATTAGCAATCATAGTCATTTATAGTTGAATTTGGATCGAGCATACATTAAAGGTTTCCTGTGAGAATTTTGTGTCTGATTTATAATATAAACATTCTATACTTTTTTTGTATGTATTATACTTTATATCCCTTATAACAGTAAAAACTATAATAAACTCAATCATGTATATGCACCTATGCATGACTAAGTCCAAAGAAAGTTCCCTGTGTTAGATCCAGTTTCAGTGTGTTCCTTCATTTTTTTCTTTCTTTTTTTTTTGTTACCCTCCTTCCATTCTTATTTTTTATATGTACTTTCTTTTAAATAAATATATACTAAATTGAACAATAGAAGCCAGAAAACACTTGTTTTTTCTTATCAAGTCACATTGTTTAGATAAAAATAACTTTAAACTTAGGGTGTAATTTTAACTTTTAGTTTTATATTCTGAATTGTATAGTAAATTGGACTATGAGGATATTTCATAGATAATAATATTGTTTCTGTATCATTCTTTTGAAATACTAATACAACCTGTGAGATTTTTATATGGGATGGTGATGTCCAGAGATAGTTTTATTGTTTTTCTTTGTGGGACACTCATGGTCTTGGTCTTTTTCTGTAGCCCTGGTTGTTCTGGAACTCACTTTGTAGACCAGGTTGTCTTTGAACTTACTAAGTCAGAGATGTGCCTGCCTCGACCTCCCCAGTATTGTGAATAACTACACTAGACTCACAGATCATTTTCTAACCATTTATTTACTTCAGAATTTACATTAACAAAAGAACATTTTCACTCACTAAAAAAGGAACAGTGGTAGAAGCACCCCTTGCTTATACGCGGTGATGCCATGTATTAAATTCCACAAAGGGGTGCAGTGTCTACCGCGCAGTTGGAGCTGCTCGCCTGTTGCTTACCCCTTCCCTCTCTCAAAGGGCCAAAGTCCGTTGCCTCTTCAGGCCTCTCTCTAAAACCTTTGTCTCTTACCTTCATCTAAGGGCAGGATTACTTAGTAGCATTATTTAATTTTTATTTTTATGGCTATGCACTTCAAAAATTATTTAAACACTAAATTTTATGTACACAAAACTTATTGTTTAACTTATATAAATGTTTTATACTTGTTTAATGTTTTTTCTTATTTTTACAGCCTTGGTGGAGGGCCAGATGATGCAAAAGAAATCATGAGGCATAGTTTTTTTTCTGGAGTAAACTGGCAAGATGTATATGACAAAAAGGTAAGCTGTCTCTAAGATTCTCTACACCTCAGAAATTTGCCTCAGTAAACTTGAATGATACAACGATATTTTCTGTTTTGCTTTGGAATTGAAGTTATGTTAAAAAAAATTAAAGAAAAAAGTTTTGTTATTTAACAAACAAATCTATGATTTTATTTATCTCTTTACTTGTAAAATATTATTTCCCATAGAATGATTGCTACCAATTATATTTCCTCACTTTTTTTTTTTTCCTTTGGTTTTTTGAGACAGGGTTTCTCTGTGCAGCCCTGGCTGTCCTGGAACTCACTCTGTAGACCAGGCTGTCCTGGAACTCAGAAATCCACCTGCCACTGCCTCCTGAGTGCTGGGATTAAAGGTGTGCACCACCACTGCCTGGCTTGTTTCCTCACTTTTATTGTACAGTGCGTTTTTCTTGTGGGCTTTTGTTTATTTTTTTAGACTGTGTTACACTTAGTTCTGCCTGTTTCTGGAATTTGCTGTGCGTTCTTGGGCCACCTTCAGGCATAATGGTTCTCTAATGTGGGTCACAGCACTGGACTCCAGATATACCGCATAAGCCTGCCTTTTCCAGTTTTGTACTCTACTTTGCCTTTGGACATTCTTCATACAAATACTGATTTAGATTTTTAAATGCTTGCATAATTGGTGTGGAATTGAAATCAGATGTATGCTACCATCTCTTTCCCTGAACCTGGAGCTCACAGATCAGGCTGATCTGGCTGGGCAGAAAGCTCCAGGGATCTGCTTGTCTCTTTCCCTTAGCTGTGAGGAACCACATGTAGCTTTTTACATAGGTACTGAAAATCTGAACTCACATTCTGATGTTTATGAGCCATGTACTTTGCCTAATGAGATAGCTCTCCTGTCCTTTCTATAAAATTTTAATGTGAAAAGTTGATGAAATACAGTAATTTACTTAGAAATTTTATCTAATTATTTTGTCCAATCTAGCCATTTTACATGTCCTTATTTTTGTCTGAAATATTCTTTGTTTTATTCCAAATATTTTTTTTTCTTTCAGCCCCTTTGGAGTATCACAGTACAAATGATATGGGAGATGACTGGTATTTCATTTTTATATAATGTTGTTGCCAGTGGGAAATATGATTTTTCTCCCCAGTCCTGTAACTAAGCAATAAAATTATTGTCCATTTAAACACTTTGTTCAAAGCTCCCCTTCCACTCACCTCACATAGAGAGTTTCTCACTCGTGAAAGCACTGTGGTGTATGCTAGGTCCTTCCCAGCCTCTGTGAGACTCAGGGGCTTTCTGAAATGCTGTAATAGATAATTGTATCCACTTTATATCACTAGTGGTGTTCCTCATGAGAGCATGTGTGCCTAAAAAAGGTTTCTGTAAGCTCTGCCCTGCCTTTATCACAACTCTCCACCACAAAAGAACTGGAAGTAGTGCATGGTCAGGGACTCTCTTTGACATAAAATACTATACAGTGCAACTTAATATCCCTCAAACAGCTGGGTGTGGTGGCTCACGCCTTTCATCCCAGCACTCGGGAGGCAGAGGCAGGCGGATTTCTGAGTTCGAGGCCAGCCTGGTCTACAAAGTGAATTCCAGGACAGCCAGGGCTGCACAGAGAAATCCTGTCTTCAAAAAAGCAAAAAAAAAAAAAAATCCCTTGAACATACCCTGCCCATGAAGTACTCTTTCATAAGAACAAGAAGGTAGGGTGTGTAGTTCAGTGGCAGAGCTCTTGCTTGGCATGTGTGGGTGCCTGCATTCCATCCCTTGCACCATACACACAAAGTGAATAAAAATAATTGGAACTAGAAAGAAGAAAGGAAATATTCTTTTAAAAGACAATGGTAAGGATGTATTATTACACTTCTAACCTACAGAAGGAGAGCATGGCTTTCCTTACTGTTTAGATGGTCACAGGAAATGGCTGTTGGCAATACTGAAGAAAAATGAAAGGGTTCATATAGCACAAATAAGTAAAATACTAACTCTCAGATCTTCTGATAACAGTAGCAATTTTAACAAAGTTAGTAAGAAGTCTGGAATTTTGGAAATAAGAATCATGAAGTAAACTGTGAAATTGGAAAATTTGCAGGGTCGTTATATTTTTAAAATGTGTAACTTTGACTAGTAAGATGGCTCAGTGAGTAAAAGGCACTTGTCCCCAAGCCTGGGAGCTTCATTCTGTCCCTATGATGCACATGGTGAAAGGAGACAACCTACTCCTGAAAGTTGTCCTCTGACCTTCACACGTGAGCTGTGCCACATGCAGATCCTTTTGCACATGCTCAAATAAGTAAATGTAATAAAATATTAAAATGGGTTGGCATTTTGTTACTTGCCAATAAACTTTGTGTGTTTATTATTTCATAAATTAGTCCTTAATTAATGCCTGTTTTCTAATTAATTTCTTTTCAGACATGGTCTCACTGTGTATCCCTGGGTAACCTAGAACTGACTGTGATAATCAGACTGGCCTTGAACTCATAAAGATCCACCTCACTCTTTTTCTAAATTTTTGTGGTAAAATAGAGATGATATATTTAGTATCTTTAAACTACATCTAAACCATTCTCTGTAAAAGAAAAAATAGAAAATTAATTGTAGAGGAATACAGAAACAAAGTTAGAAGAGCTGGTCATCTATTCTGGACTCTTATCTTGCCCCCTTTTGTAGAAAGGGACAAGCCACATGAATCATAGAAGACTGATAATCTTAGGACCCTTAAGCTGGGAGACTTTTCTGGAAGGGTGTTTGCTAGTATGACTTTGTCAACACACCCTTTCCTCCTGTTTAAGACAGGGTCTTCCTGTGCATGCTCTCCTGCCTCAGACTCAAAAATCCTCCCTCCTCAGCCTCCTGGGTAATTGTTTACAGGTATTTTACTTTATTTACGTATTTTAATTTTTTAAGAATCATTTTTTTCTATGCATTTATTGCTTGCATGTGTATGTACAGTGTGTGTGTGTGGGGGTGTCTACAGAGGTTATAAAGCTACATACCGTGTGTGTGTGTGTGTGTGTGTGTGTGTGTGTGTGTGTGTGTGTGGTGTCTACAGAGGTTATAATAATACATGCCGTGTGTGTGTGTGTGTGTGTGTGTGTGTGTGTGTGTGGTGTCTGCAGAGGTTATAATGCTACGTGCCATGTGGCTTCTGGAGCCTGGGAATCAAACTTCAGTCCTTTCTAAGAACAGCTTCAGATTTTAAAGGATGAAATTAATTTGGATTTTATTGATTTCTGTCTCTGGGTTTGTGATCTTACTTGTTTACTGCACATGTGTCTCCATCTGTCTGTATGGTGGCGGGCAGGCCTTCTGTGCTCGGCCACTGCTGCACTACTAGCCTCATTTATCATTCATCAGTCAACTGTTCTGAGTTTACTTCGCCGCTCTCCCCCGAGTTTCTTTAAGTTGAAACGATAATTATTGTTGTGAGACAGTGTTGTTATTGTTGCTGTTCTTACCA
The DNA here is from genome assembly GCF_978045245.1 of Mus caroli. NCBI lineage: Eukaryota > Metazoa > Chordata > Mammalia > Rodentia > Muridae > Mus > Mus caroli. The sequence continues at coordinate 174,848,828 of NW_028227256.1, read as the reverse complement.
ACTCACCACTCAGTTCAGTCCAGAGCTTTTCTCTAGGGCAGTGGTTCTTACCCGTGGGGTACCACCCCTTTGGGGGTTGAACGACTCTTTCACAGAGGTGACTCTTTCACAGAGGTCACGTACAACCATTGAAAGACACAGATATCTACATTACAATTCAGAACAATAGCAAAATTTCAGTTACAAAGTAGCAATGAAATAATTTTATGGTTGGGGTCACCACTATAACAGAAAATATATAAAAGGATCACAGCATTGTAAGGTTGAGAGCCACTATACTAGGGACTGTTCCGTCAGTGTCTTTGGCTTTAAAATGCAGTCTAATTTAAAAATACTTTAAATATTTTATTTATATAATGTGGGGAAAAGAGAGAAAGAACAACTAAATAATAGGGGCTGAGGAAGAACCAAATGGCTGTTCTGAATTTAAAAGTTTATTGAGCTTTCTTTGCATCTTAGTTAATTTCTATTGTATGACTTTTTTTAATAATAAAGTTTTTTATAAAATGAAAAGTTTAAATTATCAGGGACAGAGGGGGGAGGAGGAGAAGAAAACACAGATTCTGCTTTTCCTCTATAACATGTTTTTACCAAGATGCGTCTATGGATATGGGACACATGTTCTGTGAAGATGGCAGATGGTGTGGTTCATGTCGTCAGCATCCTTCTGTGTACTGGTACTATCAGTTACTGACAAGCAGTTGTTGAAATCTTCAGCCACGATTGTAAACATCTTTTTAATTTTGCATTTCTTTTTTGGTTTTGTTTACTTTTTCATTTTTTTCAGTGATCCTCCTCCTCAAGCTCAGTGCTATATACAGGCGGGGCCGGCGCTCTGCAGCTTGCTGCGGTGGAGCCCCCACTCTGTATCGGAGCTGTTGGCTCTATGTACACTTGAATTTAAGATTGTTTTATCTTGGGGAATTTACCCCTTAGCCCTTAGGTTATTTTTTTATTTTCTTTTATTAAGTATACACTCTGTGTGTGTGTGTGTGTGTGTGTGTAATATGTCTTTTCTTGTCATTTTTATTCAAATTATAAATAAGTAGATTCTGTTTTAACATACAATTTATTCTTTTTTCTTATTCACTGGATAATATGAGACTTAATAAAATGTGATGTATAGCTATCTTCATTTAATTCATTTATTGATATAGTTATCTGTCTGATTTTTAGATTGTCCTTTTTTGCCTTTCTCTTTGCACACCTCTTTTGTGATTTGTTCAGTATTTCTGGTTCCTTTTTTTTTTTTTTTTTTCCTGTTATAATCTTACTAGCTGTGTCTGTTGTTCTCTTGGAAGTCATGTGTAGACTCTGCAGTGTCTGGCTCACTCCTGGTCTGCTCTCAGCTGGAGTTATGTCATGTAGAGCAACAGACTTTTCCTCCCTTTGCCATTTCTGTGCTTCCATTTTGTAAGAGTTTTTTCTTTCATACAATAAATATTACAGTATATGGTAAGTATACTTTTTGCTTATAGATAACTGTTCTGATCTTTGCAGCTCTAGGGATTAAACTCAGGCTGCATGCTTGCTAGGTAAGCTCTTCACCACAGGGCTGCAGCACTGAACTCTCAATAATACTGTCTAAAAGTGGTTACAAAGGCTCTCAATTCATTTCCTTCAGATCCATGTGTCAACCTGGCGGTGTGTCTCCTGTGCGTTTTTCTTTAGTCAACACTCTAAGGCTGACTGTGGTGCTATACTTCAGGCACTGACCTTTCTTGCTTTGAAAACATTCATAGGCAGGAAGATTAAAGGAAATATAATACTGAAAACCATGGAAATATGACATTTAAGAAAGGGAAGAGGTAAAGGGATAAAGCAGTAAACATGGCATGCCTAACCTGAGAGGCCAAGAGACTGGATGCCAACAGCGTCGAGGGGCCTGCTAACGTGGTGCATGCTCCGAACAGGGTTGCTTCTGGGTTTGGTGGAAGGAAATAGGGTGTGTAGTGCGAAGACCTTCCTAAGTGTTCTTGGTATAGCAGTAGGAAGAATCTAGAAAACAATCCAGTTACAAGTCTGCTTCAGTGACCTGTGCTAACTTTCAGGGGCCTTATAGAACAGAATGAAGGCACCAAGGAAGCAAAAGGGAGTATGGAGTGAGTCTGTCTGTCTATCTGTCTGTGTATAGATAACCTAAAGAAATAGGCACTGGTTTTAGGCTAAAAATACAAAGAAAAAGACAATAGAAGACTTTTGATTTTAATTCAAAAAGAAATTGTCCAAGGAACCAATATTTGAGTGAGAGCGAGAAAGAGTACAAATGTCTGGAGTCAGAGGCTAGAGCTGCAGGATGGCTTTCTCTCTAGAAAACGTTGGTGGGAAATTTGAGTTTGGAGTTTAGTATAAGAATATAGATGAGTGGTTCTAAACGTTGAGAACATGCATGGTCAGAAGTGGAGTTTGATTGGAGAACACGTAATTGCCACATATACCTAACTGGTGAAATGTCATACAAATGTTACTGTGCAGCTTTTTATTCTGAGTCAGGCAGGGACAGTCTACTACCCCATTAGAATTTTCACTTGAAGAGTTGAGGGATTGATAGCAGTTGTACAAGATGTTACTAGCTATGATTGGTTTCAGGTAAGCTAAAGATAGGTCTCTAGGTATTGTCAAGTTGGTGTGTTTCTTATCACACTCAAATGATGGCTTATTTTAAAATGTTATTCAAAGAAAGATGTATTCCAAATGTGTGCTAGACATTCTGACATTCTGATGGCTAACATCACAGTTGCTGCTGCCTTTTTATCATGAGGCATTTTCCATAGGATATGAAAGACCAGACAGTTATCAAAATTAACATTGGTTATTTCATAAGATTTAACTTAAGCTTTAAGAAATGTGCATAGATAGATAGATAGATTCATTCTTAAAAGAAACTCACCTAAAACAAAATCTGGGGAAAAAAATCATAGTGAATAGAAGCATTTAGTGACCAAGTATTAGAGCAGCACCAAAGGAAGTCTTGCTGTGGCTCTCAGTAGATGTGACAAATGACTTGTGTCAGATAGAAATGCCAGGAGTACAATCTTCAGTGAAAACATACTTTGCACTAAATTACAGCATCTTTATGGCAAGAAACACTTAAAATACAAAAAACACCAATAGATGTGCATTTATTTAATACACATAAAAATAACCTGTTTCATTATTTAGAAGATTCAGCTTTGCTTTTACTTTCTTGGTTGTCCATTTTTTTTTCTTTTAAAATATTTTATTAGCATATTCCAATTACACATAATAATGAATATCGCTAAACTTTTTGTATATATGGACACAATACATCCTCAAAGGTTCATTTCAGTTGTGTGTGTGTGTGTGTGTGTGGCCAGAGGTGTCAGATCCCCTGGAACTGGAGTTACAGTAAGTTCTTTATGAGCCACCTGACGTGGTTACTGGGAACCCAACTCAGGTCCTTTGAAAGAGCTACACTACATGCTCTCAACAGCTGAGCTGTCTCTACCCACAATGTATTTTGACTATATTCACCTGGTACCTTTTTTTTTTCTGTTCCTCCTCATCCCCTCCCTCTTTCCAAGCACTCCCTCTGCTCTCAGGATAATTTGTGTGTGTGTGTGTGCAGGCATGTTCATATGTGTGTATGAAGGAATTTCACTGGAGTTTGCTTACAGAAGAAGCACAGAAGAGGGTTTATTCACAGGAAGATAGACATCTATCTTATCAGTGACTACACCACAGAAGAAAATGTCTCTCCCTCACTTACAATTTGACTGCATCTTCAGGGCTCAGGGACACATACACACACACACACACACACACACACACACACACACACACACACACACGGAACTCAGCCCCTCTCCTCCAGGAGGAGGCAGTTAATAGTTGCTTGGGGGAAGGGCTCACAGTCAGAGAAACAGAGTGAGATCCTGTCTCAAAGGAGCAAGGACACACACACACACACTGAACTTAGGCACAGCTTCACAGTCAGTAATATGAATTATCTCCCTCTGGTCTGGAACTCACTCGGTAGGCAATAAGCAAGCCCCACGTAACAGTGCCTTGGTTGTCTATTTTATAGTTCATTGATTTCTGCTATAATTTTTTGTTTTCTTCTGTCTTGATTTTAACTTGTGTGCAAACTAGAACCACCTACTTTGGTGTTTCTAGTTTATGGCATATAAATATTTATGGTGTATAAATATGGTATAGACCTTGATTCCTTTTATATGTTTTACATAGGATTGAGGTCAGATATGTAAACTTAAGTTATATGGTTACAGAAAAAAATACACTTATTTCAAATTTCTAGTTCTATGTCAAGAATGCATCGAAAGCATCGATATAATTTACATATAGAGCTTTACATATAACATAGTTAAACAGTATATGACATAGTTGGATTCATTTTATGTATACATTTTATATATTCCTGCTATTTCCAGTATATATACTCATGTGTGTGTATATATATACATAAGTGTATATATATATGTATATATGTATATATACACCTATACATATATACATATATATATATACACAGAACATTAAGAGTTTTTAAAATGAAAAACGGGGATAAAATAAACCAGAATTCCACATGAGAGTAACTACTAAATCCTGTTGATTTAAAGAGATAAATTTATAGTACCAGATTACTGAATCTAAGGGTACTAAACATTCTTTTGCAAATGTCTATGTCCTAGTATTTTGATTCTTATATAATAACACATAATAATTGAGATTGGCACAGGTTGTAAGGCAGCTAAGACACTGTAATCACAGCCTGTCACAGGAAGAGCCAGCAAGTACTCTGTTTCTTAAACACCTCAGCTTTAAAATAGAGAACAAAACAAACAAACAGAAAACTAAACTTACAGGTCCTAAGTGATTCGGCTGCTAAGGGAAGTCTAGGGAGACTTATTTTCAAAGATCTTAGTACTACATTCATGTGCATTCCCAGCTGTAATAGAAAATGGATTGTGATTTACTCTTGGGAATTTAAGAAAACCATCTTTCTGTATTCCTGTACTGATACTGTAAATAAACAAATATTTCTCTTTAGAAAGATAGTGAATATTAGTATATGATTTGATGAAAGGGCAATGTGGAAGGAATATGAGGAATTGTAATTTTTCCTACTATGAAATGTGATTTTTGCACAAGTAGATCTAATTTTAAACATGCCTTTTCGATCAACTGAAGTTTAATGTCTTGAACAGGCTAGCTCACTATCACAATAGCAAAATAATCAAGATAATCCACACAGAAAGAGGACAGGATTATTTGACAACACCATTTTAGAAGTTTTTACATATGACTGGCTGATTCCATTCCTGTTGGGCTTGTGGTGCGACAGATGGCACAGCCTGGTAGGAAGCTCATGGTCGAACAAGCTGCTCACTTATAGCAGCAAAGGAGAAATAGAAGGAAGGAACCTTAGTTTCATGGTCACCTTCAAGATCACAGTCTTCAGTGATCTCAGACAAAGCTAAGCCCATCTCTTAAAAGTCATCACCTTTCTGAAATCAAGGAGTTTATCATATGACTTCAGTGGACATTCTAGAGTTATACTGTAGTAGCCCAGAATCTTAATTGTCATTTAGAACATTTTCTAAAATCACAATTACTTTCAAAGAAAGTTCTGTTTGAAGTGAAAGGCATTAGTTAGGAAAATATATCAAGTTTACACTTAATGATACAGTTGCTATTTATTGAGTTAGCACATAAAGGCTAACATATGTATAGTTAGGTATTCCTGATTTGCTAGTACCTGCTGTTTTTTAAGGGGGGGGGGTCTATACTGTTACACCTGATACAGGAATGCCTTAAAAGAGGTGTCTATAGAAAAAATAAAGATGGTGTGATAATATTGGCTAAAGGCATTGTACTGGTTAGTTTTGTGTCAACTTGACACAGCTGGAGTTATCACAGAGAAAGGAGCTTTAGTTGAGGAAATGCCTCCATGAGATCCAGCTGTAAGGCATTTTCTCAATTAGTGATCAAGGGGGAAAGGCCCCTTGTGGGTGGGACCATCCCTGGGCTGGTAGTCTTGGGTTCTATAAGAGAGTAGGCTGAGCAAGCCAGGGGAGGCGAGCCAGTAAAGAACATCCCTCCATGGCCTCTGCATCAGCTCCTGCTCCCTGACCTGTCTGAGTTCCAGTCCTGACTTCCTTTGGTGATCAACAGCAGTATGGAAATGTAAGCCGAATAAACCCTTTCCTCCCCAACTTGCTTCTTGGTCATGATGTTTGTGCAGGAATAGAAACCCTGACTAAGACAGGCATTTTAAAATTTTTTTTAATTTATTTACTCACTTTACATACCACTGTCAGCCCCCCCCTCCTCCCAGTACTTCCTCAAATAGATCCTCCCCCACCCCCTTCTTACTTTTTGACTAATTATTTTATGTATTTACATTCTAAATGTTTCCACCCTTCCTGATTTCCCCTCCAAGAGTTCTTTACCTGATCCCCCTTCCCTGGGGCATCAAGTTTCTACAGGATAAAGCACATCCTTTCCCACTGAGGCCAGACAAGGCAATCACCCACTACATCTGGAGCGAGCCCACAGACTAGCCCATGCGTGCTCTTCAGTGGGTAGCTTAGCCTCTGGAACCTTGGGGGTCTGGGTTAGTTGATACTGTTGTTAAAGTTGATATGGGGTTGCAATCGATGTCAGCTCTTTCAGTCCTTCGCCTAAGTCTTCCATAGGGGTTCTGACCTCAGTCCAGTGCTTGGCTGTAGTTATCTGCATCTATCTCAGCCAGCTACTGGTGGAGCCTCTCAGAGGACAGCCATTCCAGGCTCCTGTCTGCAAGCACAACAGTAATAGTGTTGGGTTTTGGTGCCTGTGAATGGGATGGATCACAAGTGAAACTGCTCCCTGGATGACCCTTCCTTCTGTCTCTGCTTCGTTTTTGTCCCTGCATTTCCTTTAGACAGGAACAGTTCTGGGTCAAGAATTTTGAAGATGGGTGGGTAGCCCCATGCCTCAAATGGTGATTATGTCTATCTACTATAGGTGGTCTCGACAGGTTCCATCTTCCCACTGTTGGGCATTTTGGCCAAGGTCATCCCTATTAGGTCATGGGAGGCTTGCACATCCCTGGTATCTGGGACTTTCCAGAGCGCCGAACCCAGCCCCCCCCCCCTCTCGTGTGTGTGTGCGCACACACACACACACACACACTCTGCTGCATATTTCCATTCACTCTCCTGGCCATCTGGGCCTGTCCCCTGTCTCCCTGCATATCTTGTCTCCCCTTTTCTTACCCCTCTCCTCTCCCACCCAGGTCCACCTCTCCATCCCTCTGTTCTCCCTTCTAAGTGGGATTGAAGCATCCACTTGGGCCTTACTTCCTGTCATGCTGCATATGGTCTGTGAATTGTATCATGGCTAATATCCACTTATCAGTGAATATATCCCTAGCTCACTCAGGATATTTTCTAGTTCTATCCATTTGTAAAGGCAAAAAATTTAAAATATCATATAGTAGTACTACTATACTAGGGTTACTGTAACAAAATGCAAAATGCCACAGAATAGGAGGGTGTGTGTCTCTCCCCTCTCTCTCTCTCTCTCTCTCTCTCTCTCTCTCTCTCTCTCTCTCTCTCCCTCCCTCCCTCCCTCCCTCTCTCTCTCCTCTTTTTTTTTTTTTTTTTTTTTTTTTTTTGCTAGTGTTGGAAGTCCAAGATTAAAGCTTAGTTCTTTGGTATCTTTCTTTGGCTCACAATTGGTCCTTTTTCCCTAGGTTTTATAGTGTCTTTCTTTAAGTTCATATATTTTGTTGTTTGTCTCTCTTTTTATAGACACTTGGAGTGGGTGAAAGGCACTTTTTAATGTTTTTAACTCTCTGAAAGCTCTATTTAAATACACTCAAATAAGATCCCCAACATGTGTGTGTGTGTGTGGGGGGGGAAGAATAAAATTTATTTCTTAATAATAAAGAATTAAAATTTATTCCACTGTCTTTGTTTTGTTTTGTTTTGTTTTGTTTTGTTGTTGTTTTTGTTTTTCGAGACAGGGTTTCTCTGTGTAGCCCTGGCTGTCCTGGAACTCACTTTGTAGACCAGGCTGGCCTCAAACTCAGAAATCCGCCTGCCTCTGCCTCCCGAGTGCTGGGATTAAAGGCGTGCGCCACCACGCCCAGCTCCAATGTCTTTTAAAGTAAATGAAAATACTGAATATTTGTAATCAACTCTAGAGACTTAGATTTACTGCTGATTGCTGTGGAAGTACATCTGATGAAATATTGTAGCAAAATTTTATAAGTCCAGCCTTCCCCATATACATAATGTGAAGCTTGTTTCTCCCCAGATGTTTATATTTCACTGTATTTTTCCTGATACCATGGTGAGGTGGGGTGCTGTGCCTTTTATTGTGAATGTCTTGACTTTGATTTTGACTAATATTGGTTAAAACTACTTATTTACTTTTATTTCTTTGAGATAGATAGGGTGTCTCTGCATAGCTAAGAATAGCCTGGAACTAGCTTTGTAGCCCAGACTGGCCTTAGGCTCACAGTCCTCCTGCTTCTGTCTCCCGATGCTGGGATTATAGGTATGCACCACTAAGTCTGTTCAGATGGTCATTGTGTTATTTACTTTTGCTGTACTTGAGAACAGATTCCATTTTCCAACTTTTAAAAATAGAATCTGTCTAGAGAATAAACATTTTAACATAGATTTAGTGCCAGTGAGAAGGGGGAAACATATTTCTATTAATCCAAGAATCCAAGTGTGTTTCTTTCTGTTAGATTTTGGCAAAACATGCCAATTTCTTCATCCTGTTTGTTATTTTCTTATCCCTGTAAAACTTATATTCTGTTCTGATGAGAATCACAAGTCCTGGGGCGAGCATCTTTTATTCAAAAGGAAACCCATGTGTCTCTCTCCTACCCTCAACTCAAGGCTAGTAAGAGGCTTCCCTCCCACCCTGCTCTTGCTTTGAGCCACTCCAGCCCTCAGCCCAGCATAATTACTTCAGCCTCCTTCAGGACACATCCCCTTGTGAAGGAGGGAGTGAAAGCTGTGGATACAGTTTGTCACAAACCTCAAGACTTGCTAAGAATTCTGATTCTAAGGCAAGAGCAGACATCGGTACTTGTTCAACAAAACAGGAGATTTTTTTTTGTTTTTTACAATAAAGGTGTAGTGTGGTCTGTGGTTACAGAACAGGTGTATTAAGTTGCCTTTAGCTTTTCTTTGTTGGTTTCTGAAGTCCCACTGGGCCAAGGAGTATTGTGATCCTCCTGTATCAACCTTCTGAGTGCTGAAATCAGAACACGGGAGTGCATCACCATGCCCTGCTAAGTTATATATTTAATATTAACCATTGAGCCCAGGTACCAGGAAAGAGGGAGAAGAAAACAAGCAAGCTTAGATTGTTGCTGCCATGAGAAGAACCACATTCTCTCTTGGTATCCAGCCTGTGGTGGTCTCTCTATTCCTTCTATCATTTTATGTTTATCAGAAAGCCATGCACCCTGTCTGCCTTACACAGGACGCACCTCCTAGTTGTTGGGACCATTCATTTCACTATTTGCTTGCTAATTATATCTTAAAAGGTAAGTTTTCCTGAGTTGAAATCCATTGACACTATTCTTTTCTTCTTATAGCTTGTACCTCCTTTTAAGCCTCAAGTAACATCTGAAACAGACACCCGATATTTTGATGAAGAATTTACAGCTCAGACTATTACAATAACACCACCTGAAAAGTGTAAGTGAACATGCAGCAGTTGATGGCACTCTGAAGGAGTTGGGCACAGTCTTCTCCAGAGTCATTGACTGCATCACAGATGACATTCTCCTGGGATTCTTACTCCATTTCTGTAAGAATTTGCACTGCCTATGAGGGCAGAGCAGAGCAGCAAGAACAGACTTTTCCGGGTAGAACTTGAGGCCACATTCCAGCCTTGCTGTATCCCCACTGCTGTCTTAGCAGCTCTGTGCTACCTGTGGGCATATGTCTCAAGTAGGAGCATTCCCTAGTCCCAGACTCTTGTTCCCACTCATCACAGCTTCAGAGCCTCACTAGCTCTACCTCCTCCTTATGTAGTCATTTAACTTTACTTTTAAAATAGCTTTTCCTTAAACAGTAGTATCTTTAAGGGCAATTGAGTTTGCTATTAATTTTCACGTATATACTTTTCATTAAGAATGCACTAGACTAGCCGGTCGTGGTGGCGCACGCCTTTAATCCCAGCACTTGGGAGGCAGAGGCAGGCGGATTTCTGAGTTCGAGGCCAGCCTGGTCTACAAAGTGAGTTCCAGGACAGCCAGAGCTATACAGAGAAACCCTGTCTCGAAAAAAAACAAAAAGAAAAAAGAAAAAAAAAAAAAAGAATGCACTAGGCTGCATGTTCACACACCATCTCATGTCATTTCATATACACTAATACATGCCTCATACTCCAAGAGATGTCATACATAAGTGGGTTTTGATGAAGGAGGATAGGGTACAATTTTGAGGTAATATTTGGAAAACTAAAAGAATTCCAAGTATAGGTGTGCAGTGTCCTTTAGCATCTTTTCCCTTCTTTTCCTTGTAACATTTTCTCTACTGTTGGTTGATACTGCTTATACACACTGAATGTCTTTGAGACAAAAAAAAAAAAAAATGAAATGTTATCCCTGTAGTGGTCATGGTTACGTAATTTTATTGTTGAAACCTAAGCTGGGACTCATCTGGAGTCAGTGGCCCTGCATCTGAGAGAGTGCATGCCCCCAGGGAAAATGTCTGTGTACGTGTATGCACTTATGGTTCTTTTATGCCTTCACATTGACAAGAAGTGCTTAACTTTTTAAGGAAAGATGTTGAAGCCCGGTATCACATACAGCTAGAGCAGGGTCACCAGCACAGCTAGGATACCAGCCAGGCTCTGAAATGCCTGAATGCCAAAGGGAGCTGCATATGTTATTGGTAGACTTTCAGTATCACTAAGAAGTTAGAGAGTGTTAAAACTCCTGTGGAGTTGTGGGCAAGTAGTTAAAGGGTTATCTGAGTAGAAATTATGGGCATAGATAGGCCTTGGCCTCTGGTCTCAGCAGAAAAGGCAGCTATATAACTCTTCAGAATACTTGGAAATGCCAGTGAGTAGCTGAGCAGACCAAGAAAGGTGCCTACCCCAAGTTCTTGCTGGGCTCTGCCATTTGAATCAAAGGCTGGTTGCATGCCGACCATCCTTCCCCAGGGTACAGCTCTCCAGTGGTTTCCTTTTTTAGTATATATCCATGTTCTCACCCAGAGAACCACCATTGATGTCATAGTCCAAGGAATAGCGCAGTCTGACCACACTCCATTCTACTGTGACACTTCTGTCTTGACGATGTCTCAACTTGCTATTTTTTGTCAGATAACATGATATTACTGAAAGAATCTCATGATGTAATGACTCTTTGTCTCAGTCCCTGATAGATACTGTCTTGACAAGTATTTATTAAATGAGTGAACATAAAAGGTGACCAGAGCCTGGGAGGGTTTGGGTCAGGAGGAAGCCCTGCTCTTAGTACAACACAGCTGTCCTTGGGAGTCTGGGCTGCCTTTATGTGTCGGACCTCCACCCCAGCATCCATAGTATACTTTAGGATAGGAAGATCTTGGGATCTTTTTGGAAAATAGATTGGAGGGACTCTTATTAGCCTAGCTTCTTCTGGACTCATAGGATCCTTTATGCTGTAACCTTCTGAATTTAGAAACAACATACCTGGGCCTTCTCAGCCCAGCTTGATTCATGACATGCCTCTGTCCCCAGGGTCAGCCTCTTTAATATGATTCCTTGAATGCATGATTTTGGAAACAAAATAGAATAGGTAGGGCTTAGGAACAAAGAGTCACTTCAGAAAGGTAAAAGTGAAATCCTGATTTTCAAGATAGAAAATACAAAAGCACAGATTGCAAGCCTCGGGCCTGCTTCATGCCTCATCTCTGGCACTTAGCTGTTCTGAGACTCAACTGCCTGGCAGGGAGGCACAGGGACTCTGGGATAATCTCAAAAGCCCATGCTTCTCTAGGGTGTGCTTAACAGGCCAGCTCTTAAAGAAAGTTTCCAGAGCATTCTAAGCTTGCGTGGCCTGATTAACTGGTTCTTAGGACCGACATGAAAAGTGAGCTATATAAATAGCTCCAGTATAAAAGTCCCTAGCTAAGTGGAATGAGCATGAAAGTCAGTAGCATAAACAGTTTAAGACTACCGAGTCTCAACCAAGTGAAGTTAGAAGCTATTAAATGGACTCTTGTGGTTATTCAGCTGCTGTTTCATGATTAGCTTACATTCCTAGCCTCAGGAGTCAAGGACCAGGAGGACATCCTCACTTCTCCTGTCTTCCTATTTGTGACTCGGACTTACGGCAGCTGTCCTGAGGAGAATTTTTATGACTATTTCTGAGTTCGTAAGATCTCTGAAATGATACTAAGATGGTGACTAGGAGTTGCTTCATGTACATTTAAGTTTAATTTCTTTCCTTGTCTGCATTAATCAACACAAGTGGGCCAGGTTGCATAAGGCTCAGTGTCTTTGAAAGATAACAGGTTCATTTCTGGAGTTACACACTGTCTATAAAGCAAGCCCTTAGGTTAGCATAATTTCCAAAGTAGGAGCTATCAGCCTGTAGGAATCTGAGTTCTGTGTACTTCAGAAGTAGAGTATGATCTTGCTCTGCTGCTGGGCCCTAGACAGTACAGCACCAAGAGTCCAACTGGTCTGGTGTATGCCCGACAGGGTGTGCCACAGACTAGAACTGAGGATAGTCTAGAGCTTAGGCTCCTCTCTTCTTGCTCAGGATCTCTTGGATGGAAAGGCAAGTGAAAGGGTCTCTGTCCTAGCTTCTGTTGAAGGGAGAATTCCCAGGAAATGCAGTTCTTGGTTCCTAAGACCAAGGGAAGGGCTTTTGCTTCAGCAGTTCACAGATTCTGTTTCCCCTATGGGAAGAGAAAAGAGGCAACGGACCATTACTGTACTGAGAGTAGTTTTTTTCTGGTAGCCTTGAAACCATTGTTACTCACAACCCAGGCATCAAGATCTGATTCCAAAGTCTACGGGACGACGTTTGTCGGCCATTGACTTCCTAGTTGCCACCTTGGTTTATAAATCAAAAAATTTTAATTATTTTTTAAAGAATAAATCAGTAGTTAAGAAAGAAAGCAAAATGTTCCATTTTCTACAAACAGCTGCAGCAATGTTCCAGATTTTCCTAACTGGTGTTAATTAATTGAGCAGATTTTAGAATGTGTTGTCTTTCACTACCTCCATCAATGGCCCTAAGCTTTCCTCTCACAGAAAGGAAATTTTCTTTGAGAGCAAGCTGATCACTTTTGTTACTGTCTAATTACATTTGTTAAATGTTCTGAGACAAGCAGGCACCGGGGGCTGTGTGATGCAGAGATTCAAATACAGTGCTGTAGTCTGTAATTTGGGGTCATGTAAATGTATATTCACAACTGCTGTCATTGTGCCAGCATGGTCCTTCAGAGGAGGACCTGTTTCCTAGTTCCCTTCGCTGCAGCCCCTGCCAGGATAGCAGTGAAGTACCCAAGTACCCAGGGAGCTGCTGCCCTCAATCGGACATAGTCAGAGAACAAGCCCTATTGTAACCAACCTTGAGGAGGTAGTCAAGACTGGAGTGGGCGGCTTTGAGGAAAGATAGGCCTGTGTGGGCCTCATAACCAGACTGTAGATTCAGGTTTGTTCCTGTTCAGAATTGTGGTGTTATTGAAGCAACAGTGGAGGCTGTCTTAATTCTCTGGAGACACCCACAAGTTCACCCTCTCTCTCCAAGGCAAGACCAAGACCTGTCATGTAAAGCACTTCTAGGTCTAGAACAAGGTCTGGTTACAGCCAGGAGCCAGAGCAGTCCCTGTCATCTCTCTGGGGTAGAAAAAGCACACAACTTTCTTACATAGAGCATCTAGACTTGCTGTAGGTTTGCTGCACAGAAACACTCAGAGAAACCAAGCTCTTAATGGGAAAGTGTTTCTGAGAGGTGATTGACATGTGTCAGAGTTGGAACATTACTACTTCAACTGACTTTTCTATAGAGAGTTTATGCTGTGTGACTCAATGGTGGATACCTCAAACGCATCCCAGCTAGAGAATTTGATCTATAAGATGTATGCTGTTGGCTTAGTTCTGAACTCATATTTTCTCAGGAGGCTGAAATTTTCATCTGCCTCAGAACTATCTAGGATTGCTGCTCAGCTGCTGCCAAGGCAGCCGTCTCTCTGCAAAGGGTAATTTGTGTAGTATCCTATGCTAACTGTGTGTGGATGGAGTGTGTCTACCTACTGCACCAATAGTTTTTGATGCATTTGAGCTGAAAAAGTTAGGTAATGCCAATTCAGCCTCACTTCTGAGGTCCCTGTGAATTAAGGAGAGAATATGGAAAAGATTTTAAAAACTCATTTTTCAAATGAAGGCAAAGCCTTTTCTATTCATGAAATTAATCCTCCCAACAGAACCTGGGAAACAAAACAAAACAAACAAAAAAAGGAACTACCCCACTTAATGGATTTAAGGAAATGGAAATATTTTGCTTGAAAAAAGAAAAGATTGTAAGGCTACAGAGAGTTGATGGCATAGTAATTAAGGACGGCTGCTGCTTTTATAGGGGACCTTGGTTCAGTTCCTGGCCTCACATTGTGGGGCTTATAACGTGTAACTCCAGTTTCCAAGGTGTTTTAGTTTGTTTATATTACTGTGATTAAAAACCATGATGAGAAGTAACTTGGAGAGGATTTAACTGATTTACAGCATCCTGATCACAGTCCATCATCAAAGGAAGTTAGGAGCTTAAGACAGGAACCTAGAGGCAGGCTCTGATGTAGAGGTCATGCTTGCTGGATAGCTCCCGATGGCTTGCTCAGCCTGCCTTTTTATAGAATCCAGGACCCAGGGGTATGTACCCAGGGGTGAGAACACCCAGAGTGTGATGGACCTTCTCATATCAGTCATTCACCTAGAAAAATACCCCTGCAGACTTGCCTACAGTGCAACCTGATAGAGGCATGTTCTCAGTTGGAGCTCCCCTCTTCCCAGATGACTGCAGTTTATATCAAGTCTATAAATGTGCTGTGTAACCAGCACCCAGGGCATCT
This sequence comes from Mus caroli, assembly GCF_978045245.1. NCBI lineage: Eukaryota > Metazoa > Chordata > Mammalia > Rodentia > Muridae > Mus > Mus caroli. The sequence goes on along the minus strand of NW_028227256.1, from coordinate 174,833,766 downwards.
GAGGCCTCCTCCAGACTCTGAGGGCACTGAGCCTCATAGGTTTTAAATAAACACACAGACACACCCTCTCTCTCTCTCTCTCTCTCACACACACACACACACACACACACAATAAAAAGAAACCATGTTTTAGAAGGTTGTACTGACTAGTGTATCCTGATTATAGGATAGTGTGCAGTGGACTTTGCAGATGAGCAAGAGTGTCTTGGGTGGCGCTTTGTAGTGCTTGGCTACACCCAAGGAAGAGCTTTATAATTGTGAACTGCAATCATAGAACACTTAGGGAAGAAGGGGTTTGGTTCGTTGTGACCCTTCACATACAGGGGAAAAGAGATGAGAGGGCATTTATACATGTTGTCCTGCCCCCAGAGCTTGCAAATTCTTTCTTGTTTTCCTGATGAACCAGGTCTTCAAATCTGCCCATTGGTTTTTCATCTTTTTTCTTGATTTCTCTATTCTAGCTTAAAATTTTACTATAAGAAAATAAAAAATAGTGTGCTAGTCAATAGTAAATATTGAGTAAAGTTGCTTAAGAAGATGAGTTTGCAGTCATACCTAGGTCACCAGGAAGAAAAACTACAAGCACTTTGGAGTCCTAATGGGTTCTGTAGAATTCAATGACTTACAGTCTAGAACTTTATGCTTTCCTGAAGTGCAAGATCCTTGAAGGTAGTATTCTGGGGTTGTTTTTTTTTTTTCAGTAACATTTTTCCTAAAATATTGAATAATGAAATTTTGATTTCTTAGAGATGATTTTATAATATTCTTTGTAGACCATGTGTATATAGAAATCACAGTCCTTTAAACTCAGTTTTACTGAGAAGTTGACGAGATGTACTGTTTCTGAGTGTGTAGGCAGAGTAACAGTAGAAACAGAAATGACAGCGCTGTTTGCTGCCCACAGATGACGACGACGGCATGGACGGCATGGACAACGAGCGGCGGCCACACTTCCCTCAGTTCTCCTACTCTGCAAGCGGACGGGAATAAGTTCCTTTCAGTCTGTTTCTACACTGTCATCTTAGACTTTGCCACTGAGACTGATTCCTGGACATCTCTACCAGTCCTCGCTCTTACAGTTAGCAGGGGCACCTTCTGACATCCCTGACCAGCCAAGGGTCTTCACCCTCACCACCTCTCACCCACATGAAACCATATACACAACACTCCAGTTTTGTTTTTGCATGAAATTGTATCTCAGTCTAAGGTCTCATGCTGTTGCTGCTACTGTCTTACTATTATAGCAACTTTCAGAAGTAATTTCACAATCTTTGGGAGTCATGAGCCCATCGTTCATTTGTGCATCAAGTGTCATCTTTTGGTTTTTGGTTTTCCCTAGCAGTGAAGGCTAAATGAGATACACTGATTCTAGGTACATTGTTAACTTTCTAGGAGATAAATCAAGAACTAATTAGACTAAGAAGATTTAGTTTATATTTCTGAACAAGCAATTGTTGAAGGGTGGTGGTGTGTGTATGTAAGAGTTTAGCAGTGTATGTCTGACCAGCACATGAAGTGTGTATCACTGACATTTGGCTGGAAAATCTTAGGAAACATTGAGAGGACTGAAGGGCCAATGAGATACACATGTTTTTTTTTTTAAATTCCTGCTGGCTATTGTGGAGGAAGCCCAGTGCCACCTATGGATGCCCAGGTTTCAAGGGCAAATGGACATTGTTCAACCAAGTACTGACGGTGCAGAGTCCCCTAGAGAGTCTTAGGATCTACTTTGTACCAGAGAGTATTTTCCCCTGGGCTTGGCAACCTTTTTCCCTTCTTTATATTTATCACCTCTGATGGCTGAAGAATGTAGACAGTATAATGATCCTGCTGTCGCCAAAATCTATACACCAAGGTGAACAGGTGTTTGCCTTACCAGTTTGAAGTTTTTACTTTCAGTTATAGGTAAATTAGCTTTTTCTCAGATGTTAAAACTTTGAATGTCCTTTATGGGTTTGTTTATATTACAGTAGTATTTATTTTTTAGTGATGAGAATTGTGTTGTCATGTTAGCAAGCGCAGCTCCAATTCACAGGTCATTGCCTGCGTTTTCTTTTGACCCATGTGCAAGGAATGTACACACCCATTAGAATCATGCACTTTTTCTCCTATGTTAAAAACAATGGTAAGGCTCTGGGACTGTATCTGTTGGCTAGAATCTGGCTAGAATCTCTGGGAGAAGAGATGCTGTGATTTAATCCCTTGGAGCTGAAATGAGAGCATCCCCAACTACCCAGTGCCAAGGGATGGATGTGAGAGGATAGCCTGGCAGAAAGTAATGGAGAAAGCTGAGACCCAAATGATGATGAGAAATGAACTCTACTCGGAAAAATGAACACATCACAAGTATTCACACAATAGGAAGTAAAGGATAAGAAGCTGATGTGTTTATTCTTATCAAGGTACATTCATTACTGAATCAAGCCATCAGGGAAAACAACAAAACAAAACACCTCTAGCTTTTATTTTTCTGTACATATTCATGTCTCCCAACCCAAACATTTCTCACTGAGAGGGGACATGTATGCAAACCTCATCTTTCTCCTTCATTAATGATGATCTTCAGATTAACCCTTTGGTGCTAGGAGCTGACACTTTCCAAAGCAGACTATGAAGTCCAAGGATCAAAGCCTCTCTTGCAGCAAGCAAGAGGGCAACTGCTGCTCCAAGGAGTGATCATGGAAATGGATTCCAGTTACTAACTGACAGCTCCAAATGGAAGACTACAGTGTGACATAGTGTTACTGCATTGTCTTTTTGAGTAGGAAGTCATGTTCTCATGCAGGTGTCTTGGCCTCTAGGCTCAGACTTAGAGAAGCAGAGCCGCTGCTGGCAGTGGCTGGCCGCTGGGACTGCTGGGGTGTAAAGGGCATTTTCCTAAGGCAGCTAAGACAGACTCAGACACAGATTTTTGTCCTAATTTTTCATGTTTCTACCTGGGTGAGTTTACCCTTAGTAGGAAGTAGGGAGTTAAACAGGTGTATTCTTACATCTGCTGTCTTCTGTTTTCCTACATAGAAGTATGTTGAATCTTTCACATTGACAAGGAAGTAGATTAGATGGTAAGTCCTTTAAGTTACCTTGCATCCATTCTGTAAGAAAGGAGTAGGAGAGGAAGAAAAGCAAGCTGAGCCTGGCCGATGTTGAGAGCATTACTCCCTCAGAGGGAGCAGACACTGTACACTAAGCACACAGCTTCTTTTGTGTTGTCTCTCCCTCCAAGTCTTAAGATAATTTCATGACCTTGGCCAAGGATACTTTGTGAAGATTAATGAGGGGACATTGGCAATGCCTCAGGCTGGCCACTCCTCACACTGGCCCTTGGTCCCCAGCCATTCAAAGGGTTACTCATCCCACCCCTGACTACCTGAGTGTCACCACAGGTGGGTTCTTGGCTTTGAGTTCAAGAATTCTTTCCTTACACCCTCCACCAGATGTCAGTGGAAAGGCAGAAGTACAACAGAGGTGTGGGAGGAAAGTCTAAAAACTTGTGTTGCCCAGGCCTCCAGCTTAGGGTTCTGGCAAGTAAGACGGCCTGAAACCTGGCATCATCATGTCCGGGCAGCTCTGGCTTTGTGAGTCCAGCTCCTACCAACTCCACCTTGACCTCTTGTCTCCATGCAGGGCTGTCTGGGAGGAAACTGGCCACTTCTGCTCAGACTGCTGCCAGCGCTCTCACAGCTTTGCTCTCTACACTAATGACATAGATTATTCCAGTATTGTTCCCATTTCCCATCTGACCTCCAGCTTCTCGGAGCTGACTTCTTGCAGGGGCCACATGCTTCTTTCCCTCACTAACTGCAGGGTCTCCACCACACCTCAGTGTACACACTTTGCTGCTACCGTCTGTACTGTCTACATCACAGTTCCCTTAGCTTGCTCCTGGTAGTGCATTACAGGCAAGCATGAAATGTAAAGTATTTATTTAAATAAAAAGGAAACCTCTGAATTGGTCATCGAGTCACCTCCCTGTAGATTTGTAGTCTGTGACATATTTTGACTTTCTAGTTCTGCTAGATCCATATAAGATCTGGTCATCTGGTTAAGGGTTTGAAGCAGACACAGCTATGAACCCGGATGGTATCCTCACTGTCACGGCTGGCCACACCACAGATGTTTATGTCCTTACGTTTATGACCCACAGGGTGCGAAGTAACTCCCAAGAACCTGATTTTGTCCACTGTCCACTCTCAGTGTCTCACACTCTCTGATAGGGAGGGAGACACATTACTTCCTTCCTACAGACAGCTGAAATAAAGCCCTATGTCAATCTGCTGCTTCTCTGTTTGTTGTTGTTGGATATGGCTCTGTAATTTCAGAAAACTAAATTTCCTCCTTTTCTGGAAAAATGATTATAGCCCCAGCTGTTATTAACCAACCCTGTATGAAGGTGTGATAGGAAAAGAGGTAAATTTCTCTTCCATAAAACACATACCGGGTGTTTTTACTTGACCAAAATGCCACTAGCATGCTTGTACAAACTGATAAAGGGCTAGGTGTGGAGTCACTGGCCACCAGCAGTAGATTTTAAGGCACATCTACTAGGATGCCAGATAAAGAGTAGATTGCAGACCCTAAAGGTCTTAATAAGAAAGGGTGTGGGCCCAGAATCCTCAAGGAATGCAGCTTATCACTAATGTCTTCCTGATAACATACTGTGCCACACCCTTCCTGGCAAGGGTATCTTTAACCCTTCATGTCAATTTGACTTAGACATGAGTAATTGATGGCTAGAATGTCTGGATTACATTGTTTTGGACGGGGTGTCTTTCTGATTTTTACCTCATAAGCTACAATTGTAGAACTTGGCTTTGCTCTTGTGAGTTCAACAGAGAGAGGAATGACTTTTGGGACCAGTTAGGCATGCATGTGTATTTCTCACAGCCAAATTTGGGGACATTCTTATATGTGCTGTCCTCAAAATCAACTGGGGTTGGCAGATCCATGAGGCTGAAATAAAGTGACCTCTACAACTCTCTAAAGGTGCTATTTTTAGAATATTGTATAATTTATTCCTGGTATACATAAAACAATTGAGGACAGTTAAAACCTGTGACAGCTTTATGTCTAGCACATTTGATGAAACCTGAAACTTCTGACTCAGAAGTTGTGCTGTTCTAGGCTTGCACCTTTGGCATGCCCCAGAGATGAGGATGGCCCATGTGCCGTCATGCTGCCAGCACACCATGGCCTAAGCTGCATGTTTGTGAAGGGCAGGCTGAGCATGTGGACACCAGGCCTCCACTGAGAGCCCTGGGCTGCTGGGCAGCCGGGCTGTGGGCAGGGAGAGGTGAGGTCTCACATGCAGGCTTGCCCTTAGTGTTTCATCCCTCCCTCAGACACCATGACCATCTCAGCATCTGGGCTTTATCTCCATCTGTCTGTTTGGTTTTTGTTTTTGTTTGTTTTGTGGTGCTGGGGTAGGAACCCAGGGCCTCACACATGCTGGGCAAGTGCTCTGCCACCAAGCTACACCCCAGACCTTCCAGTGTCCATTTGTATTCCTTTGAAGCATTTGAGGGCTTGACTGTATAGTAGAAATACTATTTTAGACTAAGAATATGATCTGTGTACAGATATTTGATATACTGTTAAGTAAATTTTCTAATTTCACATACATTTGTTTTTAGGCTCCTCTCAAATACTGCTATTGAAGACAAAAATCTGACACCATCGAGCCAAAGATGCCTTTTTGGGGGGAGGGGGAGGGGTTTGCTTTGTGTTGTTCAGAGAATGGGAAGAAAAATGCAGAGTGCTTCCTGAGTGCACACAGTTCGATGGGAAATACTGGATGCTGGCTAAAGGTAGACATGGTCATGAGCGGGAAGAAGCTGTGGCCAGCAGGAGGAGGGGTGGTCTTCAGTCCACGTTGGCTGACTTCAAACATGTGCCTTTCAGTGTGTTTTGTCATTGCTACAAAATGAAAAGGAAACGGAACAACTCAAGTCTTTAGGAAGGTCATTTTATTAATCCATGTGTATACTTTAGAGACAACGTAAATCAGTGACTTGAAGCTGTTCTGAGCACACACTCCCAACGAGCCCTAGCCAGTTGATGCTGAAGCAAGCACTCCCTGTCCGTAGCACAGGGACAGACCATGGCATGAGGACCAGCCCCCCTGCAGTCCCTGGTGGTGTCTCCCTGGGGAGGTTTCAGTGCACTGTGGCACATTAAGTACAAATCAGATGAATGTAAATATCTCTTTGTAAATCATTTATTTCACTCTGTTTCATCCAGGTCAGCAATCAGATTGTGGCATGCTGGGTAACTGGAAAAAAATGATAATAAAAAGTAAGTTTAAATAGATCATGGGTATTTGTTTTCTCATTTGCTGGTTTGGTCAGCTGTTATCACTGAAGTTTTGGAGAAAAAGTTTCTGTTGCTAAAAGTGTGAAAATTATGTATAGCCAACTGTACTAAAAATTTGTACCTTACCTGCTGCTACCAGAGACCAAAGAAAGCCCTGTTTGTATATCCATATCAAGTCATACACTTTGAACGATTTCCTTCTGAACGCAGCCTGTACTCCAGGCCTGTGTGTACTTCTACCTGTGGACAGTTGACATTGTGACAGCGTGCTGAACTATGTGTTAGGAAACTGATCAGACATTAGATGGGCAAACGTGGGGAAGGTTATAATGGCACAAAGTAACACAAAGTGTGTCTTTTACCTGCAGTTTCTTGAAACTGTACAGATATGTCTTTACACTCTCACAGAGATGCTCCACTCACATGCTAGAAGGCAGGAGCCATGATACTGAGTCTCTCATTTCTAAGGTTTTGCACTTGGGTGGGAGTTGGGGGAGGGGGGCAGCCAAGGGTTAGGCAAGTGATAAACACTATCCCCTGGTGACTATACTGACATTGCACACAGCCCACTAGGTCTATTAGAATGTCTCCCTAGTTCTGGGGTGTCTTCAGTGGAAGATGACGAGCTACAGTACTGTGAAAGTCTAAGGAGAGCTATCTATGGTAGCCCCAGAACTGCAGGTTCCATTGGGCCAGGATGGAACAGATTGTGCACTGAGCACAGGCCAGGGACCACCCAGCCCTGGACCTAGACCTAGCATCCAAGGGAGTATTCTTCTGCCTTGTGGGATCCGTGATTCCCTGGTAGGGATTTCTAACTTGGGAGAGTGAGACATGTTGGAAATGCTTTTCCTTTCTTCTTTTTCCACCTTTGGAGAAGGTCATGTGTGCATTTAGGTAGATGTTACCATGTGTGAATAGCATGGTGATGACTTTTAGTGAACTGTTATGTGAGCAGACTGGGTTCTCAAAGGGAATGGAGGTGGGGTTGGGGCAAAAGGCAAAGCAGGACAGTGTGAGGTTAGCAGTGAGGAGCTTTTCAGAGCTCAGAGGAGCTCTGTTCTCAGACTCTTCCATAGGGGGTCTGGGACATCTGTCAGTCCAAGTCTGTGACCAATTTAACCAGCAGACAGGTTTTCTGTTAACGCTGATGCTAGCATTCACTGAACAAGCTGATCCTGGTTCTGAAAGGGACTAGTTGGGAAACCCCTCTGCCCCGTGCTCTGAGGATAGCCAGGTAAGACTGCTGCCTGGTGTCCTGTACCCCTGGACAACAGGGTTTCTAACCCAAGAAAGTAAGTGACTGGACATGAATTTGTACAAACCATGACAAATATATTTCAGAAGTCAGAGGGGAATGAACTTGGGCAGAAAAAAAGTCCTCCCTTCAGTTCAGATGAGTGAGACCCTGTGGCTGAGAATGGAGCTTTGCAGCAGGATCTTCATTAACCCAGAAATGCATCTCTCTGTGAGTCTGGGTTCCTGTGATCCCAAGGCCATCTAATAATTGGTATCACTGGGCTCCCTATTGCTGCATGCCCTGCCCTTTTGACTGGGGACAGCCTCCTGGGATGATAGGATGTGAGGCAAGACAGGCACATGTGAAGTCACATGCACATAGAGCAAGAGTTGTTCCTCTCCAGTCAGTATAGGCTTCGCTTTGGGTAGGCACACAGTTTCTTATTGCCACTGCATATCCTCTTCAAGTCTCGCACTCCTAGTGTCTCTGCCAGAGTGACATTCTTGTGTCTTTCCACACAGTACCAGAGACACGAAAACGTGAGTTATTATCATAGTCTGACTTGTCTGCAGTCATGTGTCTGAGGTGTGACTAATGTGCATTTCTGTCCTCAACTCTGCAGCCACTGCGGTCTCAGTCTCGGAGAGAAGGCGTATGTCTAGGCAATGTTCTCAGCTTGAGCTTCTGACAACTGTCTCTCCATTCAGCCCTCCCCTGTTACCATGGCCACTGGTGTGGCCTTCTGGCCCTGACTGCCCTGGGAGCAGAAGAGAGATGCCCTTGCATTCTGGGGTCCAGCCTGGTGTAGCTGGCCTTTGTACTTTCCTCTTTTCCCTTCTACCACAGCCTTTTCCCCCAAACCTTGGGTTTTGTGCTCAATTTATTTCTGAAGTTTATTTTAAACTTGGCTTTTTATGAAGTGAGATGTATGGGGTGACCCAAAGTGTTTCCCAGTTGACCATGCTTTAGGGTCCCCAGCCCTTCTTCCTGCTGGATTAGATTCTTGCTTTGTAGTCCGGACTGCCATTTCCTTTGTTTCTTTTCCTTTCCACTGAGGTTGGACTCCTCGCTGTATAGCTCAGGCTGGCCTCACCTCAGCCTCCTAATGACTGCCCTTTAGTGTCTGTCCTACAACTGCTCAAGTCAGTATTCTTTCTGGCTCTCTGTGTGTACCTTACCTCATGTGGTGAGGTCCCCAAACACTCTGTTCCTATACCCCTGGCAGTAGGCATCTACTTTTAAGAGTAAGGGCTTTCTCGGTGGTCCTTCCAAGCTTGTTCTGAGGTGACAGAGGTACATTCAGGCCCTCAGATCCTTTCTGTGGCTTGCCTTCCTTCTGGTTCTATGCACCCAGCTGCTCCACTTTCCCATACATGTCTCCTTTGTTGGGCTACATCATTCCATCTGCCTGAGAGAATATGACCTGATTTCTCTCCAGTGGCCCCATGATCCTGTTATGATATTGACAGTGACTACAAAATTCAGTGGCACTTGGCCTGGGCTCCAAATGGGAACTAACCTATACTTAAGATGCAGAGCATGTGACCTCCAGGTACAGATCCTACGATGATTTTCAAGGCCTGCTGTGGTATATCCATGAAGAACTGAGCAGCTGGCATGACAACATTCTAAAGGGCAAGATAGGAGGCAACCCAGAATGACCAACCCAGATGGGGAGAATAGAGTATCATGTCTGTGTGCTACAGACTGTAGTGGGTTGTGAAGGGCATTGAGCTTAGCAAGTGGTAATAGCTACCAAGCTCAGCAGTGCCCACCAGACCCTAGAGCAGTCTCCCCAACATAGGCCAGAGTTTCTGGTAGGAATACCAAGATTCTGGCCACTGTCAGCTATGAAGCAAGGCAGAAATCACAAGTCGCCGTAAACAAGCACTGACTCCTTGCTGGCCACCTGTCTGAGCTTTTGAAGACAGCTGTGGTCCCTTCCATGGATGGCCTGGCTCTGCTGCCTCTTTAGAAGCCAGAGCCAGGGGAAAGTAGAATGGGCAGAGAGGCTGTCCTCAGACAAAGCAAGACTTGACTGGATGGGAGGCAGCTCTGTGTGGGCCAGAGACACAGATGCTCTTGCAGGAGCACCTGCAAAGTGTCTTCTGCGCACACATCTCCTCACCAGAGCCCTCCAGCGGCATGTGCCATTATTTTGGCCCCCAACCACTTTCTCTGCAAAGGGGCAGGTATTTGTTTTATGTGAATCATATTTTCATGGGAAATAAATTTTAAGAATTCCCAAAGGACAGACAGTGTCACCAACAGCAGAGTGGAGCCTCTGGCTGCCTTGTGTTTGAAAGTGTTACAAATGAAGACAACATTGACATTTGGGGTTGTAATGTGACGGAATTGCAGTCTTTTAAAGGCAAGAACCACTTATCTCCACTGCATGTAATATTCAGTGTTTTGTTCACTTGTCTAATTGGATTAAAATATTTAGCTCCCTTTAAAAACTCGATTGTGAATTTATATTGCAAAATATAATGTCTAACTCAGAAAGCAGAAAGAGGAGCAATGCATCTGAAGCAATATAAAATTCAACATTGTTCACCCACCATGCCTACTCTGGAAGTATACATACAGTCTTGGACAAAGGGAGCTCTTAGAGCAGGCCTCTTAGGTGAAGTCTAGTGTGCTCCTCAGTATTAGTGACAAACAAGGCGCCTAGATGAACTGCTAAGCTTACTCTGTGCTGTTTCAGCTGCTTGGGGAAGTCTCCATGACTTCCCCGTGATTATGTTAGAAATTCAGCCCAGGGTCTTATGTCATTCTCTAAAAACACCCAGCAGCAGGGAGTTAATGACATCGTAGCTGCATATGTTCAAGTTGATTTAAAAAAATATGCAAGTCACTTTGGTTGACAGTGTCTTGTACACAGTTTTGAAAGAATCAGGGCAAACTTTAACAGAGTCAGTTTTTATTTGAAAAATATTTTCTGGGAATGTATCAGTGTTTATTTTTGAGACTGACAATTCGGGTGAAAATCAGGATAAAAACAAAAAAACAACAATTTGGTTGAAATCAAATTGTTTGTTTTCATCTATTTAGAATTCTTTCCAAAAAATCCTGGTTCAGGAGGAGGCTTTGTAAATTATTTTATTTAGTATATTTTCTGTTCCATTCATAAGACACCATCTGTCTTGCAGGTAGTTAACTGTGTGTGGACCCTGAAGTCAGCTAGGCAAAGCCCCTGGGCTCTAGAAAGGACAAGATAAGAGTGACCATCTCTAGGTCCCCACTTTGTCTCTCCACTCCCCACCAGCCAGTGGGTCTGGGCTACCCTCATTTGAGCTGCCCATCGCCAGACTCAATCCTGTGTGTGCTTCTACTCACAAGCAGGCCTCTCCACCCCTCCCTAGGATTTGCCTCTCATGCTTATTTTCAACTCTATTCAATGAGTCCTTGGATGTAATGAGATAATGTCGATGATCTTGAATATAATCACATATGGCTGCTCGATCCTTGCACAACTTTAAATCAAATTAGAAAGTACATTCGCTGCCAAGAATGCTTAAAAGTCATAGGGCCAACTGATTAACCACTGACACGGCAGCTTCCGACTCTGTTTTCTAAACTGTGAGTGATTCATAAGAAGGGACTCAAAGGGAATCCCTCCCCAGACTGAATGCTGAGGACTGAACAGGCAGGCTGCTCAGGGTGACAGCTATTGCGGGATGCCAGGCAGCTGAAACCAGAGTCATTACCCAGTAAGTAACTCAAGCCCATCTTGATGGAAGAAACAGCCCTCCCACTGGACAGAGCGTTTCTGTTCTCTCCCCAGGAACAGAATCCACAATTTCCTCACCAGCCGGCCCCACCCTTCCTGACCAGATGTTACTCTTTGGGTTTAGGCTTCTGACCCCAACTCTGCTCCAAGCTTTGCCCCTGGGACCCAGGATCCTCACCTACAAGCCACCTCTACACTACCACTATGGGCAGCTCTGGCAAGTCAGGCAAGGAGAGAGAACAGGGATCTAGTCCAGCTCTCATATCTCATAGTCAGGCTGAGAGGGCTACCACCAGGGTAAGACCAAGCCACCACAGTCATGTCCACACAGGGCCTTCTAATGGCCCTTTTCTAAAAGCTCCTTCCAGTGTGAGTGAAGAAGTTAGGAAAGTCACCATTTTTAGTCAATCCTGAGGTAGGAGCATACTATAAACCAGCTGGAGGGTTACCCTGCACCCTGCATAGTCACTTTCCTACCACATGGCAGCTGTGTAAGCTCTCCAGCCCAAAGTGGCATTGGTACATAGTCACTCACAACCAGGACAGGTTCCCTTCATGGGCAAGAGACTGTGTGTGACTCAAATCTAAACAGAAGCCATTTAGAATAATCAAGGCTTAGAAACAAGGCATTTCCTGTTGGAGTCCACCATTCTTTCTCTGAACAGGCCAGGGCTTAGGAAATAGAGCCAATCTGAAGGACGTGACTAAGCTCCCAAGCAGCTGTCTGGGTCAGAAAATACCCACTCTCTTTTGCGTACTGAGCAGACAGAAATTTTCAGAGTTTGACATGCAAAATTAAGCTATTATGCTTAATTCATCCAGGCAGAGAAAATGGAGGCCTTCAGCCACACCACTGCCACACTGGACACAAGGCATCTATAAGCCTCAGATGCCCAGAAGTCCAGGTGGAGACAGGTCAGAGCACAGCCTTTCCCTGAGGAGCCTCTTCCCCAACCAGATACATACAATCAGTCAAACTTTGACTTGCTTACTTCAAGGATTCCTCATTTAAAAATCAGTTTACAATTCAGGTTTATTTTGGACAAAAAAATGAATCACATTAGTCCCAGGCCACCAAGTGCCAGCACATGGAGACCAGTGTAACCCTTGTGCCAGAGTGGACTGGGTTAGAGACTGCGCAAAGATCTTGCAAAACCTCCAACTGCTCCCAGCATTTGCAACAGGGAGCCATTACCTCTGCCAAATTTCTTTCGTCCTGGTCATCTTAAAATAACATGCAGGGTAGAATTTCAATATAAAAAGCCCCATCAGAGATGCTCCAGACAGCAAGGGGTAGACAAGTCATTTGTATTGCCACTGGCAAAGGAAGACCTTTTTCCTGCAATATTCTTTTAAGTGCAGTGAATTTGGAAATTCTCAAGCTTTTAAAACTCTGGAAAAGGCTTCTAAAAATATCTGTGCTCCATGTTAAGATCTGTGTGTGCCATAAAAAGGGGGTGATTAGTCCAAAGGCAAAGCTCACCATGCCATAGATTCCAGTCCATCATATGTCAAAATAGCCTAATTACCAAAGGCGGCTCTGGTGACTTTGGACTTTGATGAACCAAATCTCCCTTGGACCTCCCAACAGACCTAGGTTATGACCAAAATCCAGTTCCTCCTCTAGGAGATGGACTCTGCACTGAGCACTGAGCACAGTAAAGATGGTCGTGTCACTGCTGGCTCTATGGGAACTTCTCAGGAAGGGGAGAAAGTGACCTCAAGTATGGGGTACTTCAGGCTACCAAGTTCCTAAGATCCCACTGAGCATGCCACTACCCTAACATGCCCAGTTCTCTTAATTCTCATGCAGCAGATGAGGACAGAAGCTCAGGAGAGCCATGGATACCTTGGCCAAGGTTTTCAAACGGAGTTGTTTCTGGCTACAATTCCAAACTAAGAGATTCTTTCTGTCTTTACAAATTACCCCAATAGCGTATAAATGGAGGTGTCTGGGTTCTGCTTCCAGACATGCCTGGAGTGCCAGGAGCCACCACAACTGGGTGTTTACATACATTCCAGACAGTGGTCATTGTCAAATCCTGCTGACCTGTGCCCTCTAGCCCTCCGGTGCATACTTCTACCATTGTGTGAGCCCTCTGCCCAGTGTCCAGTTTGGATCTTTCACAACTGAGAACTTGAAGCAATTTACAGGACTGAATAGGCAGAGTTCAAGGCAGGTCAAGATTGCCAGCTCAAGGTCCTTTCGAATAGAGAATGAGAAATGGTCTTTCTTCCTTTCACTTCCAGAGGCTTCCCCACTAACCACTGCAAGCACACATATATATCCTTATCTTCACAAATTGCTTGATGGGGCAAAACCCCCAGAGCCTCTCTGATGTGAGAAGTTGCTGAGAAGAACAGTAGTTTGTGCCACCCGTCCAACTCACCTGGGCTCTTTTCCGCCATTATCTAACCTGAATGGGGACAGCTTGGGCTCTGGAGTCAGACTTAGGTTCCATTTGCTGTGCCCCTATTTGCTAGCTGAATATGCTTGTTTGAGCCTCAGTTTCCCTATCTGCAAAATGGAGACAATAATATCAGCCTTGCTGGCTTGCTTAACTGAACAGAATGAGCACATATTTTAGATAGCAGACTACTGATTTGGGCTAAGACATCTGATTACTCTCATGAGACCTTCCCATCTGGGAGCACCTCTTTCTTCTACTGTTAAGGTCCTTCAATCCTCAGGAGTAGTTCACAGCTGCCTCCTCCACATGTTGGGCCTGAGCACTGCTATTCCTCTTTCCCGCTAGTCTTCCCCTCCAGTGTTCCTGCATGGTGTGGCTGCCTTTGGTATGCCTGGGTTGATACATGTGCCTGAGTCTGATGAGAGACAAGCTTCAGTTTATGCTTGGCATAACTCTCTCCCAGCTTATGACCTGACCTATGTGATCCTTAGGGATTTGGGCCTGTGACACTGCAGCCTAGAAAGGGGGAAGGAGAAAAATCTATGTGTGTTGCCATGCAGCCCTGGGCCCCCTTGAGCTATAGTGGGCTTTTCGTGCTCCCACATGGCCCACGACTGCCCTCAGCCTGGCCCACAGAGGTCCCTGTGTGTGTCCCCACCCTACCTGCACTCGCAGCCGGTCCACTTCCTCAGACAGGTTCTGTCGCTCCAGGAGAAGCTGATTCTGCTTGTTCAGCAGCTGCACCAGCTGCTGCGCCGTAGCCTGGCCATGCTTATCCAGCTGCCTGAGTCTGCAGAAAAGGAATTTGAGATGAGTTCCGAGAGCTGGTTGCTTTGGAGAGCATGGAGGACAGTGACAGGTGTTAGCTCTATCAGTTATATGTGTTGATGTTTCAATGCTATGACAAAATACTTGGGGAAGAAATGCCTTACTTTGGCTTATGTGTTCATGAGTTTCTGCCCATGATTGGCTAACTACATTGAACCCCTGATTCCTTAGCTGTAGCACTTTGTTTGGGTCTGTGGCAAGGTAGCGTTCCTTGTTTAGGCATATGTGGTAAAGAAAGTCCTCACAGCAAGGAGGATAGGATATGGAGAGAGAAGGCCAATGTCTCAGGACTACATTCAAGATCAAATCCCTAATAACCCAACTTCCTCCCACTAGGCTCCTCTTAAAGTTCCAGCACCTTCGTGTAGCACTGGGGACTGGGAACAAAGCCTTCAAACGGGAACCACTGTGGGACAGTGAAGCTGGAAGCTCCTGAGAGAGTACCAAGGTGCAATAGGTTAGCCATAGCTCTGGGGCCACTGACCAGCACGTATTAAGCTGGATACCTTCTAGCACATGACAGGGAGAGCATCAGCCCCTCAACACGCTTCTGATTAGAAAACACTCCAGGCAGTTGAGTACAGAAGACTGGAGCCTTAGACTCACAAGAGATAAAAAATAAGGGGCCTAAATCCTCCACTGTCCACAGGGAAGCGGCTGCGACTGGGCAGATTGCAGCCCTAGATGTGGATGGCTGAGGCTCCAGAAACACTGAACTAAGGGCTTTCCATTATTAATCCCTGTCAGTCACAGGCTGTGGCCTGCTGACCAGATGTCTTCAAAGATCCTAAATTTGTCCCTCTGCTGATAGGCCCTCCTCCCCAGACTTGCTAATTCCCTCCAGCCATTATCCTCATCTGTCCACAGACAGCCCGTGCAGTCACTAGCACATGTGCCTATGGAAGGGAGCTTTGGGTTAAAATTAGAGGGTAGCTACCACCCAGCTCTTCTCTGGGAGGCGAGGTGCAGTCTTCCTCTGCCTCCGAGGTCAGGAGCAGCACTGCAGGGCGAGCCCTAGCCACAGGAGAGGGTGTCATGAGCTCCATGATCATTTCAAATGCTCCCACACGTGCTGGTGCCTGCATGCAGCTGCTGACCTGGGGCCTCCTCACTTCAGGCTCTCTTCAGGTCCTGAGTGCTTCTGGTGGGCTCCATCCAGCACAGGCAGCCCCCACACACTGACTGAAGCATGGCATACCCTGTTCCCCAAACCTGGCTTCCTTTCTTTGCATATACTTGATTTGGCTGGAGTTATCTCCTCAGAGTCCCAGCACTGCCACCTCTTGCAAAGCAGGTGGGCTCCCTGTTTGCTGTCACACCAAGGTCAGGGTGCTTCTCATCTGGAGCTGACTACTATGCAGAGAGGAGAACAAAAGTGCAGAGCCTGCACCATGCATGAGTGTCTCCTCTCCATGCCTCCATGGTCCTATGATACAGTGCACAGTGGAAGGACCCAAGGGCCTAGCTTAGCTTACCCCACAGTGGCCCCATCAAACCTGAGCAATGGCTCATTTCCTGCCTGTGTCTGTAACACATGCTTCCTCTGCCCCAGGGGAAGGAAAACTCAAGTTTTCCTGGGGAAAGCCACAGCCAATGCAGCACTGGGATGCCGGCATGCCTGCACTCTGACACCTTGCCATAGGACAGGGTCTTCTCAGGGATCAGTCTCCCTGCTACAGAGGAGACAGACCTGCATGAAGCTTGTGTGGACCGTTGCCTAGGCAATCTGCTGACATATCTATGCACTCCCTCTCTTTGTAACCCCTGCTCTCATGGAGCACTGGCGTAGTTCCCACAGGGCTACTGACAGCTCTTTTGTTTTTCCCTGAGAAGCAATTAACTGTTCCATGTTCCAGTCAGGCAGGTAAGAAACACCATGGCTAGTATTGAGCCATATAATCCCAAGGTAGCTTCCCTCAGATTAAGTCCTACTGAGGTACTGGCTTTTGGCTTCCTGCTGCTGTGAACAAGAGGGGCCATGATGTTTATGAGCAATCTGTAAACGTGGGGTGGGGGTGGCAGGTCATAGGAGGCTTGGCTTCTTGCTGTAGCACCAAGCTGAGAGGAGTTAAACCCTGATTCCCATCCCCACTGGAAGGAGACCCTCCTCTACCCAAGCCTCTCTCTCAGGTTCACTCTCTCGTGAGCCTTCAGCCCATGCTCCACTGGTGCTGTAGCTACATACCACCAGACTTGGCGACTGTTTCAAACCGTTGATCACTCTATGAAGCTGGTCTCAGGTTTGATTTCCCTCCTTTTAAAAAGACATGCCCCCTACTGTACTGGGGACAGCTCTATACCGTCACTCCATATTCAGCAAGAAATACAAACATAGACCCAGTAACTTAAAACACCCCAACTTCACATTCACTGAAAAAGTCAAGACAGAATTTAGGACAAGAACTGCGAAGGAAATACACTCTGTGGAGTTCTCTGGAGACACATTATGAACGCCAAGAGAACAGATATTTTTTTTTTTTCTTTTTTTTTTTTTTAAAGTTTTCATTGTGTTTTATTGAAGTACTTTGTGTATTGGGAGGCATGTATGGGTGGGGACACATACATGCCATAGCATGCATGTAGAGGTCAGAACACATCTTTGTAGGGTTTGATCACTAGATACCGTGGTGGAGATATTTTTTTTCTAATTTAAAAGATATTTTATAAACATAGCCCAGCCCAGCCTGTACTCTGTTATTACTATCAGTCAGAAGCAGTTTCTTGGACTGTTCTATAGACACATAAGCTATATTTCAAATTTCTTGGTAGTGGTCATTATACTAATTTTTTTTTTTTTTGATGACTTAAATTGACAGCTGCTGGCAGTCACCATTTGCTGAGTTCCTAAGCTTATAACTCCATACTGATTATGCAATTATAATCCTCTGAAGTACCTTAGAGTCACCACTCCTATTTTAGAGATGGAAAAACTGAATGTGATGGGTTAGTTAAGTCCTGCCCGTCCACAGCAGAGACTGTGGTGCTCAGTTGGCTAAGTCACCAAGCCAGCCAACCAGCAGTGAAGAGGCCAGCACTGTGTTACTCAACTCTGTCTGGCTGTGGCAAATAACTGAGATGACAACTGGAAAGGTGGAGTGCCTGGCCTTAGCTTTCAGCTTCTCAGGTTTCAGATCAAGATTACCCTGCTCTGAGGCAGAGCACCCTGGCAGGCTTGTGGCAATGGAAGCCACTCACTTCATAGCAGCCAGGAAGCAGAAATGTGTAGTGGTTTTAGTAGCTTTGGCCCCCACAGACTCTTGTGTTTGATTGCTTGGTCACAGGGAGTGGCACTGTTAGGAGGGGTGGCCTTGATCGAGGAAGTGTGTCAGCTGGAGGTGGGGCTTTGAGGTCTTCAGTGCTCAAGTTATGCCCAGTATGAAACACATCCAGTCTCCTTCAGCTGCCTTCAGATAAAGATATAAAACTTTCAGCTCCTGAAGCACCATATCTGCCTACAGGCTGCCATACTTCCCACCATGATAACTAACTAAATCTCTGAAACTGTAAACTAGCCCCAAGTGAATGTTTTCATTTAGAAGAGTTGCCTTGGTCATGCTGTCTCTTCACAGCAATGAAGCCCTAACTAAGACAGAAGTTGTTATTGGAACTGGGATATTGCTGTGACAGGTCTGACCGGGTTTTTGTTTAGAAGAATGTGGATTTGGAATTAGCAAAGCAGTGGAATGCATTAAGGGGGTTTAATTGGCCATACTAGTCAAAGCATGGAGGACAGTACTGCCGAGGGGACCTGCCTGAAGATGGTTCAGAGAAAAAGAACTTCAGTATGTTGCCTAGAGATCATTTGTGTAGTATTTTGGTGAGGGATATGGCTGCTTTTTGCCCTTATCTGAAAAGTCTGGATGAGGCTAAAGTGAAGAGATTTAGATTAATTGAATTGACAAAGGAGATCTCAAAAGAGCCTAGCATAGATTCTGTCCTGTAGTTCACTTGTATAAGAACATTTGGTGGAATGTAGCAAGCTTAGAAAGAAAAATATACAAAATGTATGGTTCAAGGGTGAAAAGGGCACCCGAAAGTGGAATGGAGCTAAATGCTGTGTTCAGTGAGATATACAAACTAAAGATATTAAGTGGAATTAGGGAGTGGTGACCTCAGGGCAAGAGCCTACGAAGCTAAGCTTCCATCTTCTGAAAAGAAATTAAAGAAAAGCTTAGGTCCAGGTATGGTGGTGCACTCCTTTAATCCCAGCACACAGAAGCAAGCAGATCTCTGAGTTCAAGGCCAGCCTGGTCTGCAGAGCAAATTCCAGGACAGCCGGGCATAGGCAGTGAAGGAAACCATAACAAAGAGAAAGCTAGTGAAGATGTAATTGAACAAGGGGTCCATGTTTCAGCCCAGCAGGCAGCTGACTTGGCAGCTTTGGCCACATGGTTCTGGCTTTAGAATCAAAGATTCATTTCCCTCTGCAGGTAAAGAAAGCTGCTGAGACCATGTGGTATGTGGCCAGGGCATCCCGGATGGAGGCCGAGGAGTTTGTTGCATGAAAGTGTGAAGGGAAAGCCTGGATTGCCTTGGAGACCCCAAGATGTTAAGGGTGCTAAAGCCATGGGATACCTGCCAAGGAGAACTGCTAAGAGGAAGTGGGAACAGCCCAGGAGAGAGAAGTGTGCTGTAGTCAACAGAGGTGGAAAGAGTAGAGAGCTCAAGAGCATGTTGACATGCGACGTGGAGATGCAGAGTTGGGAGTCTGTCCAGCTGGTGTTTGGTCTTGCTTTGGTTCAGTATCTGCTTACTATGCTCTCTCCCCTGCAGTTTGGAATGGTAATGTATATCCTTGGCCATTGTATATTGGAAGTATGTGATCTGTTTTTTATTTTGATATTATAGGGAATTACAGTTAAGAGATTGCATGCATCTTAGAAGAGACTTTGAACTTTGGACTTTTAAACATTCTTGAAACTGTAATAGACTATGGGGACTTTTGAAGTTGGACTAAATGCCTTTTGTATTATTTTATGTCTGTAAACCTATGGGGGACAGGGAGTGGAATGTGGAGTTTTGAATAGGTTTGGCCCCCACAGATCCATGTGTTTGAATGTTTGGCTATTAGGAAGTACCTTATTAGAGGAGGTATGGCCTTGTTAAAGGAAATGTTTCACTGTGGAGGTAGGGTTTGAAGTCTTAAATGCTCAAGCTGTGCCCAGTGAAAAATGGCATCCAGTCTCCTGCTGCCTTCAGATCAAGATACAGAACTCTCAGTTGCTCCAGCACCATGTCTTCATGCTGTAATGATAATGGACTAAATCTCTGAAACTATAAGCCAGCCCAATCCCTATATAAGAGTTGCCTTGGTTATATCTCTTCATGGCAATGAAACCCTAGCTAAGACAAAGGGCCGGGGTCCCATTTCCTCCTTGTGCCCCAGAGACCTGACTTTCTTCCAGTAAGCCCCACCACTAAAAGGCTCCACCACCACTAAGTCATGCTACAGGCTAAACCAAACTAGAGCAAGGACCGAGGTAATTCCTGCCCTCAGAGCCGTGGTCTGTTGCCTGCGAAGAGATGAGTTATGCTGAATCAGAGCACAAACCAAACTGCTACAAAGGCATAAAGAGGAATGGTCAAACTGGCAAAGTGCTGGTCTGGAAAGGCCCGTGCCATGCTCATCACTCACTGAGCAGACACTGCCCAGGCCAGTGTGCACAGTGTTTTGCAAAATTACAACCCTAGTGCTCTCTGTCATTCCACCAAGTGGGAGTGATAATCCCACTTTCAAGATGAGAATACTGAGGCATGGGTTCAAAGTCGATGGGCTGGCAGGATGTGATATGAAGAGCTGAATGATACTGCTCTGGTAGGGCCAAACACAGCCCCTTGGCCTTTGGAGATTCCAACCTTTCTTGATCTCACTGGGGTACTTGCACAGGCTCGCCCCTGCCTGCTGCTCTCCCCAAGGGGCAGAGCTGCTTTCCAGTGTCAGTTCTCATCTAGTTTTATCATTCTGACCCATGGAGTCTCATGGCTTCTGCCCTTTCCTCCTCAAGCTATTCAGTGGTGATGAGAACAAGGTGGGTCATGATCTGAGGCCTGTGGAAATGTGTGTAGAGGGCAGCCCCTTCCAGCAAGGCTTCACAAATACCCAGGCTGCACATTGTCAGGAGAGCCACAAGCTCTCAGAGCAAGACCTTAGTTCAGTATATCTTCTCTAGGCCCACGTCTCATCCTAGCAATGTGTGGACCTTGTGACACCTTTGGAACTATGGCTGACTCCTGTCCTTGTCCCATGAAGCACCTTCTGTCCTCACAATGAATGGCTGGTGCATGAGAAAAGGACACTTCTCTTTTTTTATTTATTTGTTTGGTTTTTCGAGACTGGGTTTCTCTGTGTAGCCCTGGCTGTCCTGGAACTCACTCTGTAGACCAGGCTGGCCTCGAACTCAGAAATCCGCCTGCCTCTGCCTCCCGAGTGCTGGGATTAAAGGTGTGTGCCCGGCAGGACACTTCTTTTCACCAGGCAGGGGCTGGTGTGCCACCTAGGGCACAAGAGGACCTTTGGGACTTGCATGTGTAGGACGACTATTTCAGGACAACAACCGACCATGCTGTGTCGCTGCAGCCGGCTCAGGGCATCTCTAGGAATTCCAGGTGTGTAAGGGATAACACTTTCCATGACAACAAAGAATGGAGATGAAGATCATAGGAGACCCATGAATGCTGGGCCAAGCACCTCTGTATTGAACTAACAGCAATGGTCTCAGCCACAAGGCAGGTGCATGACCAGAAAGGGTACTTTTTGAAAACTATGTGAGACATCATGGTAAGACAGAGCAAGTGTAAACTACAAAACAACTCTGTAAAGCTGAGTGGGCTGGGACGAGGGTATGCAAAACAGTGGCAGCTTGGGTCCCCGGCTTCAGACATCCTTCTGCAAGGAATACTGTGAACTCGCACAGATCCGTACACTTAAACCTCTCTGTTGTATGTGAGATGGGGGAGCTACATGTGGTGTGTGAGCTCTGAGGTATAAAAACTAAATGAACGCTTGGGTACCCAGTGAGGCGCATCCTGCTCTGCTGTGCGGGTCACCACCGATGTCTGCACGGGTGAAGTGTCGGCTATACTCATTCCATGGGCTGTCTTCCCAGGAGAGGTGACTCCTGTTTGCTGTTGATTGTTTTGTTGTTGAGTTTTTGGTGTAGTAGTAAAATATCTTTTGTTCAGAAGTGTTCTTCGACTACAGCATCTTTGCTGTGGAGATTCTGACAGGATCTTCCTCCTTCTTCTCAGAAGCATATCCCCAGGATGCTTAGACCCACACTTACCCTGGGAGAGGAGTCTACTGATAAAATTAACGACATTTTCCAAACAGCATATAGAGCTTAAAACTGTAACTATTTGAACTGTAAAATATGCTCAGTTCTCCTTGCTCCCACTGAGGCTCTGGTATTGAGGAAGCACTCACTGCAGGACTGCAATTGTGAGCGTCTTGCATTTGTTATACAACTCAGTCCTCTGCATGCTGTGGAAGAGGACAGAGGAAAGAGTTACACTTGCAAGCTCACAGGACTCAAGGAGTAGCGATGAGAGAGCGGAAGTGAGGAAAGTGTCCACAGCTACATAGGAGAGCTACTTAGGCTCCTCCTCTGTCCCTGTCTGTCCCTCCCATATTCCTGGGAAATCTCTGCAGACCTGCAAGCCCATGCTCCCCAGGACAGGGCTGGGCCTCTCCTGTCTTGATGCCTCTGACTAGGCTTTCTTCCAAAACATCTCTGGGAATTTCAAGTGTAAAAGGGACACAATCACCATGGCAATGAAGAGTCCCCCTTCCATATCAGATGCTTTTATTTCAGTCCCTGGCTCCAAGTGAAATGTCTGAGGTGCCTTGGCACTTAATACTCTGTCTGAGCAACCTGTCCAAGTGGCCTCAGTCACACTGGGACTCGCTGGACTCCCTCCCTCCCCAGTGCTCATCCCTCTGCCCCCCCCCCACCTTGTTGGGCACTCCTTCTTTATTCCAACCTTCTGTCCCCACTGCCCATATGCACTCAGGTATCCTGTAACACTACACACCTCCTCCTTCTATTCTTTAGATACTCTCCACAGCCAAAGTTCTCAACAGTGCCTGCAGTCCCAGCAGTTGCAGCCAAGATGGAGACAGCAGGATCAAGAGTTCAAGGCAAGTGTCAGCCACACAAGAGAGACACCAACCTGGGCTATATAAAACTCTGTTTCAAAACAGCCACACCTAAAATCCCTGACCCTCCTTCTGTGGTAGAGTCTTCATACTAGCTAGACCCAAAGGATCCATGGTCCTTCTCCATCCACTCACATCATGTCTGTTTGATGGAAATTATTGCTCCAGCTCTGTGGCCATATTCCCTTGCCTAATAACAGGGTGTCTTTCACTGTCTGGCCCCTGCATAGTCTCCTCTCCTCACACAGTGGGTATCTCAGCCTTTCCAAAGGAAAAGTACTGCATACAACTTAAGCACTCTCAGTCATCACTGGGATTTGAAAATCTTACAACAGGTGAATAAACAGGAGACGTGGAAGCAGGGGTAACTATACAGAATCCATTCATACTGGCTAGTCTACTTCAGGCTGGGTTACTCTCAGTTCAAGCCCTCCAAAGTAACACTTCCAACCTGATTTCCAAGCACAGCCATCGGGCCTGGGGCATGGGCATCCATACCCTGGAAAAGCCAGGAGGAGAAGACTATGAACAGTGTGTGCAACCAGCCTGCAGTACCGCAGACTATGAACTGCATATGGGACCCAGCTTGCAGAGAGTGCAGGCCTGCTGAAAGCCATGCACACACACACCCTTCACTTGTACTCAGAAACCTAAGCTGCTCAGGGTGGGGCACAGAGCCCATCAAGCACAAAGCGAGCAGTACCTGTTGGGTGGGGAGAAGCCTCAGCCAGGGAGACAGCCATTCCCTTCCCAGCTCTCCATCTTCCCAAACCACAGAGGCACCGGGTTTGCTACACTCCCATCTCCCCACATCACTAGCTACACAATCCTAACACTGCACTGAGTACAAGTTTTGAAAATCCAATTACCCTAATCACTGTTCGAGGTAATTAATTCTGGCGACTGAACCATGCTAATTTAAAGTTGTATACTTTGTTCCAATACTTAAAAATTGCCACTGCATTTTACATAATTCCCTCTCATTAATGTGGTCAGACAGATCACATGATGAAGAACTCATGCACAGGGTTAAAATGTTGTCAGTGGCTGCTTTGCAATGTAAACGTCCTTGGCCAAAACCCCAATGTCTTAGTCAGGGTTTCTATTCCTGCACAAACATCATGACCAAGAAACAAGTTGGGGAGGAAAGGGTTTATTCGGCTTACACTTTCACACTGCTGTTCATCACCAAGGAAGTCAGGACTGGAACTCAAGCAGGTCAGGAAGCAGGAGCTGATGCAGAGGCCATGGGGGGATGTTCTTTACTGGCTTGCTTCCCCTGGCTTGCTCAGCTTGCTCTCTTATAAAACCAAGACTACCAGTCCAGAGATGGTCCCACCCACAAGGGGCCTTTCCCCCTTGATCACTAATTGAGAAAATGCCTTACAGCTGGATCTCGTGGAGGATTTCCAAATTCATTTCCTCAACTGAATCTTCTTTCTCTGTGATAACTCCAGCTGTGCCAAGGTGACACACAACCAGCCAGTACAGCCACCGTGGTTCAAAACTGATTTAAATGATTCTGGGAAGAGTTACAGCTTTCCAGAACTGTTGCCCCTTTCCTTTTCAGAGAAGTTCTCTACTGGTCTGCTGCCCACAGACAGAACAGGCTTCTTGAGGGCAGTGATGATGGCAAACGCCATGCTGGAGCTGAGAGGTGCCTGAAAAATCATATTTCAGCCCATTATGATGAAAGTTCTGCCAGACAGTGTAAGGTGACTGCCCTGGTGAGGCAGCCTGTGGAGGCATTTAGGACAGGGACCTATGGTTTTGGACTCAAAGTCCTTCCTTCCTTCCTTCCTTCCTTCCTTCCTTCCTTCCTTCCTCTATCTATCTATCTATCTATCTATCTATCTATCTATCTATCATCTATCTATCTTCTTAGGTGCTGGGATAGAACTCTAGCTTTAGACTAAGCATGTGTTCTACCACAGAACTGCAGTCCCATCCCAGACCTCAGGGGTGTGGCTCAGTGGCAAAAGGCTGTCAATCAACTAAAAGCTCTGAGTTACATCCCAGCAGTAAGACAGACAGAAATGAAGGAGGATGAGAGGAATGGGGGAGGGAGTCAATCTGTCTGTCCTCTGTAGAACACTAAGCCTAAGCATTTAGACAAGAGCCTTGAAACAGTGACCCTCTGCAGCATTCTAGAAAACACTGGCCACGCAGGTGTCGAGGGCTGCGGGAGTGAGGAAAGAGGAGAAACTTCCTTCTTTGCCCTTCTGCTAGCTCAGGGAGGATAACAGATTTGGTACTGTTTTTAATTCTTTCTAAATTTTCAATCTATTGCATGCTGGTGGTTTTGTGCAGTACAATATGCGCACAGCTGCATTTTAAAATGTCTGTGGTTTTCTGGCTACCCTATGTCAGTTCTTGCCTTGTGGCAGACCAGTAGCAAATCATTTCAGGCCAGTCCCAGTAGCAATCACTGAGACCAAAGAATAGTGCTGGCGGTGGGGGTGGGAGGTGGAAGGAAGCTGCAAACCCGCTACTGCTCTCGGGATGCTTGCTAAGGTAGCTTCACTGAGCCTTCCACGGTCACCTACTAAGCAGCACACCACCAGGGGAGGTATTCGGGCATCCTGAATGTGCCCTGCTACTCCACAAGTCCCCTAAGCCTCCAACAGTGCCACTGAACTCCACCACGGAGTTCCTGCCTAAAACAGTGCTTCCACCAGAGACTTTAGAGCATCCAGGGATGGGCACGCATCCCTCCTTTATCACTTTCTCAGAGGGTTAGAGCTACCTGCCAGGCTGAGCCCCAGTACCTTTAGGGACCTGGTCATGGACGGATAATTCCAGTACAAGGACAAGTGGCAGGCCAAGCATTTCAGATTCTCCATTAGGGATGCTGCTGGGTAGCAAAGTACTTTGTGGCATAATCAAGGACCCAGGTTCCATTTCAGTGTCTCAAAAAACAAAGTTGTTTTCTTTGAACCTTAAAGAACCCAGAAACTCATTTGCTTAAAGCCTGAGTTATGCCAACTAGTTCTTCCTAAAGTAAGAGCAGGGTCCTGGTTAAGCATGTCTCTTGAAGACAACAGGGCAGGGAAAAGACGGGGCTGTAAAAGCAGTCTGCAGCGCTGAGCCCAGGGCTCAGGGCCATCTGGAGCTGAGGCAGGAAAAACCCTCCTCCCTCATATCACCTGTCAGTGTCTGCACTCTGTGACACACAGCGCCTAAAGAGTTGCAAGAACACCACCAAGGAAATCCACATCCCTCTATCCCAGTTCTGTGGGGAAGATCTGCTCTATCTGGTTCCTCCTCTCCCTCTCACCTCTCCACAGTTGTTCTTTCTCCTTAAAAAGTGACTTTGCAGCCAGGTGGTGGTGACACACACATTTCATCCCAGCACTTGGGAGGCAGAGAGGCAGAGAGGCAGAGAGGCAGATCTCTGAATTCAAGACCAGCCAGGTCTACAGAGTTCCAGAACAACCAGGGCTACACAGAGAAACTGTGTCTTGAAAACACAAAACAAAACAATCACCCACCCACCTTACTTTAATTTACATATGGGTGTTTTTGCTGGTGGATATGATGTGGTTCCTCCAGAGGCCAAGAGAGGGAGTTAATCCCTTGAACTGGAGTTAGACAGGTTGCTGTGAGCTACCATGTGGATGCTGTGGATCAAACCAGGACCTTCTGGGGGGGCAGCCAGTGCTCTCACTGTAGAGCCACCTTCTCCAGGCCCTTTGCGTTTGTTCTCTCTTTAACCTTCTGTTCTTTAGAATATTGGCTGTGTAGCCCAGGCTGGTACTGAACTGGACTCAAGTGAACTTCCTTCCTCAGTGTCCCATGTCACCTCTCCTGTCCTCTGCTCTACCATCCGGGATTTTTTTGAGCACACAGTGAGTGGCACACCCCGCTGTCCTTTCCTCTTTGATGCTACAGTGTTTCCTAAAGAGAAGTGAACCCTTACAGAACTGCTTACTGGCAACGACATTACTTTATTATTGCTATAGATCACAAGTCTACCTATAGTAACCACCAGTTTCTTTGCTGACCTAAAGCTATCATCTCTGCCCGCCACAGAAGAGACCCTCTGCACTGTCAGGCTGCCTTTCCAGTCTGGAGTACTTGGCGCTCAGTTTCACTTTGGTGAAGCTCCCCCAAGTTAAGCCAGCACTAGTCTTAAAGGAAGGTATGCAGCTACCATGTGTGGGCTCTGCTTAGCCGCTGCCCCGGGGCTTGGAGGCACAGTGCTCTGTTTGGGGAAGATTCTCTTCTAATAAAGTCCTGCTGCTCTAGGGACCTCAGCCCTCATGGAGGGTGTCAAGTGAGGGCCTCCGCCATTTCCTTCCAACTGGACCATCCTTAGGGTGGCCAAATTGGTCACAGAGGTGTGATGGAAGAAGAGTGAGCCCACGGCAGCTAAGTAACCAGATTCAGTCACTACGGTGTACCTACTGGCACACATCTTAATTAGGTTTTAATGCTAGTAATTTGATAACAACTCCTGGCTATGGGCTAGAGAACTGTCAGTGCTGAAAGCTTTTTATTTAGTTTCTCTTCCCTCTAACACTGAGGCAGCCTCCCCGCTGACCCTTGTCAAAGAACCCCATCTGCTGGTTGCCACGGTAACTGAAGGAGACCAATTGAGCTGAACAGAGCGACTCAGAAATAAAATCTGCAGCCAGAGGAATTCTGCTAAGAGTAATAAATCATTTAGTAAAAGGGGGTCCTCCACATGGTGATGAGTGCTCGGATAATATGATGGCATAGCTCTTCCAGCTAGAAGGTCCATGACACATCAGAGTGATTAGACAGACCGGCTGGAGGGCTCATTTGGTTTCTAGTGGGCTCCGGCATAGCAACAGACAGATCCGGCCCAGTTACATGCCACTGTGGGTGGGGGTGAGGGGTAAACTTAACACTTGGCTCACAGAATGTTCTTATTTTAAGGAGTGGAAGACAGCCAGCTGAAGCTCCACACACCTTACTCATTTTTCTTTAAGAAACTATAAGTTAAACAACGTCCCAAGTGTCTCACCTCAGGTTAGCCTCCGCAGTGGCATGTTCCAGCCTGAAGCACCTAAGAGGGCAGGCCATGTACCCTTGAGAGGGCAGGGCTTTTTCTTTTTTTCTTTTTCTTTTCTTTTCTTTCTTTCTTTTGTTGTTGTTGTTGTTGTTTTTTGAGACAGGGTTTCTCTGTGTAGCCCTGGCTGTCCTGGAACTCACTCTGTAGACCAGGCTGGCCTCGAACTCAGAAATCCGCCTACCATCAAGTGTGACCGTAATGGTCTCAGAGGGGCCTAGGGGCTTTGCGCTCTAATTGTGTAAGGCTCCCCTGCACTGAATGATGGGCAGAAGATAAAGGGCCTTGTGCCCAGTCCTAGGAATCCTCCGGAGACAGAGGCCAAAGGAGCTGCATTTTGAAAACAAAAGTTCTGGGTTGTGTGGGTTGTCCCACTACCTGCCATTTCCTTGGATGGTGTGGGCAGAGTCACACGAGTCCTGACAGCAGATCAGGACAGGAGAGCAACACCACTGTACAGGCCGTGCATGGAGCCTTCTCACCCCGCCGGCCAACTCCTCACTGGCTGCCTGGCACCATTTTGAGAGGCAATGGTCAGGGACTATGCATACTCCCTGACCCCAAGAATACACTAACTCATCCTTGGAGATAATTTTCAGCCAAACCAAAGGTAGACTTTGATTTCTCCCTCTGGATGCTGCCAGCAAACTGCTTCTGTCTTAGTTTTCAGAGAAGAGGAGCAGCTGTGCACTTAGATCCTGCACAGCCTGCTCGAAACCCAGGCCGCACCCCGCCCAGACAACAGCCACAGCCTCCAGTGCGGCTGGCCACCCCGTGCTGGGCAATTGTCCTCCTGCAGGTGCAGCCAGCCACAGGGCTCCGCATGGGCCACGGGGGGCGCGCCTGCCTGTTCCGCCTCTGGATACCGGTGGCTTGGCCAGCACCCCCTGCCCACCATGAGAGGGCGGGCACCTGCAGGGGCCGGCTGGGTGCCTAGCATCTGGCTAGGGAGGCTCCCCGGGGCTCCCCGGGCCGCTGGACTTTGGCAGAAGGAGGGGATTAAAGCGAGCTGGCAGTTGAGGGAGGAGATGGGTGAAAGCTTCATTAACTCCATGCTCGCGGCTCAATTTCATTCTCCTGAGAAGCAAGGAGAAAAACAGGTTGATTTCCCGGCGATGCAAGAGGTGCTGTGGGTTTGTATTTGCTGTCCTTAATTCTAATTCCTTATTGGTAAACAAATAAGTGAATCATTGTTTGTTGATGATCATGGGCGACCCAATTTTTAATTAAAGAGAAAAAAATCTTGGCTAATAGAGAGGCCAAAGACATATTACCGCTCGTTTTAATTTCTATGAAGTAATTAAGCTTCTCGTGTGACTTAATTGAAACTGGCAAGACTTAAGAACTCACTCAAAGAGGTGACCATCAAAAGGTGCTGAATGACCCCACAGCGGGATTTCCCATCACCCCTCAAATGTGCCCTGGAAAACTGTACCCGTGAGTCCTTGAAAATATTTCCAGTGGGCATGCTTTACGCCCAGGCCTTCATTCTTGATTTTTGCCCCTCTACAAAGTTACACTTTAGAGTTTCACTTCTAAGCCCTACTTAGAAATTCCCCTCCAAATGCTTTGTCTGCTCCATCTCCCCAGTTCCCCTCATATTTCAGTTTCCAGACACTCTTGAACTTTGCACACAGTGCCAGTTTGAGCCTGCACAGAACAATCAGCGTATCAGTTCCACTCAGAGACAGTGAGATTTCTCTAGCACAATCTGCCCAACCTGAACTCCTTCCTTCAGAAACATTTTGCGTTTAGAAAGAAACTCGCAGCTGAGCCTCCTAAGAAGCGACATGTAACAGACAGTGCGTGTGGTGCGCGCGCGGCGGGCAGCTCGGGATGAAAAGACAATTTTGTACTTGGTTTCTTCAGCGCCATGCACATAATGTACACGTGGCCGAAACTGACATCAGACAGGGAAAGTAAGACGCTGGGGGGAGGGGCATGTGAGGGCGGTGGAAAGACAGAAAATATGTTGATAAAAACAGGAACTTCTGTTAATCTACATTTTCCAGTCACTGTCTTAATTAAGAATGTTAGGAAATATGTTACAGTTTAATTGCATTGTTTCAAGAAACTCAGAGGCTGACAAATTCCAGGCTGTGTACACTTGGAAAGAAAATGGGATCCGAGTGACAGTTTCTTCTAATTGGCGAATAACAATCAGAATTAGGCTTTTCACAGATACGGGCCCCCAATGAATCCCAAATTCACAAGACAGAGTAAGAATATCCTAACCTTCAACATGTTAGCAAAAAATGGGCTTGGGGAGGAAAAAAAAAAAAGAGAGAAGCTGGCGTGCTCAAGTATGTAAGAGCACAATTTACAACACAAACACCAATAGTTATTTAAGATGTCCTTGTTAAGAATCTCCACAGGATTTCTAGATGACCCCATTTAAGAAGAACAAAGCCAGAAACCATGCCAGTTTGCAGACACATGCCATCTCTAACCGCCTTTCTCCTACTCCAACCTAGTTACACAGGCCCTGGCTTCCACCTTCTTTCTGCAGGAGGCTGTGTGTTGCTACAACAGACAAAGAAGAATGCACTGTGGCTGTTCCATGTTCTGAGGGAAGCTGTGCTAGACACACACTTCACATGGCTCTGTTTTTTCGTATTTTTATTATTGTAATGTGCATGTGTACATATGAGTATGATATGTGTGTGCACCTGTGTCCGTGTGTGTGTGTGTCTGTCTGTCTGTCTGCATGCATGCATGTGTAATATATGTGAAGATTCAGAAAACAACTTTATGGAGTCGGTTCTCTCCTACCTTTATGGGTATTGAACTCAGATCATCAGGCTTGCACAGTGAATAGCTTTCTGTACTGATCCAAATGGTCAGCTCAGTAACTCAATTTTACCCTACGCGTTGCATCCTTTCCTTGGTTCTGTGTGGGGGGAGGGCGGTCCAGCTGGGGTCAGACATGATAGGCAAGGCATCAATATTCAGTATGCTCTGTTCCCACAGGGCTCAGAAAGGCCAGGAGCTGACTCACCAGTCACTCTCAGAGCTCTCAAAGGTTAATGAAAATTTGCTGAATGCTTCTCTCAGGTCAACCCACTGCTTCCTTGGTTGTTCTCAGCCATTTGACCTTCTATAAGCCAACTTTTGTCACATCTGAGCCTCAGAGTTAGCTATGAACTCTAGAGGGGGTAGACCTAACTTTTCCAGCCACTGGCGCTTTTACTGCATGTACAAAGTCCTCTACTCAGCAACAGAGCACAATGCTTGCCTTGCAATGGCCATGTGCTGCCAGCACCCTAGGTCTCAGCGCTCAGTTTATGCTTATTCTGAACTATAAAATAGCATCTGAGCTCTCAGATGAGCCAGGGAATGGCAGGTATGGCCTAACAGTCCAGTGACTTCACTGGTAGAGACTGGAAGATCTACAACAGTGGGAGGGTATGCTCTCATGTGCTCACTATGACCTCCACAGATTCGTCTATCTCCTGGGATCAGGATGGACACACAGGCCCCTGGGAGTTAGACAGCCTTTCTGCAAAAGGCATTTGTCAAGGCCCTGAGAACTGTAGGACTGAGCCTGGAGCCCTGAGGAGGACAGAGGAACAGCACACGGGAGCAGGGCTGCAACATGCCTAATTAATTACCAAACTGGGGACAGAGAGGAGAGTTCACAGGGGCCTAGAGCCCAGAGAACCTAGCCTTGTAATTAATATTTGAAAAGTTCTAGTCAATTCTCAGAGTTTGAAGAACATTAAAAGAATACGTGATGCTGCGGGCGGGGAGGAAAGCAGCCACCGCCCCAGGGCCAATTGCCTCTCCAGCAGCGGCAAGGCTGCTCCCCTGCTCTCAGGACCATTTGTTCCATTACACAATCTCCTGAAGCCATTTAGAGAGAGCTCAAACAACTGCCTGTACCAACGCGACACATGGCTCCCCATTCCGACTCTTTGCTGATCCAGACGCTCCAACCATCTTTCTTTAAGATGCCATATGGTTGGCAGAAGCCTGTAGATCTAGCAGCACATCTGCTTCTGCCTTTCTCCTTCCCTCCATCCCCCAACAAAAGAGGGCTAGGAAGGCAGCCTGAGAGGAGGCTCGCTGTGCCCCTGCCTGGCTGGAGGCTTCTCTTACTCACTCTAACACAACAAGGCTTTTAAGGGGATGACCAGGAATTATTTGGGGCTCCACCATTTTTAACTGTGGGGCATAGCGATTTTCTTTTTTCTTTTTCTTTTACTTTTTTTTTTTTTTGGCCTATTGATGATTTAAAAACAAAATTTGAAAAATAAAACATAGAGTCTTGTTTCCCCCCAAAAAAAAATAAATAAATGATTATTTTAAAACCACTTCTGAATGGCCTAGTGGGATTCTTTCAATGCAGTCTTCTACCAAGGAGCCTCCACCCTGGCTTGAGTAGTTTCTTTTCGGTCAAGGAAGACACACACTGAGAGAGGAACAGATCCCCGAGCTGGCTTTGTTAGCTAGCATAGCGGCTGTATGCTAATGAGGCAGCTCCACAAGGGGCTTTTTTGGTGTGATGAGCAGAGACTGTTGACACTGTTGAAATCCTGGCTCTCCTGGCCTGTGAGTCCATGGGCTGTCTCCTTGGAATCTGGCCCCCAGTGAGACAGTCTATTCAACTGTCTGATGACTGAAACCTGGCTCTCTGTAACTCTGAACAGTTTGAGGGTGGGGGAGAGGGTAGAAAATAGTCTATCAGGCCCATGGTCAAAAAGACACCAGTGAAACCGACAGATTTCTTCTGCACAGATACATAGGATAGATTCAAGGCCATGATGAAAGCCTTGGGAACAAAGTCCTGATAAGTGCAGGCGAGGGGTACAGTGACTGCCTCTGTTTCTGGGTGCCTGGCACTCAGCAGGTGGGCGGGGCTGTCTCAGTGCCA
Source organism: Mus caroli (assembly GCF_978045245.1). Lineage (NCBI taxonomy): Eukaryota > Metazoa > Chordata > Mammalia > Rodentia > Muridae > Mus > Mus caroli. The sequence continues at coordinate 174,801,182 of NW_028227256.1, read as the reverse complement.
CAAGAGGGGCAAACTAAGTGTCTGGCCTCCGTGTGATTTGGTTTGGACCTTGTGTTGGCTAACCACACGCAATTCCTCGTGTCTGTGGGAATGTGGTAAAGGCAGCAAGGAAGTGACTATCCTGCTGAGGCCAACTGAGAACAACACAAGGGAAAGGCATGCCTTGGGTGCTATGCATGCTCTCTGAAGCATGTCTTCCCTTGCCCCGCCCGAGACCACGAGAGACAGGTCCTTATTTCAGTTTGACAGAGGAAGAGACTCATGTTTGGAGGGAGGGAAGGAAACAACAATATCAATAAAAAAAAGTCTTTAGCAAACGTCTATAAGTAGGAAGTTGCCAAACTCCAAGGCCCAACACAGGTCTCACAAGGATGCTAGATCTGCTTATGCAGGTAGCCTTGTTCACAGGGCCCATACTGTGAGCCAGTGAGCAGTAACACCAACTGGCTGGAATCAGTATGCAGACAGGGGAACCAAAGTGTAAATTCATTACTTACAATCTACAACAGGAATAAAAAGTTCTTGTAACTGAAATGTAAAGCATGAGGAATGGCCTGAGAAGCAGAGCTCTGAGACAGGAAGTCAGCAGCATCCATGCACACAGCCACAGCATCCATGCACATAGCCACACAGCCACAGTGTCTGCATACACAGGCACACAGCCACAGCCGGCTGAGCCACCTAGAGGACAGGGTTGAGGGTTCTATCTTTAGAACTGTCTTTGCGGCTTAGGGCTGCGTGTTACAAAGATCAGTGGTTTTTAGTGAGCTGATGTTTAACACTGTGAAGGAATATAGCTTAGGCACATTACATCAAAGCTATATGTCTTAACATGAAATTCATGAAGTAGATATGATACTACTCAAAGAAAATATAACAACCCAAACTAGATAACAAGAAGTGAATTCTTCCTCCCATGATGATGATGAACACAGCTGACTACTAGCACTCTTCTGCACTGGTCTCATGGAGATGTAGGTATACAGAATGACAGATTTGCAGGTAAAATCAAATGGACCTCAACTGAGATCTGAGCATGATCCTAAGCAAATTCTTGGAAGACTGTTTCTTGATTTACAATCTAAAGCAATGCTACCTACCCTACCGGACTGTTAGGAGAATCAGAGAAAGTACATCAAGGGCCTGGCCCACTGTGGACCTTGAATAAGTGACTTTACAGTCGCTGCAGTTGTTATTGTAATGGCACGCTGCTGAGCACAGACAAAGTTCTTTCTACATGCATTAGCTCATTCATCCGAAAAGCAGCTCTGCTAGGCCGGGAGCATCTCTTCCATCTAATGACTGGGAAATTCAGGAACAAAGACAGAGTGATAAACAGTGTAGAACTCTCCACTTCTCTTTTCTTCTTCCTTTCTCCTCCTAGCAGAGTCTGACTATGCTGCTCGGACTGGTACCAAGTTCCCCGGTTCAAGCAATCCTCCTGCTTCAGTCTCCCAAGTAACAAGGCCTGCGGTTGTGTGCCACGGCGCTCAAGTGTTTTGCTACCCAGTTGATCTTAACGTTATACATCTCTAATGCCACCATGATGCTCATTTTACAGAGGCTAAGGAGCACAGGCAGTATCTTGTCATTATCTCATGGATAAATGAGCCAGCGTCCAGGCCTGACCACAACACTAGGTCTCTCTCTAAAGTCCACACTGCTAACAATGAAAATAACAAAGTAAAGATAGGATTAAAAGTCAAACTTCTGTGAAAAACCCTGGCTCTGTTGTTCATACATTTGCCACCTCATCATCTGATGAGACTGAATCTAAAGCATCTGATAAGGAAATATATATATATATCCCCCCAAAAACACAAAAAACAAAAAACCCACCTCTTTACCAAATGTCCATAGTGCTACCTAATTCTTGAGCATTCTAAAGTCAAATACTCCATGTTGAATACTTTCATTTAGCCTGTGTGCTGGATGCTGTTCTCAGCACAGCTAAGGATTAAGGCAGAATTCTATATAAGCAAGCAGGACATGGCACATGCATGTGAACGTATCCCACACTTAAGCGCACACCAGCAAAGCTGTCATTACATATCTGGAACCTGGCTTAACATCGCTATAATTGTCAAAGGTTTCTTTCCATGAGAATAGACTTTCACTAAAAATTAGCTCTTGAAAGACTGATTCCAAAGTGAAATTATTTGCAAGGGATTCTGGAACGTAGGGAAGTTGGTGATCAGATGCTGACATGAAGTCTTTGAGGCGACGGTGAGAACTGGATTATGGTGTCTATATGTGCCTTACCAGACCGCACTCTCCAAATAAAGCCACTGCACTTCTCTTCCAAACTGCAGTCCTGTTTCCAGCGGAGAGAGGCAGGAAGCTGCTTTAGGTGTGTCTTCTCAGCCCTTCCTGTGCCTCCTGTGCCTGTCAGCCAAGCCTCTCTTCGTTTCACCTCCAGAACCTACATCTTCCAGGGTTCTGATTATATGGCAGACATTAATCCAACTAGCAGTCAAATAGGAGCTGAAACAAATGGGTGGCTGTTATCTCCCAGATAAAATAACTCTGGGGTCATTCTCAGATCTCTGGCGTCTACTCTAGGAAGGCCTGTGCCCTGGAGACTCAGCAGAGCTTAGTACTGTCTAAGTCCAAGGTATCCCATGGATTTCAAATATTAAGGGTAAGAATGTAGATAACCCAGGAATGTTATTGCAGGCATCTTTATGAAGGAGGGTGTGCCCTCATCTCTAAGATGTCTACACAGTACCGGTCCAGTGGAGGGCACCACGCTGTCCCCAGAGGCAGACATTGAAAATGATTTGTCCTCAACTGATCCTCATGCTGCAGCAGCCCTGCCGTGTCCCAGGAGATCCAAAGTTTATTTCCAATGTTGCTAGCAGTGTGCTTAGGTGAAATTCCTCCCCATCAGACCTGTTAGTGCTTGTCTTCCCCAGCCTGCCCACTTGGGATGGGACCCTGAGGAGTGATTGCCTACAATGCCCTGAATCCTGACTCACAGAGTACTGTTGACTGAGTACTTCCCACAAGCCAGGCACTGTGCTGAGTATTTCTGTGCTGTGCTCATTCTCACAGATGAGCATGGACCACAATGGGCTTCTGCTCTAAGTGACAGCATGTAAGTAGCAGGGTGGAGAGCCTTGTGTGTGTGTGTGTGTGTATGAAAGAGAGAGAGAGAGAGAGAGAGAGAGAGAGAGAGAGAGAGAGAGAGAGAGAGAGAGAGAGAGAGACTATGTAGTCCTGAGAGAGAGAGAGAGAGAGAGAGAGAGAGAGAGAGAGAGAGAGAGAGAGAGAGAGAGAGACTATGTAGTCCTGGCTGGCTGGAACTCACTATGTAAGCCAGGGAGGCCCAGAACTTACGGAGATCCACCTCCCTCTGAATCCCGAGTGCTGGTGTGCACTAAAGGTGTGCATCACCATGCCTCGCTTAGACCGAGTGCTCTTATGTACTCTTCCTTAGGAATCTCAGAGGCATCACACAGCAAACTGTATGTAGTCAGGTCAGAGCCAAGTGACTTGTAGCCTGCAGTGGCCTCTCTGTGCCTGGATTTCCTCAAAGTAACAAGGACCCCCATCTATCTCACAAGGTCGACAGGAAACTATACACATTAAATACTGATATGTGCCAAATGTTAGTTATCTTCAGCTTCATCATAGCTCATTTACTGCTATCCTTTGATGCTAACTGGACCACAAAAAGGATCCATGATCCTTTGCCCTGCCAATGAGAGACAGGGCAATACTTACTCCTGCTGCATTTGGGATGTGCATACACACGCTGATGCAAATGGTCGCAATTGAACTGGAATGGCAGTAAAAGAGCCAGCCCTGGGGAAAGCAGAAGGCAATGGCCACCATACCAGGAAACGACCTCTCTTCTGCAGACCCCCAGGGTCAGGCTGGGTGTCTGAACATGGAACAAGGACTGTAATACAACATCACAACAGTGATGAACAAGCCTCAAAGGATGGAGATGAGAGCGGCATTTTATATAAAAAGAAACACTGCCTGTCTTCTAGAGACGGCACAAATTGTTAATGCAAACAAACAGCTGTTTGGAAAGAAAACATTATTTCTAAAACCCAGATGAAGCTCTATTTATTACATTTCAGAGACATTCAAATTATAGTGTCTGAAAGCTATCCTACTCTGGATATCTGTGACACCTAAATTATCTGAAAATTGGAGAGGTTAAGCCAAAACTGAGACTTCTCTGTGAGCAAGACTCGGAGTAAACGTGCCTTTGTTTCCTTAGAGGCTCAGGAAGATAGGATCTGTGGCAGGGACAACCAAGTCGTGTGAAGTTCCAGGACAGGAGTTCTGGGAAGCCAACAGAATGGTATCCAAAATACCTTCAAATTCTAAATGCAAAATTCAATTGTCACTGCCTCTGCTCAGCTCCGGTCCCAGTGTTTGCCCTGCTTCTCTCTGCACTGCAGGGTGCTAAGCCTCAGGCAGGCGCTTTCCAGCAGTTCCCTACATTCTCCATACTTGCTGCTGCTAGCAGTGGGCCAGTCACAGGAGGTGCTGGGCACGGCAGCGAGGAGGGTCCACTTCTGCCTTTGGCAATGATTAGGAAATACCTGCCTGTTTCCCAGTGTTCCCAAAGACTGGCTGTCACACTTCAATCCATTCTGGCTAAAAGAATGTAAAAGGAACCAGGCTCTCCTGGGCCTACACAGAGCTGATCTGCGAGTTAATTGACCATGCTCAGGCCAGTGAGAGGCTATGCTTGTTCATCCTCTTCCACTCAGGGTAAATGCATGGAGTTCATGTTGAGAATCAACATGCGCATATCTGGAAACACGCACAGGTCCACAGTCCCGTGTCCTCCACACGCTCTTTCCACGTACTCCCTACTGTGGGGCAACCTGAACCTGAATGGCCATGAGCCACCAGGAGCTGCAGCTCTCTGCTGTGTGCCTGCCCTGTCCTGCCATCAGCGTGCTCTCTCCCATTCTACCTTCCATCCCACAAACCTTGCAGGGTGCCACACAGCTCCGTTACTTAGTGAAGGCTTGAGATTTTTCTAATGAAAGGTGTTATGGTGTTATGTAAATACACAGTATTATTTTGTCTTTATTCCAACATAACTGGTTTAAAACAGTTCAGTGTGTATAAATATGTCTAATAATGTGTATTTGGTTTTTTTTTTAGTAACTCTGTGGTATTCCAGTTAACTAAGTCATACAGCCTTGAATGTACAATAAAATATTCAGGTTAATCTCAGACAGACAGTTTTTACTGGTCTCTGTCTTTCAAATCCAGTTTCTGCTAGATGAGTTTATTAAACGTTGTTATAAACATTTGCTTGACTAAACAGAATTGCCAAGCTGTGACCTTCTGTGACGATCAGCAGAGGCAGATGCAAAGGTTAATGGCCACAGAGTAGCACTGGCCTGTCCCAGGGGTGGAGACAGGGGTGAAAACGCCCAAGAACAGTCAGCACAAAAGATACCTAAGCTAATAGTAATTAAAAAATTCAAAAGTTTTGCCAATGCTACCACATACATTAAACTTCAACTTGTAGAAATTATTATCACTGAGGATTAGCGGTTAGTCAGGGCCATGTTAGCTACTGGCAGCCAGTTTTGTTCCACTTCACGAGTATCCTTTTGCTCCACCATTTAATACCTTTGAGTTAAGCGGATCCACCGCACCTACCCATCTTCCCATTGAAGGTTGTCAATAAGTTATTTCCATCATTCACCCCAGATACCTTTGACTCCCACAGAAACACACGCTAATCATCTACCTGGCCAATCTTCTAAGAGACCTGACTGAAGGAGAGCACGTGGGTATGCGCCTACTTGATGGAAAGGTACCATAAGACCAGAGATGGCCAAGTGTACTTCCACACAAATGGCTTCCTAACGATCAGAGGATGACAACGGTTTTCAGACAAAGAGTTTAGTGAGTCACATTGCCACAGATGACACTTTATCTGTCCCTCTTCACAATGAAAAAAATCTGCCTATGGATTCACACCATGATTAGATTGCACAATAGAGGTAGGATGAGAGTTCGGTTGTTTGGAGGTTAGATATCCATAGAGATGTACCAAGCTGGGCTGAGAGAAGGCTCAACAAAGCATAGAACACCACGAAACTGGACACACATGGGTAGCCGGCCAGAAGGTAGGTTCTACTTCCATGAGAGGAAACAGTCTTGGATCTTCAGTCTAAGGTTATTTTCAAAAGAAAATGCTGAGTGGAAGTACTTTACCCTGCTCTCCATACATTCTGCACAGCCTTAGGAAGGACTTGCCAGCCTTTCTTGTTTCCAGTCTTACCTATTCCTTCTGTGTTCCACAGCCTTGCTCTCTGTGAAGTTGACTGTGCCTGCCTCTTTTCACACTAACATGTGACCTCCTTTAACCTCACACCTTGGAGACAGCACTATCCGGGTCCCTTTAGTGCTCAACAAGTGCTGGGGACACATGAGTATTGAGTGAAAGTGATGTTTGATGACAGCAGTGGAGTGGCCTTGACCGTGCTTCTAAAGCTCCTGCTTGCTCTGGACTACAAGGCACCATAGCCCAAAGTTACAGACCTGTTTACCTCTTTAATACAAAGGCTTTCAAAGAACCACTACCATCTCTGCAGTCAGTTAAAATAGAGTTGCTTACATTAGTGGCTGGCTGTTACTTTTGCCTTCCAAAGAACAACCCCCCACCCTCAAAGGAAAAACAAACACTAGGGAAAGAAAACTGGATGAAAGAGGATAATGTCTTGGTGCAGAAAGGGTCTTGGGGACTTTCCAGGAAAATCGTTTCCTTGGCAGCAGCTGGGAAGCCAGCAGCATTATGATGCTGCTGACGCTGGGTAAGTGCAAGCCAATACAGATGCTGCTGCTTCCTCACTGACCCAAAGTCAGGAGCTCGAAGGCAAAGGACAGACTTCGGTGCACTCTACTCACCTTCACTGGCTCATCACAGGTTCTCTGAGCAGCCTCCATGTCTTCTCTATACAGTATTGAGATAAGGTGGCAAACAAAACTAGACTCTCTCCAAGGTAGTGAAAGAGCTGCTAGCAGGAGCCAACCTTCTGGGAATTTGCAAAATCATCTAGCAGAGTCCTCATCTTCATAACCTCTATCAAAAGGGACTCTCTTTCCTGACTGTCTCTCAAGTCCATGTTACCTCACACAGTCATTTATATGCTGAGGGTTATCTGGGGAGGTAAAGGTGATAAAGAGGAGAATTCTGGGCCTTCCCATGGTATGGGCTCCACCTCTGCTAGATCATGAGGCAGGAAGCCAGGAGTGAAGAGAGGCGAGGTGAAGCTAACCCTCTGCTAAGGAGTCATCTCATGGGATACACCCTCCTCTCAAAGAAGCCCTGCTCATACTAGAGAAGACAAACATGTGTGACAGGGAGGGGTCCAGGTGGTCGGGAGGGGCTTAGAACTCAAAAGAGGAAGTCGCATAGAAAGCATGTCTGTTATTGGCTGGAAACAATACTGCATAGCTATATTCAGATGCATGGGTAACCTAGGGAGAAGGGAAGTGTGAACAATAAATTGACTGTCTCACTGCTAACTAACACTTCTATACAACGCATTTCCAAACAGCCGAACAGTATGACACAGCTCAATGTTGGTAGGTAGAGCAAGAAAGAGAATGTTTCCTACTGATGCAAATGATCATAGAGATAAGAGAGTTGGCTTGCAGAGCTTCTTAAAAACTGCCAATCATGTCACAAACAGGTACAGGAACTGAGTCCTGAGAGTTATGCTGTAGAATTAAAACAAAGACTTTGGGGGCTGCGGGCCCCAGCCACACCTGGAGGTCAGAGAGGAGCTTCGGGGGTCCTGGGGAGGTCAGAGTGACCCATGTACTTTCCTCTGGATCACCCTTATATCTGACTGTATTTTAGTAAATTATCCATGTACTTCTATTTTGACAGCTCTCTTTACAGCAGTAAAACAAAATGTGTGCATCGCAAATGGCAAAGATTCAAATTTCAGCTATGTTTATCCAAAATAGCACTGAACTGCTTCTGTACTTATGCTATACTGCCTACAGCTTCACGGAAGGGGAGACAGATGGGATGAATTTAGCAGGGAAACAGCTGTGGCTTGAAGAAGAGACTAGCAAAGTTCTGCTATCAGGCTTCATTATGCATCAAGGTACCAGGGAAACGTGTATCCGTAAGGCAGCCAAAAAAGTGTTTCTCATTTGACTCGTGATAATTACCTTTTCTCAACAGCTGACAACGTTCTAAGTAGCATTAAATAGGTATAATAATTAAGCAAAAATACCCAACAGGCACTGCCTTGCTGAGGATGGAGACTCCCTTCAAGAGTGCTGGGAAGCTGGGCTGGAAGGGCCACAGACACCAGCTGCCAACAGAAGGGGCGTGCCCTCCATGCTACTTGTGGGAGTCCATCAAGTAGGGGAAGGAGAGGTGGGGCTGCCTGGGGATGCTGGGTGTGGATCTGAGTGGAGGTGATACCACTGAGAGGAAGGAAGGTAAATGGGCCCTATGTGCAGGAGCTTCAGGCCTCCAGCAGGCTGCAACTCTGGTTGTCTGTGTCCTGCTGGATGCAGGAGACAATGCAGTCTTGTGTTAAGAGCACAAACTTTGCAGTGCTCAGAGCTCCTGGGGTCATCTCCCCTTTTCTGAGCCTCAGCTTCCGCTGCTGTGGATGTGTGCGGTGAGTGGGAGCGCGGTAATGAGGGCACAGTGAAATAAATGACCCTGAGCAGAAGCCGGTTGTGGCTTTCACTGTGGGCAAGCAGACGTTCTTGAATTGCCCTGGCCTTTATTCCCTTGTTGAAACTAGTTTCTCTTTTCTCCTCTGTCCAACAATGTGCCTCAGATTTAAATTAACACAAGCATATCTGAAATGTCAGCATTTTGGTTTTGTCATTTTTTTTTTATTTTACATAACAAACACTTTAAATCTGTTAGTTATTTTAAGTTGTGTAAGGACATTTCTACTAGGTAACAATACAATTTTCATTGTCACCACAGTACAAATTAAGAAATGTAACTGAACAAATCAAGAAAATCAAGAAGTCAGTTCATGAATGACGGGTCCTGGAGGCTAAGGTAGGATCTCTAGATTGAGGCCAGCCTGGGCTGCGCAATGAGACCCTGTCAAATCAAAAAGGCCACAAACTAAGGGGTCTTGGGCACAAAATGACAGCTGGGGGTGTGATCTAAGGTTGAGCTCCCCTGGTAACAAGGTTATGTGCACTTGAGTGCCACCACAAAGAATGTTCCTAACAAGACATTGCTGGGACCACATACACCAAGCTCAGATGGGTTCAGAAGATGCCTAGAGGAGCCTGCATCCACACCAGTGCCTGGTGACCATTTGTGACAGAGACAGGTATCTGGCACTGCAGCTGCATTTTATTATCTTATTGGAAGAGAGAAGCAAACACATAGGCCAGCCTAGCAGTGTCCAAAGTCAATACTGGTCAGACGCTTTGTCTTCTTGCTTTGGAATCAGCAGTAGCTATCCTATGTGAAACATACAAAGCCTGCCCGAGGCTGCAGGTATAGGCATACAGGTACAATCTTTTTGGAATCAATTCTGAGGGACTCAGATCCAGGCATTAAGGAGGAAAGCATGTACAACAGAGAAGGAAGTAACTGAGGCGCCATGCCTTCGCAGCACCACCAGCATCATGATCAGCACATCTGTGTAAGACTCTGTCAGGAAAAGTCATCCGAAAGGCGTGCTGCCCGTCGATGAGAGGATGTGACGGACCAAGCACCAGACACAGCGTTCCCATATTGCATTTTAAATGGCCAGCACTGGTGGCAGATCTTAGAAGAAAGGCTGGCCCGTCGATGAGAGGATGTGACAGACCAAGCACCAGACACAGCGTTCCCATATTGCATTTTAAATGGCCAGCACTGGTGGCAGATCTCAGAAGAAAGGCTGGCCCATCGATGAGAGGATGTGACGGACCAAGCACCAGACACAGCGTTCCCGTACTGCATTTTAAATGCCAGCACTGGGGGCAGATCTCAGAAGAAAGGCTGGTGATTAGTGCCAATGAAGGACGTGCACACCTGCGCGAATTACTTTTGGTTTATGATACCTTTCATTGCTGAGATGACAGTGAGTGTGTCAAGAGAATAGACACGGGCTCACTCTGGTTATTTATAATATTTCTACCTAAAGTTACAAAGCAATCAATCAAGTAGTTGTTACAAACTAAGATGAATCTGTCCCAGGAAGAGCTAAAGGCCAGTACTGGGCATGCGGCACCAGTGGCTGTGGCACATGTGACAAACACCTATGCTTCCGCAGCCGGCTCCTCTCTAAGTTCATCACTGTATGTTCTGTGACAATCTGCTCCCACAGAATTTTTAATTTGAATAAAACAGATTTGGTCGCTTCCCTCATCAGATCAATGCACAGAGCCTTAAAAACGTGTAAAGACAAGACAGCCAGATGACGATAACCTCTATTAAAGACAGCTTCTACATAAAGTTCTTCAGGACAAACTTCAGCTCATCCAGCCAACTCCCCCATTCAAAGTTGAATATACTCAGAATACAAAGTCAGAGAAAATCACAGTGAGCGTCGGGGGAGACGGCTGCCTTTAGAGTAAAACGAAAAAACAAAGTATAATCCCATTGCCAAAAAGGGACAAGCAAAATAGCCACTTTCATGTCACTTAGTTATTATTTTTAAACTTGTGTGGTGGCCCAGATGAGAGGACAACTTGTGGAAGCTGCTTCCAGGGATGGAAGGAAGTGACCTTTACTTCCAGAGAGACCTGCTCCAGCTGGGCTGGCCTCAGAAGTATCCCACAGCATTCACACGAGGACTAAACCAGCTCTGTGAACTCAGGTCACCTGCTTGGACCAAGCCAGACACAGAGCTACCATGAACCTCTCTATTGCCCAGGGCAGGATTGAGACTCAACACAAGACCTGGTAACTCTCCTCAGACATTATCTGTGACTGTGTCAACCCAGAGAGAAAGCCAAGGAGTTGGAGTTTCCACCATGTGGCACACGCCTGGTTCATCCCGAGGATGAAGGGTAGGAAGACTTGGAAAGCTAGGATGACGTAAGCCAGGGAGGAATGTCTGCGCCGCAGCTCCCTCGGCCCCGTGGCACAGATCAGGGCCCCGCTAATCCTCATTCTCAAGATACATGGCCGAAGTGTAGAGACTTTCTGACTCATGGACTTATTTCTAGTAAACTCTGGACAAATAGGGAAAGACTGGTTTATTGAGTAACATTATAAATGGACTTTGCACTTGAAATGTGGCCAAGGCAAAGCGTTCTAATAAACTAACTCACATTTATAAGCATTACAAGGGAGAATTACTATTGCAAATTAGGTTGCTAAGTGAAGAATAACCACTTAACTAATCCATTTTGTAACTGTGGATGTAATACATTGGGTTTGCTTACAGTGAGATCTATGACAGCAGCTCAGCCTCCCATCAGCTGCATTTGGAGTCAGACGTTTTGAATCAGGGTCATTCATCACATTTCAGAGCCTCTGGTCTCCCAGAGTGATGAGCAGGATCAAGAAGAGAAAAGCTAAGCTGCCAAGTGGTTACATGAACAATTCTTCAAGGCGAGGCAAACAAACCCTCACAGTTTCCCAGGAATTCTATCCCTTCATTAGACAACAGAAAGATCTTTTCTTCCAAAGCTACTACTGTAGGTCTCTTTAAAAAAAGTGCCCTAAAATTTTCTCCCGTATTATGGAATTTTAACCCTGTGTATTAAATATAAATTTGAAATTAATGCTGATTTTGGTTACTAAAAGTATTATTTGACAGTGGACTGTCATTGTTTGAGACAGGGACTCTTTCAGCAGACCATGCTGACATTAAGGCAGTAAGTGTTTTTCAACTCATCTCCCCAAGGAAACTAGCAAGCTGACAGTCCAGGTGACACTGAGACAGTGGGGTCTATAAGAAGTTTCCTATGGACACCCAGCTAGCAGTTAGCACATTTGTAATGTGCACTGAAATCTTGATTTGTTGAGTAACTTATGTGTTGTAAAAAGCCACATAGTTCACTGTGCAAAATTCAGGAACAGTGAAAGAATCCTGGTCTAGAGCTATCATTACCAAGCAGAGGACCCAGCAGGGCCCTAAGGAGGCAGTGCAGGTTTCTAGACAGTAGAGCTTCCTAGTAGTGTATCTCAGTTATTGAATAATTTAACTTCTCTGAGTCCCAATTTTTTTTTTGGAGGAAAATATTCTTATTATTACTAAATGAGATGACCTGTTGCTTTTAACTGCAGCCAAATCCACAGTGGCCATTCAAAACTAAGCTTTCTTCCTAAGCCTGGTCTCTGCTGGTCACTATGGAAAACACTTTAGATAATCAGCTTAGAGGGAGGGAAGGTTGGTTCTGGTGAAGGATTTCAGGCGTTCAGTCTGTAGTTGCTTCCCTCTGTGGCTATCAGCCTTGGTGTGGCAGTGGCAGATGGCAGGCGGTAGACAGGTCTTGTGAGAGTATTCAGGTCTTGTGTTGAGTCTCAATCCTGCCCTCTCATCTCATGGTGTTTGGGAAGCAAAAGGTGGAGGAAGGAGCTTGAACCCCAATATCCTGGCCAAAGGCACACCCCCAAATGTCCAATAAGGTTCCCAATGAGGCTTTGCCACCTCCCATTAGCACTGCAGACTCATGACCAAAAGCACAGGGTCCTTTTGAGGACACAGCCTTACCCACAGGTATGACAGGACACCCTGTTGTGACCTGAAACAGCACTCCCCAACTTCAGAAGGACCAAGCAAGGATTAGGCCTGTCTGCCCGGCTGACTGGGCACAGACAGGAAGTTCTGAACTTAGTCCTATGGCATTAGTACTCAGATGCTCTGCTTGGCTCCCGAGTCTCAGAGTCGCAGCCTCAAAACAAAGGCAACACTAATAATCCACCATGTACACTGTATGACAGAGTTTCTGTTCTGTGTTTTAAAGGTCACTGAATATATAACAGCTCGATAGCTAAAGCAAAATACCATATTCATCAGTGAGATGGGGAACTCTGCAGCCTTCATCTGTTCTTATTTTAAATTTACCACAGTATGTAAATTAGAGGATTTAAAAAGCATCAGGCAAAATCTCAGCTAGGTGCGAATGAAAAGCACAATCAGAATCGAGTTTGTGCTGCTTCAAGTGTGAGCGTTTGCCAAATGGAAAGGGGCTTAGGTTTTACTACTAATCTGGCGTATGCAAAGCCAATAGAAAGATCCCAATTACTGTTAAATACCCAGAGCGGGGATTTGCCGCTAAACTGCCGCAGAGTATTGGTCTCAGGTTAGCTTTTGTGAACATCTTACTTTATGTCCTGAAATCATCACAGGAGAATACCACACACAAAGCTGAACTTTAAATACACAGTGCCAGTCACACCGCCCAAAGAAAACAAACCAAGTGCACTTTGGGTTAGAGACTAAAGTACCTGGTTTGAAAGCCCTTTTTTTTTTTTTTTCCCCCCCCCATGTAGCTGAATCTTTTTAGCCAGGAACAGCAGTTATTCTATCAACTTCACATTTCCAAACAGGATTGATAGCAGAACCAGATAGCCTGCTCTCTCGCAGGGTTTTCTTACACATCCTGAACATTCACACTATATAGAAATGTACAGAGGCGGGTTTGTGATTCACACCCTTGTGGATCTCAGTGGGCCAATATGTTACATTGAGACATCAGCCTACTATTTCAACAACACCCTGTCTGGTTTCCATGGAACAAGCTACCTTCAAAACAAAATGAGCCACATTACAGGATGCCAAGGGGAGAGCAAAACTCAAGTGCCGCCATCTCTTCTCACACAAGCTTCATTAGAGCCGAGTTCCCAGGCTGCACAGATCCTGCAGGCTTAGCAGAGGGCCTGGAGCCATCTGAGCACAGTCTATGTTTCTGACTTTGAAGCACTTAGGTGACCACAGAGCACCCTGTGGGACAGAGACAGACACCCACTGAATCACCAAACAGAACCCTGATCTCATAAATTCTGTGACCCTCTGGCCTGAATTCTCAGTTTTAGAATTATTTTTATTATTTCCTGTTCCACCTAGCAACATAATGATATTTAATCAAGTTTGAAAAATTAAAGTACTAAGATAAATACTTTCTTGGCCTCACAGTGCCCATTTAAAATGTACTCTGCTAGGCTGTGGGCAATTGGTACCCAGAAAGATATGAAGTCTGCACTTTGAGGCATTTAGATTCCAGAATAAAACCAATGTACAGAGAGAGCACACAGTGAACGGACTGACTCGACTCAGCCGGAATGTCCTGAAGGCTGGGAAGGATCAGACTGAGAGTCCAGCCTGCACAATGGAGCGTCTAAAACAACAAACTGAGATGCACCTGCTTGCTTCCAGAAATGACTAAGTTCTAAATTTTGCCTATGGTTGATGAAGGTGGAAGGCCAGACTATAATTCCAGATTAAGAATCCCACTAAAGGTATGGAGGTGCTGGGCAGCCATGAGGAAACAGAGCAAGGAGGGAAGGGTGAGGAACCAGGTCAAACCAGGAAAAAGCCAACCAAACAAACAAACAAACACCCCATAGAGCTCTAAAGCAACAGCAGAATTTGGAGCTAGGGATAAATCTAAAAAGCCAAATGTTAAAGCCAGGGCTCCAGTTCTGTTTCCCAGATGAGCAACACCCACACTGAGCCTGCTCCTACTGTCTGCATTTTCCTTTGCAAAAGAAACAAATTCAGCACAGAGAGCATAGACTCTATTAGTGAGTATAATGGGAGACAAAGAGCAAATAATTCCTGTCCTAGAGGCAGACAGTATATTCCTCTGAGTGTGTGTGTGTGTGTGTGTGTGTGTGTGTGTAGCAAGATGGAGGACATGCATTCACCTGGCATTTGGAAGAAATCATTTGGCCATCTGAGAAGCAGGGCACTAAAGGGCTGTGCAGAAAGTTCGCAGACAGCTTGGTGGCACAAATATTCAAACTTGGGGTTACAACATATAAGTAAGTCACAAAATTAATTTGGCAGGCCAAAATCAACCTTCTAAATAGTAAAAGTAGGAAATCAATATTGCAAAGTCCATGACAAAATTTCAGTATGATTTCATGAAGTCTTCTTTTAGTATGTGTGCATTTTTGTGTGGGTATACTAGGCTTCGATGCTAACTGTATGCGATACTGGAGACCCACACTAGACTGCATATATGTGTGTTTGAATAAAGATGTGAGGGAAGAGCTGAAGCAGAGCTGGGTTACTCTGAATTATATGGAGCAAAGACCTTGTGTTCCCCAGGAACGTGGGTACAAGGGTGGGCAGGCAGGTAAGAAGGGAGTTTCCAGGGTGGGCACGGCCTGGACAGAGCTGAGCATTCGTGGGGGGCATCCCTTTGCATAGGCATATGGTAGCATGTGCTCCAGATTACAGTGCCTCCAACACACATGCTTCAGCAGCATCATTGTGCATTTCAAATCTCTGGGAAAAACAAAGAAATCACTGAGTTCCATGTACACACTAGCGGGAGGCAAAGGCTGAGTTCACACCTGTGAGATAGTCACACTAGAGCACAAGGAATATGTTACCTTGGATACATATCTATGTCTATTTACATATTGTATATGCAAAAAACCGGAGCACCCATACATTTGCGTGTGCACAACAGTGCACTCTTGAGAGCACACACACACACACACATACACACAGCAGTTCTGGTCTGTTCCCTCTTGATATTTTGGTATTTTGAACGTTTGGCAGCTAATGATGATAAAACTTTTGTGTTCAGCAAGTTATTTTATTGACACTTTATGATTCCATTGAAGAGAATATATGCAATTAATCTTGTGATTCTTAACATTTTGGTTTGGTTTGGTTTTGTCTGTTTGTTTGTTTGAGACAGGGTTTCTCTGTTGCTCTGGCTGTCCTGAAACTCTCTCTATAGACCAGGCTGGCCTTGAACTCAAGAGATTCTCCTGCCTTTGCCTCCTGAGTGTTGATGCTTGGCATTTTTTACGAATAAACATGTTATTTAAAGATTTTCAATATTCTTTTCAGAACTAACAATCTTGGGGTCATAAGCAGTACAACTGGCCAAAGTGCAGGGTGGTTATACTTCTTCCACAGATGCCATCCTTAATCTTTGGGCACTAGGACAGCTCCTGTGTGTGTACAGTGGAACTCGGTGCAGCTCTACCTGAAGTGCAGGGTGAAGGGTGCTAGCTGGGTGGTGAAAGAAGGGTGGGGTGCATCCAGGCAAAGTCAAGATGAAGGACAAGTTGCTAGACAGTGTCTTCTGGATATGGCCAGGAAGCTGCCCCAGTGCAGTCACACAGACATGGTCCTATACAGTCTGACAATGCCAGTCTTCCTGGTGTGCCAACAGGGAGAGAGGGAGAATCTCACAAGGCCTCAGTCTCTATGAAGAGCTACAGCCAACATACGGCTGTGAGAGACGAAGTAGTCAGAACTAAACCTCATACATCAAAACAACACTAGCTGAGAGCATGGATTCAAAGACTTCAAAATCACTACAACAGGGAGGCAGAGGTGGAGGCAAAGGCAGAGGCGGAGCCAGCGGTGGAGGCAGGGGCAGGGGCAGGGGCAGGGGCAGGGGCAGGGGCAGGGGCAGGGGCAGGGGCAGGGGCAGGGGCAGAGGCAGAAGTGGGCATCTGTTTGAGTTTGAAACCAACCAGGTCTACAGAGTGAGTTCTTGGACAGCCAGGGCTACTCCATAGATTCAGTCTCCAATAAAACAAAACAAAACAAAACAAAAGCCAAAGCCAAACAAACAAACAAACAAACAAACAAAAGAACTGTCCTAATTGGGGTTTGTAGATTTTATATACACACAGGCATGTATGTGTAACCATATGTATGTATATGTGTATAACACGTATGCATGTGTAACAATAATAATTACAGAAGAGGAGGTCATGAATTTGAAGGCATTTAGGGAGGAGTTGTAAGGGGGAAGAGGAGAGAAGGAAATAATGGATATGGAACTCAAATGAGAAGTATTGCCTAAAACATTAGCCACTGCAACAGGGAGCACCACTGCAACAGGGAGCACTGAGACTCGGGCACAGAAATTACTTTAAAGACAGGAGACACAGAAGTATGTGTGTTTGGTTAGAATAGGAAATGTGGAACCTCTTCCAAGTGTCAATTTTTAAAGGCGTTTCTGCATGGTCACGTGACAGAAGACAAGTTTCCACCCTCAGCTGTAATGTTGGTTCTCTTATATAGAAATCATTAGCATGGTGAAAAGTCCCATTTTAGCTGGTTAAAAGAAAAGCTGTCATAATCTGTACCTTAACCATCATGTGTTAGTGGATCAGGCCACTGGGGAAAGCAAAAGCTAGAAAAGGACTTTACTGCTTCCAAGTGACTGTCATAGACTGGTGAAGTCAGAGTCATTGATGTGACTGCTATCAACCTCAGTAGGTAGCTCCATTAAATGGGACCTACAAAACCTTCCAAACTAAGGGCCAACTACTAACACACTGAGTTAGTACCTGGCCTAAGTCGACAGCAGGCGCCATTTCTGCTCTAATGAGATCAAATCACACCCAACAGCTTCAGTTACCGCTCAGTGAGGCCCACTGGGTGTTCATTATCACGCACATACAAACCTTAGGTATATATTCCTTAATGACAGTAACTAAAGACACGTGGGCTGGGCAAGTGCCCCAATGTGAGGTTATCATTAAAAGGTGTAAAAACTTTAACAAATGTTACACATTTTTTGAACAGCAAGTTCCATATTTTTTCTCACTTTTGCTTTTCCATAATTTGAGGAAAACTATAAAAGGTAAAGTGTTGGTGCATGTAGACACCTGAGGTCAGCCTTGAGTATCATCTTCAGGAGTCACCAACTTATTCTGACACACAGGCTGTCATTTGGAGCTGGGCTTTAATTCAGTCAGGCTGGCTAACAAGCGCGCTCCAGGGACCCTGTCTCTGCCTTCTCAGCCCTCGGATTATGCCCAGGATACCAAGCCTGGATTTTCTTTCTTTCTTTTTTTTTCTTTTCTTTTTTTCTTCAAATGTAGGTGCTGGGAATCAAACAGGTCCTCACATTTGTGTGGCAAACACTTTACACCCAGCCATTCTATACATCTAAAGATGATGTATAGATAGTGGATATAGGTGTTACAGCATTTAGTGAGGGCCTCCTGAACTCAGGCAGAGTGCAAAAGGTACAGAAAGGACCACATTCTTAATGAGTTCCTAGTCTGCTGAGTCGGACATTTTTCTCTTTGTCCTGCTTTTTTGAGATGGTGTTTCTTTCCCATTATAGATGCCCTGTGCTGAAATTCTCAATGTTGAATTTGTCGGCGTGTCCACCACAGCCAGCACAAGTCAGACATTCTCGGGACAATTAGGATACCCTGTACATTTCATCAAACTACTGTTTGAACCAACTGCTGAGTACAGACAGTGATGTCAGAAAGGCTGCGGGCGGGGCCCTGGGAGGGTGAGTGAGCACAGCACATGGTATGCAGTCTAAGGACCTGACTGCAGGCTCCAGACCTCAGTACAAAGCTGGGTGTGGGTCTGTGGCTGTGCTGCAAGCACCTTATAGCCTCAGAGCTATGAAATGGGCATCCAAGCCAGAGGTAGCTCTAGGGCTTGCTGTCTAGGTTCCAAGACAGACCCTGTGTCAAAGGAGTGAAGCAGAGAGCGATAAAGCGGGATATATTGTTTCTGTTACAGATAGATGTTGCATATGATATTCCTCTAAATCAAAATATGCACTGTTTTTCAAGGCCACCTTTCAAGAACTGGGGGTCTTCAATAAAAATATGTCCCACACCTACGGGCTACAGCAGGTATAGCAAAGGAGCAAACAGTCAGAGAACAGCACCTTTTCCCAAGTGACTCAGCTATGTACTGTCCTCATCATAATGGTAAACACTAAAACCTAAGGAAGGAAGGAAATGGGTGGATGCTTCCATTCATCCTCAACTCAAAAGTGGATCAATTAAAAGAGAAGTAGAAGGAGTGTCTCCACCCAGGAGCCCCTCAGCACACCTGGAGCCCTCAGCACACCTGGAGCCCTCAGCACACCTGGAGCCCTCAGCACACCTGGAGCCCTCAGCACACCTGGAGCCCTCAGCACACCTGGAGCCCTCAGCACACCTGGAGCCCTCAGCACACCTGGAGCCCCTCAGCACACCTGGAGCCCCTCAGCACACCTGGAGCCCTCAGCACACCTGGAGCCCTCAGCACACCTGGAGCCCTCAGCACACCTGGAGCCCTCAGCACACCTGGAGCCCTCAGCACACCTGGAGCCCTCAGCACACCTGGAGCCCCTCAGCACACCTGGAGCCCTCAGCACACCTGGAGCCCTCAGCACACCTGGAGCCCTCAGCACACCTGGAGCCCTCAGCACACCTGGCTTGTTCTTTCTTCGTTCAAGAAGAAGATTTAACACTCAGTAAGAATTAACTTCATACTTCCCACACCAGGAATCAACTTTAATCCATGTTGAAGGTTTTTTTGCTTCAGTGACTAAAGGCTCTGGCCACCAAGCCAGACAACTAGAGTCAGATGCCAGGCACCAAAATTGTGGAAGTTGAGAATTAATTCCCACAAGTTGTTCTTTGACCTCTACAAGTATATTCACACTTAATCAAAGAATAAATTATTTTAAAAAAAAATTGATCTGGCTGAATATGGTGACACATGCCTTTGATCCCAGTACTCAAAAGGGAGAGGCAGGCAGATCTCTTGAGGATGAAGCAAACCTGAACTACTTAGCAAGTTCCAGGTCAGCAAGAGCTACTTAGGAAGACCCTGCCACCTTCAAAATAATGAAGTAATCTAGATCCATTTAAAAATTGCAAACTCTATATGCCTCAGTACAGGGGAATGCCAGGGCCAAGAAGTGGGAGTGGGTGGGTAGGGGAGTGAGGGGGAGGGTATGGGGGACTTTTGGGATAGCATTGGAAATGTAAATGAAGAAAATACCTAATTGAAAAAAATTAGATGTAAAAGAAAAAAATATATACATGTATTTATTAGGCTTAAAAAACTGAAAATAAAACAAGACGTATTTGAACATTAAAAAAAAAACTGTATTTTCAACAGTATATTCTTCTATCAAACTTATCCTCCCAAGGCCTTATGGGAAAATTAGCTGAGTTTCCTATCAGTGACAGCATGGCTTCTGTGCCTACATTTCTGCCCCAACCACACCTGCACCTATGACTCTCACCCCCATGGGTGTCAGGTCAGAACCAATATGGAGGGTTGATGCTTCCTTGAGTCGTGGGGAGTTTGCTTGGTGTAAGATATCTCCACTGGCTGGGCAGGATGAGGCTGGTATTTTTTTTTTCAATTTTTTATTAGATATTTTCTTCATTTGCATTTCAAATGCTATCCTGAAAGTCCCCTATACCCTCCCCCCACCCTGCTCCCCTACCCACCACTCCCACTTCCTGGCCCTGGCATTTCCCTGTACTGGGGTAATAAAGAAACAAAGGTGCTTGTTGAGAAGTCAAATGTCTTACTATGTTTTAAGCTTTCGGCAGAAGTGCTCCAAATGGGTCACCACTTCCTCTGATGATGAGGTGAGCCAACACTTCTCATCTCTCTCAAAGGAGCGTCACACACACTTGTACTCCTCAGCAAAAGGCTGCCGCTGTCAAGCATGGGCCGGCACTGGTGCTCTCAGCAGTAATACTATTCTCAAAACCAGCTTTGTTCCTTCCCAAGTGTGGTGATGCTACTTCTATTAAAATAATTAAATACTTATTTAACTCAGAAATATAACTGCTAAAATACCGAGTCTATGAAAACAAAGAGGAATGGTTTAAAGATTCAACAAAACTGGATCCCCCCCACACAAAGAAAGATGTGCACAAAATAAATACAAAGACTGCATTGAGAGGCCACTAAATGGCAGATGCCACACATGCTGCTTACCAAATGTCTGTGTGACTGCAGTTTATTTAGGAAAATCAAAATTGAGTCCAGCAAAGATGCAATTTGGGTGTGGTCTATCTGAAAAAAAAACAAGCAAGCAAGCAAACAAACAAACAAACAAACCCAATAACATTGTGCTTAGAACAGGTTTTCCAAGTACAGAGAAACATGTCTTGACCTCTGTGTTTGACACAGACTCCTGCCCACCCAGTATTTCTCTCTTGCTTATTCGCACCAGTCCAGAACACCGCTGCACCCTCAGAGCGCACAGCTGAGGGAGTGAGGGCATCAGAGAACACTAGGCTAGAAGTCAGAAACAGTCTTCCCTGGCAGGCCTCCGTCTCCTCATGGACGGTGTGCAGACACTGAGAATGGGGGTGAGGAGTGAGTGTGGGAGACAGGAGCACAGAGAGGCACAGAGTAGATAAAAATATTTAGGGGAGAATATAAAAAGTTATTGACAGTAAGTAAATTGGAGGAAAGTAAAGTAATTTAGAAATGTTCATTAAGAAGAAAGTACAAAATTAGCCACCTATATAAAATGATTAAAATGAAATTTAAGTTTTCATCATAAAATACTTGTTTGAGAATGAAAAGGAATCTACCTTATTATATCTTAAGGATCTAATGATCTATGAAAACTTTTGTTTAATAATAATAAAAGAATTAAAACAAAAACAAAAACCCAACAACAACAAAATGAAACTACTTGTCTCAATTTAGACTCTAAAGCGGATCCCAAACACAGCCATAGCCACAGCCACAGCCCTGGCTGGACTTGCAAGGACAGTGCTCCGATGCAAATCCAGGAGCCATAGAAGACAGAGACCTGATGGATCAGAGGGAACAAGCTACCAAAGAAACCTCCATCAAGTCTTTAGTTCTCGAAAAGAACCAAGCTGAAGTTAGGTCGGGTTGAGTCTGAAGCAACACCTCACAAGGCCTGCCTACAATAATCTGGACAGACAGACAACAACAGAACATTTCATACACCTTTCACAGGAACTGCTTTGCCCAGCAGTGAGGCGTGTTAAAATACGGGATTTTTAGATAGAAAGGAAATTAACAGCAGATTAAGTGAGCATTTCGTTCATTAGTGGCCAACTAAAGCAGCACCTAAACGGCATTCTATGCTGACATCATTGCCAACTGGACTCTGCACAAACATCAGCCCTGCATCTAACCTCCCACCATCCTTCAGCACGGCCACTTGCCATTCATGCAGAAGCAAACCCCATGGGATATTAATTCATATGCTGCCTGGAGTCTATATACATTTCAAGTTTCTTCTATAATTCAGCTATTCTAAGAGTCTCAAAATATTTCATTAAAAATTAATGTGTTATCCACACAAATGGCAAATATTGAAAACTAGGAATATAAATAAAAAATAATAAAAATAGTAAGCCTACTAATACTGAAGAGGAAGGGAGACGGGAGGGGGAGAGCATGTGAGAGGAAGAGAGGGCGATTTTAAACATCCGGTTTCTATTCTGGACCATTCGTGGAAACAGACAGACACAGCAAGTGGAGGCCAAATATATCCCTTCTCTGACAGGATTTGTTTTCTATCTTGTCATTATTTCTTACTGCATTCTTCATAATAATATTTTTGCAGTGTTCTAGATTTGCTGACTGACAAGCCAGCCTCTTTAAGCACTCAGAAGGGAGAAGAACCACAGTAGCTCGAGGCAGAGCCGCAGCTTTGCCAGGCTGCTTTGCAAGGCTTCTGGCTGGGGTCTGAGGCTTTCCCTGGAATGGCTTTCCACACAAAGGCATGCTACACGGGATGCTGCCCCGTGTTACACATAGTTCTCAAATTCCCTTCAGCCACTTTCTTAGAATTCAACATACAAGCCCTGGTCCATGGCAGCAGGCGAAGATGACTGTGTCCGGTTCACTAAGGCTGGGGCAAGACAAACAAAGCTCAGCACATGGTTGCTGACTGTCCTGTCCGTCACTCAAGAAGTAGCTCGGAGCAAGTAGCAAACACGCTACCTTCTTCTGTGCCCACACTCTGCATTAAATGGCTCTGAGTAGAAGTCACAGTTTACCAAGCAGGCAGCACCACGGCACTGGTACTCACTCGATCCTCCATTGGAATCTGCAACAGAGCTGCACTCCATTCAAGAGAATGCAGGGAGGAGTCTGAAAACATCAAAGATTTGTTTAATACTGACTATAAAAACACCCCTTTGCATCAAAATAAGTGTCCCTCTTTATTGCACTCTGATTATTTTCTATAGAATTTAAATTGTACATAAAATTATAATCGTGCCTTGTTTTATGTAAATTGATTGTCTCAATTATTGGGAAAGGATTGGAATGTTAATGGACTATTTTGTTGGAGACATGCCAAGCAAATCAGCAAAAACTCTAACAGCTCTAACTGGAGGTAGACAGCCAAACATTTACATAAATTAGGGAGACCAACGTGGTCTCGAGAATCGATCTTGCAGTCTGAAACGAGAGGGAGCTTTTCTCTAAGAAGATTAAATTACCTTTAACATTTAATGTTAGAAAGTTCTGTGAATGGAGATTCTAATTTGAATTTATTTTTTTAAAAAAACAAAGAAACAAAAAGCAGGAGCCATATCTGTAGACGAGCACCTGCACCCAACACTTTCCCCTTGCCTGCTGCATACAGAACAGGTTAGCTATGAAGAGCAGGGGTGTCTCCTGAAGACTGAGGAGGGATAGAAGGCCCTGTGGCATCGCAACCTGAGTGGTGGATGCTGCAGTCCACTTGATTAGCACCTCAGGAAACTGCTGCAGACACATCCCAGCCTTCTGCCACATACTGATTGTCTGACCTATCTCCTTGACATTCACCTGGTATCCATGAAGTCACATACATCATCACCACTCTGAGGATCAGGGGTGTAGGCAGACATCAGAGTTTTGATACTCAGATGGTCACATGGCTTTTACAATTAAGGTATAGCCACGGATGCCACAGGTATGGTCATACATCTGCCTCAGACTGCCAGCCGTCTCGATGATTTCCACAAACTTTCAGCATCAGTGCTGTAGATGTAAATATTACCTCTGGGTAGAATATGACAAACTGGTTCCTTTACAGCACGACTCAGAACCCAAACACAAGCATCATGGATTTACATCTATTTGCAATGTTTTAGGAATTGAAAATTTAAACTTTTAATTATCTTAGACTTGAAAAGCACCTCTTTTGCCAAGGAAAATGGGCCTTATTAATATAGGCAGGCATATAGATGTATGTATAGAATATAATTTAAGAGTTTTAACCGAAAAATAAATATTTCTCCTGATGGTAAACTGTTTTAAATGCAGTTCTATAGTGGGAGAAAGCTGAATTTGAGGCTTTGTTTTTTTCCCTATACCAAGTTCAGCAGTTCTAGGGGCCATAAGCTATTTTCAGTGAGAGCCAAGACTGGTCTCTTCTAAGTGCTGGCCTGGCTTGTGTAAAATAACTTCAACACAAAGAAATTCTGAAGTCTATATTACATATCTCAATCTATAAATCTCAAAGAACCCAGAGTTTCCTAACAACTAGATGGATGATTAAAATTCTATGTATCAAGAGCTGCGGATGTAGTGTGCTTGTCTAGCACACAGGAAGCCCTGGGTTGGATCCCATTCCTAGCACTGCATAAACTAAGTGTGAATCAAGGGTACTTAATGCTGCTGTTAGATATTTATATGAAACGTCTTAAAACACTTGCTTTTTAAACTGCTATTCGCTCACATGGATGAAAAGAAAGTGAACCTGTCCATGTTCACATAAAAGTTATTTTATAGATAATATTTATTTTAAACCAATTAAATTTCTCAGAAACAATGGTCCAGAAATGTCCAAGATATCATAATGCCAAACACTCTCTTTAATCTGATAACTCTCCACCACCAGCAGGAACTGCTCCCCTTAAGTACGAGTCTTCACCTGCACATAGTCAGCATCTTTCAGAAGCTGGAAAGGTGTTGATCTCCTTCAGCATCACCAAGGGAACATCAAAAGCATGGCGCTGGGGACCGTGGTCAGTCCTAGGGCCCCACGCAGTCTCAGCTCTGCCTGAGCAGAGGGAGGGCTGCTGCATCAGGGCCACACACAGTCCCATACCCACACCCTCCACTGCAGGAGGCCCCGCAAGTCCAGTGCTGCCCTTCCACATCAGTGGAAATGGGTGACAAAGCCCCACAGAGGTGTCCTAGAATCAGAATGTCCCAGAAAGTGAAGCTTTTGCAGTCCTAGGTACCTATCCTGGGAACTTGCTCATTGCCAAGGGCATCCAGATGTTCTGTTCTTCTCTTCCTCTAACTTTACTTATTAATCACTTACTATTAAGTTGGAATTGTAAAATAAAATGTATAAGTTACTATTTTATTTAACAAAAGCATATATATATTCTCTTCCATACGCCAGACAGTCAGGCCAAAGGTGCCGAGTTTCTTTCCTCTTCTCTTAGGCAGCTGGCTCTCTGGAGGAAACGTTACTTGCCCAAGATCAACAGCAGGTTTAGAGGCTAGAATCAGAACCCAGGCAAAGAGCCTGCAGAAACTGCCTGACCCACCAGGCACCATATGCTCCATTAGGAACTAGAAGTCTTTGTAGAAGATCATTGACTCTTGCTGTAAGCCAGGGAACCCTTGAAGGAGACTTGGCCTGAAAAGTCCCTTGTAGGGAATTTGACTCTTAGATGGGGCAGAAGAGTGGAAGAGCTGCTGCCGAGCTTTGTGTAGGTGACTCTGAGACCTGGAGCCATCCTCCAGCTCACTGACTAGCTGGAGAAACAGCGAGGACATGCAGTGAGGCCAGAGTGTGAGCCAGGGTAACAGACAACCTTGTGTTCCTAGACTACATAGTGCAGGTTATCTGCGGCTTTAGGCACTGTGCACAAGCTCTCAGCCTCAGCAACTGCTAAAAACAAAGGACAATACCACGACCCAAGAGAACTAGTCTGAGGTGACTTCCAAAGGATTTCTTGCTTTGGGAGTACACACTTTTCCCTTCTCATGAGCCTACTTCAACTCTTGGAAGAGCTTTCCTTTTCGTTAAAGAGTGTCTCTATTTCTACTTTCAATATAAACAGACAAGTAAATAAATTTTACAGGTTTTCCACTAAGTGCCAGCCTTGCCTTGAGGTTATCTAGGACTCACCTCCTCAAGGGATAACTGCAATTCCACGAAACTTACAGGGAAACAGTTGAGCACTGTAATGGACCATATTTATTCACCACTTTTGTGTTTTAAAGTGTGTGGGTCCTGCTTTGTGTAGGTGGTGTGTTTGTCTAGAGTGTGCAGTCTATGTTCCTTTGAGACAGGTCTCACTCTAAACCTGGGTATTAGGCTAGAGGCCAATGAGCCCCAGCAATCCTCCTGTCTCATCCCCCACAGCACTGGGATTACTGGCACATGCAGTCACACCAGACTTTTCTACATGGGTTCTGGGATCAGAACTCAGGTCATCATACTTGTATAGAAAGAGTTCTGACCCACTGAGGCAACTGCCTGGCTCTGAGCATGAACAGTTTATAAACATGTTTCATACATGATCTCATTTACCCTGTAACGATTCTCCATGACATTCAGTCTCTATTACTTTAAGCACAAGGAAGTTAAGGTTAAAAGTTCATCTGGCCTGAAAGATCACAAGGTTGTTATCCAGGACCATGGCTGGCTCCTCCCTGTCCAAGGTCACTGCCTTCATATAGCTTGCTGCAATACCAGAGAAGGCATGAGTTCTTGCAATGAACTTAAGCTAAGAATGAAGGGAATGAACTAGAATGAAGGATTACAAGTCAGCACTGATTGGTCCGAGGTCAGAAGGAAAGGAGAGAGGTCTGCCTGGGTCTTCTTGCACAGCCTGCATGGAGGGAAGTCTCAGGACAGGAGTGTAGTACTCAGGCTTTCTTGGAATTGAGAAACAAACACAAAGATTCCAAAACAAACAGACAAACAAACAAACAAAATAAAACAAAACAGAATGGAAGAAGCAGACACAACAGCAGAAATGCTCACAACCAAGGGAGGACACAGCTCTGCTGGCATAGAAGAGCAAAGGGTAGGGGATGAGGAACGCACACAGGGTGACCTGTTTCCCTGGACAAAGACAAGGCAATTGGGCTGTTCTCCTTCAGTAGAGCATATGAAGGGGGTGTGAGGAGAACAGTGAAGATTTCAGTGACCATCTTACAGTGTGGCTAGAGGCTCAGCAACTCCTGACACAAGAGGACAGGAGGAACCTACACCCAGTCATGAGTTCTCAGAGGAATTCCTTCCACTAGTCCCTCACAAGAATGGGGTTTACTTCCGGAGAATGAGCAAGGCCTTTCCAAGAATATGGTGGAAAGCAAAATGATGTCTACAGGAGACGGGACCTCCCCCAGCCTGTGGTCCTAGTCACTGACAGAGGTGGAGAAGCACCTGCCTGTGTCCGGTGACAAATATGAAAGCACAGGCTCTTGGGAGGTGGGGGGTGGGAAGGAGTCCTGATTCAGAGTTTCACATTTCTGTGACATAAATACATCTAGCACAGTCAATTTTAAGCTAGAAATGAAATGCAAAGTGGCTTGTGTTTCTAAAGACTTATTGCTACCCCAGTACACTTTACATCTGCCACTAAGTAGGCCACAGAAAATCCTATTTTCCTCATCTCCACCATATGCCAAATGAGAGTCAAACAGAAGGTCTAATAAAACAAAGGTAGGCAAAGCAAAGCAAAACCAACCCCACACCATCAGAACAACTGTATCTTTGATGGGCTATCAGTAGAGTGGGATCCGGGGGCTGTATTAGTCACAGTACTATAACACAGTAATAAACAACTTACACGGGTGGACTGTATATGTTGGCCCTGGATCCAGAGCTTTCAGTTCAGTCCTAGGCCCACTGATTCCAGGACCACGGTGAGGCAGAATGTCCTTGCAGTGGAAGTGCTTGGTAAGCTGTTCATTTTGTGACAGACAGGGGACAGAGGAGGGATTAGGCAGGGGACTGGACAGGATGGGTCTGGGTATAGGTTTCAAAGGCATTCTTGTAGGCCCCTTGAGGTAGGTGCTCTAATGGTCACACCCTGCCCCCGAGTATCTCCACCCACCAGGCTCCACCCACAGAGCACTCTATTGGCTATAAAGGCTGGACCCCACCTCTCAAGGTGCAAGTGGGCAAGCTCCATTGTAGAGAGTAAGAGACCCAAGAGCTGTCACAAACCTGCCAGTCTCAGGCCACTCTGGAAAGCCCCACCACCCCACCCCAGGAAAGACTGTTTAAAGTCTGCCTTCCACTCAGTTCTTTGCTGCTTCTTGCCCGAGAAGAGGCAATCACTCTTCTGTGTCTCTCCCAACAAATCTCAGGTGAGGCTGTTGTACAATGTAGGTCTCCTTGGCTCCTGACTGGCAGGACACCTTTCTATTCAAAGCTGTAACACTTGCATTAGGGAGACCTTTTCTCTCAGAGCTGAAACATGGACAATGCTGCCTGTAAGCTTCCCCCAGCCAGGTGCCATCACCTCTCTGAACAGTGCCACCAGCTAGGGTGAAGATTTCAGCACACAGGTGGACACCTTTGATCCTAGCACTGGATAGCCAGTCTAAGGCCTGTCACATCTATATACAAGTTCCAGGCTAGTCAGGGGCACAGAAGAAGACTGTATTCCCAAACAGCAAACCCAAACAGAAAAGGAATTCAACACACAAACCTGTGGAGAACAACTCCTATCTAAACTATAAAAGAGAGAAGTAAGTTTGAAGGTTGGCCACTGGAAATTATCTGTATAGAAATACAAAGGTAGGAATATGGGAGAGAATAGAAGACTGCATTCAGGAGCTGACAGACAACATGAGGTGCAGCTGGTGTAAAGAGAGCAAGAGGAGGGGATGGTGGGTCTCTTCCTCCTCCTTGTCTCTGCTCTTCTTCGTCCAGTCTCCAGCCATGTGTAAAAGCCACAGTGCTCTGTCCTTGACCGTCCTGAGCAGGTTCTCCCTTTTCTGTCACAAGCACTGTCACATCTCTTCAAGCACTGGGTAGTAGTTTGAGCCCCTCGAGCCTCTGGGGTCTATTTACTCGTGTAGCCGGACCCTTACCTTTATGGCCACTCTGCCTCTTTGACTAGACCAGAAGCCGCTTAAAGATCTCAGGCACTTTCGGTTTAGTGTTAAGTGCTAGAGAAATGCTAATTAGCATGCTGGTATATTAATAAAAAGAAAATTCAATCCAGGGAATCATATTAAGGTGTCAACATTTAACATTTAATCTTTAAAACTACAAAAAGTGTTAGGCAAAGCAATAAATCTGGCTACAGAAATGACAAATAACCCCCACTTAACTGAAAAGTGCTAAATTAGGATAATGAAACTTCTAATCAGAGTTAATCAGTCTGAGCTCCAAAGCAAGGAAAGCAGTTTATATTAGCTATAGGGGAGAAATTCCATTTTAAAATCAGAAACCCATTTTTCCCTGTAACATAAGAAGAATAGACATTTAAGTTCTCAGAAGCTGGGACGTCTGAGGAACAAACAGGCCATGACAGGGAGCTTATAAGGCAGTGACAACACTGACACTGCATTGACAGACATCACAGACAGAATACATACTAAAGACGGAGCCAGAGAACCGGGCCCGCACGAGGTGCCTGTCACAGAGCCTGGTGACCTGAGGCTGGTCCTCGTGGAAGGGAGAACAAACTCTTACGAGCTTGCTCCCAACTCCTGCACAGGTACCAGGACTCTGCAGCCTAAAGAATTTAAAACTATAGTGGTTTTAAATTTATAGTGGTGGTGCACACCTTTAATCCCAGCACTTGGGAGGCAGAGGCAGGCGGATTTCTGAGTTCCAGTCCAGCCTGGTCTACAGAGTGAGTTCCAGGACAGCCAGGGCTATACAGAGAAACCCTGTCTCGAAAAACAAAACAAAACAAAACAAAACAAAACAAAACAAAACAAAACAAAAAACCCAACCATAAAGTACAAAGCTAATGTAAACAACGGGTTATGTTGCTCAAGACCTGCTGAGGAAGGTTTATTGACTCTAACAAGAAGAGTTTACACATGCTGGAGGACTGCAGGCACAGAGAAAAATCTGCCTTTTTTTTTTTTTTTTTTTTTTTGTGAACCTAAAATTTCTCTAAAAAACAGTCAAGGAAGAAAAAAAATGAGTGTACCTAGTTTCCAATCATCATCAAAATGTTTTTTGTTTTTTTTTTTTAAACAAGTAGGTAAATATATTCCACTTGAAATTTCACTTGGAGCCAGTTTATATGCTGAAAGCCCTACACACTGAGCACAGGGAGTATGCACACACATTCACACACTAACACAACACCACAGCTATACTCCAAGTTATAGTCTAAAATGTTCAAAATCAAACGGTACATTCAAAATTCAAAAGGCATATTCCCATAGAAATAACATTATGTAAACATGGTATTTTGGTTCACACACTAAATCACAAGAACCAATTTAACCCATAATGTAAATAAACAATGCTCTAGAATGGAAGCCTCTGTAGTTCCTGCTAATCCCCAGAGTCCACCGCTGAGAGGTGGGTGCATATTGGAGGTCTAATGAGTGCACTGACTACAAGAGGTTAGGTAAATTCCATGCTGATCATGGCTCTACAGACTTGACTGGTTGTGTTTAGCAATTTTCACAACTTTACAAGATAGCCCTTTACAGGAAAAAAAAAAATGAAGACAAAACTTGCAGAGAAAAGAGTTTGCCACAACTCCTAGGGTGAGACAGTAATGAGAGAAAAACCCAGAGCCTGACCTTACCTACAGTGTATACCCTTTTACTGCCTCCACATTAGGTCTTAGGAGGACAGCATTTAAACCAGAAGGAGCTTACACATTTCACTCGGGCAGGGATGTGTGCTTGGTCAGCCGTGCATTCAAGCACACCCTAATAATGCTGTCTATTCAGACACTATACCCATGCTAAACCCATGTGACTAAGGCTTGCTCTCTAGGGTACCACTACTGGGATATGGTGGAACCTTTAGGAGGTGTGACCTAGGGGGAAATCACAGGTGCAGGGCATGTTCATAAAGAGAATTGTGGGATTCCAGGTCCCTCCTCCTCCTCCTCTTCTCTTCTCTTTCTAGACTCTGTGTAAATGGGTTTCCCCTGCAGTGAGCTCCTGCCCAGCAAGCTAGAGGGTACACTGGTCATGGACCTCCACAACCCAGATCCAAATGACCCTTTTCTTAGTAACTGAGCTGTCTTGGCTGTTTGTTATGTGACAGAAGGCTGACTGACAGAACCAAGCGCTCAGGACACACCTGGTGATTAAGTGAAGCAGCCTCTCTCCCAATAAGTGTTGGGCTTATTGTAGTCCAAAGTATAAATGATGTAGTTATGCCTTTGGCGTTCTCCTAAGTTTCTCTTGCTGGGTTCCTTCATGTGTCATGTGCTCGCAGGTGGGCAGCTATTATAGCATCTGCCCTGTTCCATGAATGTACTGCACGTGCTGTTTAAAATAATTCGTTAACCCAAAATAAAATCTTAGCTCCTGAAAGGTGGAAACATCCTGTCTGCTAGGAGGCGACCATCATGGTTCAGGTCACACACAGCCCCTTGACATCTTAGTCATGTTTCCGTACTGCACAGAATAATGTGTTTGAGAGAGATTGGGAACCACAACTGATTTATAATTCTGGCAGTTTTAAGAAAATGGTAATGTTTTCTAAGCAATTCTCACTATCCCAACTCCCTCCTTTCTACTACACAACATTCCCAGCTTGTTATCCCTGGAGGCCATACGTGAGGCAAAGATCTAATACACACAGTCCTGTCAACTGATGAAACCAATGATAAGGAAAATCTATAAAAACCAACCAACCAAACAAACCCCAAAACCAAACAAACTAGTAAAAACCAAATATCTAGCATATTAATCACTTACCAATTTCTTCATTAAAAACATAATTGTATGTTATAACATAAAGGTATGTAAATCTAAAATAACCCAGACATTTTGTAAATTCACATTTAATAATATGCTGTCAGTTATAAAAACAGACTCGCAAACAGCATATCCAAAGGAGGCCTCTCTATGCAAAACTGGTGGTGACAGGATAGAAGGCAAAGATTACACATCCATCTGCTTTCGCAGAAGATTAGATAGACGATCTGCTTCTGAGTTAAATTCATACACTGTGTGTGTGTGTGCGCGCGTGTGTGTGGTGTGTGTGCGTGTGTGTGCACTACATTTACGTGTGTGAATATGGACATGCAAACATGGAGTGTATGTGAGGTCAAAGGACCACCCTGAGGCTAGACCTCACCTTGTCCCTTGTTTGAGACAGAGTGTTTGTGTCTGCCACTGCTCTAGACTAGCCAGCCCATGGATTTCCAGGCTTCTGTCTTTGCCTCCCATCTCCCCAAAGCAGGACTCCTGTGATGTTCACACTGCCTGGCTTTTCATGGTTCCAAGGATTCAAATTCAGTTTTTCACCCCTGAATTGCAAGTGCTTTCTGTCCACTTAGCCATCTCCTCAGCCACCAAAATGTAGTCTCTGAGAAGGCACTGTATTGCTGTTGCAAGAGTGTGCTTCTGTGCCACAATGGGCTAACAAAATAGGACAAAGCTAACTCTATAGTTAAAAAAGAACAGAAATGTATGAACATATTTTTTCAAAATGATCTCAGCACAACCGTGATAATGAATTGTACCTAAATGTTCTTTTCAGGGAAGACTGCAAGTCAGATGATCAGATAGCTCTGATGATAGTGCTTTAATGCGGGGCAAGGGGGTTACCAGTAGAATATCAAATTACCATCCTAAGTAAGTTGTTTTGTCATATAAAAACCAGTTTTCAGACCCTTTAAAATGTTCACCTAATAGGCTTTTAGATAGTAAAGAAGAACTGATAAGACAAGCCTAGAGTGTCAGTTCTGTCTTCTGCTCACCACTACCCAGTGAGGTGTAGTTGGGGTGATCCCTCTAAACTAGAAAGGCCTACTTCAGGAAAGTTTCCCAGGGATAGGGACATATTTTTAAACCTTGTACCCCAAATCAAACATTAAGACTTTGGTTTATATAAGTCAGAGGCAGGATGTCTTTCCCAGGTGGCCAATGGTGGCCAAGCCCCTAGAACCTCATTTCACTTTCTTCCTGTGGTTTGTAGAAGCCTTTGAGGAGCCCAGAGGGACCTTCTGGGAGACAGTGAGCTGTGCCACGGCTATTCAGTACTGTGGACTCACAATGTTTCAACTAGCTATTTTTCTTGAATATGTGTTAAAAACCTCACTCCCCAGATTGGCACTCCATGAAGCAAGGCCTCCTGGGAGACCCTTCAGGTCACAGGAGAATCGCATGCCCATCAGAAGGACAGTGGATCCCCAGCCTCCTATTTGCTTCCATCTCGACTTCTTCATGGCTATAATTTAGATATGAAGGGTTCTCAGATGCTCATGTGTCGAAAGCTTAACGACTAGCTGGTGGTCTACTGCAAAGTAACTGGCTAAAGGCGAGCACACACCTCACCAAAGGATTAGTGCATAACTGACCAGATTACATGGGGTGGGCTTCTGTATAGAGAGTAGGTTACTGAGGGCCTATGTTTTGCCTCAGGCTCTGGCCTTCCCTGCTTAACCCCTGAGATGAACAGTTTCGCTCAGGTACATTCTCTCATGGTATCCAGCTTTGCCTGGTCCCAAAGCAATGAACCTAGCCAGGGACAGACTGAAGCCTCAGAAACTAGGATCCAAAATAAATAAGCTGTGTTCTCAGGCATCTTGTCCCAATGATGAAAAGCTTACTGAAGAGCCACTTAGCGGTAAGCATCTTTTCTCTGTCAGCTTTCACCAGGGCAGCATCAGACCCAAAAAAAATCAATGAACTTTGGATAGAAACCTTTAACACTATGAACCAAAAAGCCTCCTTTCTTCTTCTACAGTGATTACCTAGGCATTTGATGGAGTATACAAAGGTGGCTAGCTCCCAAGTCCAAGTATACAGGGTGTTCTCTACCCATGGTAGTGAGCACAGTAGAGTCACGAGGGAGTCATCTTGTGAATCCCTTGGTGAAGATGGTGCAGAACAGATGAGAGCCCCAATACCCGAAAAGTACACAGATCTGGCCTTGGCCCACCTCACTTTCACCACAGCAGTAAAGCCATCAGGGCCTCCTGCAGTTGCAGGGTTGGGGAAGGGGCTCCTTAAGTCCAGAATTAATCCCTGCTTAATGCCTTGTGGTTAGACAGCTGTCCATTCTCAGAAACTTTACAACCTTGCCTCTTTTCCTAACTCAGCATCCTCAGACTTCTTTTCATAGAAACACAGCTTTGAGAATTCTCGTAGAAATTGCTAAACCCTTATGATGGCATAAAAACATAAGCAGGGAACTTCCAAGTAAAAACATTTCATTTAAAAAATATATAAATCTGGATATTTATATTAAAATTTCCTATTTCATAAATAATGTTACTATATATATGAATATATGTGAATCACTTAATATATTAATTAAATAAGAAAAATGTCATGTTTGGCCAATAACATAAATACATTTTAGCACCAACATATACTAAATATATCAAAATGTCAAGATGAAACTAAATCCATATCATAGAATCAAACAAATTAAAATAGCTGCATATATTTTTATAGAATTCTTGTTTTCTGAATGTATAATATGACACATTTATAGTATTCGTCTTTTGTCTGAAAATGATGCAGTGCAGATTATAATTTCAGGTTTAGAGTCTAAGTATTTCTTGGAAAATTATGAATAGTTTTACTTCTACAAAATCAAAATGTTGGCTTATATAAAATCTAATGTTATATTTTTGAATAAAGTTTCCATTAGCAAAACAGAATGTGAGTATTTCATACAGATAATCTCCTGGTTTATACAATTACCAAATATAAATTCATTATTAGCTCCTCTGTTTTAGCTAGAAGCTTTAATGGCATTATACACTGCTTAAACTGCTCACTTACTATCTGAAAGGAAAGGGTCACTGACTGTCTTACTGGCAGCAGAGCCAGGAGGCTTGGGGCTGGAGAGAGAGTGTGGCTACATGAGAGAACACAGCACTCAGCAGGACTCTATTGACCAGGCCCCAGTCTTTCACCATACCTAGGGCTGTGTATCCTCTTTATTTTCTAGATAGGAACACAGGACTAGGTATTTGGTTTAAAACAGAAAAACAAAAAAACAAAAACAAAAACAAAAGCATTAATTTTAACATGGACTTTGAAGACTATAGTCACTCAAGAAGAAAGTTTTTCTTTCTTGTTCACTGAAGCTTTATTGATATTTATAACAATAACATTCAATGAATTTACATCTACTCCAACTTAAGACAAAGACCTATTTGCTCTGAACTGTCTATGTCTCCTGTACACACCTCTCTGGGAGCTAGCTGCTCTGTCTTCATATATATATATATCCTTGCGTCTCATCTCATGAAAAAGTGGTAAACAGCTACTTCAGATTCTCAAATCACTCTTACTTTTCAACTACTGCCTGCACCTATTCTCAGCCAACAATTGCTCTGGCTGACTTGACTGGTAATGTGTGCGTTACCAAGGCCAACAGATGTTTTCTTTCTTGCTGTGTGGCTGGCATCTGTTTGTATGTTTCCTCTTTCCCAAGGTAGTTTTATCACTGTGATGAATAACAGTCCTTTCCATGTACTGCTCAGGCTGCTTTGTGGCAATAGTATCTCTTTTGTCCACTTTTAACTTTATCTTTAAAAGTGTGGTTGCTCCTGAGGGTCAGTAGGCCTTTTTTCTTATTGTTCCCTCCTGATGACCCATGTATCGCCAAGGTTTCAAACATTCCCCGAAAGTCAAGGGAAATTTCTATCTGCAGTCTAGACCTATGTCCCAAGTTCAGCTTCATAAAAACATGTAAGTTCCACCAAGAGAGTGCCATATCTGCTTTGCTGTTTTAGTCCTGGCTTGTGATGGAGACCTGGTAGCACATGGACACAGAGTACCAACCAATAAATATTTGTTGATGAGATTAATATTCGTTTGCTCTCTGCCCTCTAGTTGGCATGTTTCTTTCTAAAGACCTTAATTTTACAGATGGAGATGAAGAGACAATAGCAGCCTCTTTGCAGGTATGCCTCAAGGCACATGAAATAGTGAACATACATGCATTTTATGAATTAAATGCAGTACACCAGAGTAAAGGATATGCTTTCAGGCTAAAATATTTACTCCTTGGACCCTTACAAAAAACAAGAGTTTGCTCATCCCTAACATAGAATAATGTGGGTTCAAGGAGATACTGTACAAGTTAATGGACAGACAATACTTCCTTGCATTTTGTTATCATCTACCTGTACTTTAACATGCTGGCAGGAGATGGCAGCCCACATTCTGGTTGATCCCCCTCTACTTAACAAAGGGAATCATCAAGACCTGACACACAGCACTACAGTCTCCTCCAATGTCTTTATTTTAAGCTTAAGAAAGTGTGATCCACTTTCTCCTATGTATATAAATGGAGACAGAGAAGGCACAGGTCTCTGAGAGATGGAGTAGAGATAGGAACTTAAAAGCCTTGACGACATCTCCATGACATCTCCATGAGAAAGCTGACAGCTGCTCAGTATGCAAGTCCAAGTCTACAGAAATCTACTCACTGATGCTACAAAATACATAGACTTTATTTGGGGGTAACTCTAAGATCAGAGTTTAGAAATGGCATATACATAAAAGAGGACAATATTTATTACAATAAAATAAAGTGCCAAGGAAAAAACTACACAATAGGGAAAAGGAATTTAGAGTCAACCACTCAAGATTTGAGTTTGAACCTTAACATATATTCCATTAGTAACTTTGGGCAAATCCATTACTTCCTGTGAACTGAATGTCTGTCTCTGGAAAGGAGAGTGGTCACCTCTGATGGCACCTTGTAGGTGACTTCTATGAGCCTGCGGCTTACTCCATCTTGTGATAAAAGCATTATCAACCCCAGGTAGTGGGTAGACAAGGAAGCTCAGACATGCTCACCTACTTGCTTAAAGAAACACCACTTAAAAGAGCCCACTGGTCTGCACAGTGCAGCCTCAGCTAAGTCCTAACCAGATTCAGCTCTTCTGCACATATTATCTTATATATGGTATATTAGAGCCTAAGAGCTAGGAGGAGAGATCTGAAATCCGGTTATGCTAGAATACTGTCAATGTACACTTTAAAGAGGGATGTCTCACCAGTGTTCTTGAGTAAGCTTAATCCATTGTTTTTTGAAAATAGTAGAAGAGAATGTGTGCCTTTCTCTGCATACAGTGAGAACACCCCAAATCTCAGAAGCAAACTACAGAGAAGTATTAGGTGTTGAACATATACCTGGTTACTTTGACAATTCTAATTTCTACTTACTCCACAGGGACTCTCCTGTCTCAGCATACAACTGAACTATCCTGGGTCAACAGCCCCACCTTACTGTTGGGAACAAAGTAAAGGGGAGGCCCAGGGGTGGGGGCGTGGGGGCATGGGGGCGTGGGAAGTGGGGGAAGGGAAAGGTGCCTAATGTCTGGCCAGAGCTCCTGAGCTCTGGGCAGGCAGATGCAGGCAGAGCTGCCGGATGCTTTTCCACAGGGTCCCGGGTGAGCATGCCTGACCCATGTGGTGGGGGTGGAAAATGGGCAGCCCCTGACTGGGGACCCACCCCCAGGGCTACCTTACTAGCGCCCCAGGGTTGTGGGAGAGAGGGAATAGGGGAAGAGGTTCCCAACACTGACCAGAGTGCGCAGTGGAACTTGAAGGAGAAGAGACTGTGTACGGTTTAAGAGCTTTATTATAAAAATGCAGGGGAAAGAGAGAAGGTAGAAAAGAAGAGGCGGGGTGGGGGGCTAGAGAGAAAGAGAAAGGAGAGAGGAGAGGAGAAGGCAAAGAGAAAGGGAAGAGGAGAGAGAAGTGAGAGGTAAGAGGACAAACGAATAAGAGTAAGAGAGCATGGTGGGGCTGAACACCCCTTTTTATGGTCTTCACTGTTGCTAGGTAACTGGGGAGGAGTTTAGCCTAAAGCTCAGAAGCTTGGGCCATTGATTATGTGACTACTGACCATGCTTCTCTTATGGGGGCTGTAGTACCTTAGGCAGGGGCCAGAGTTCCAGGAGCATGAGGGAACGCCTACCATGTCATGTAGGTAAATTATGACCATCGGGGTTCAGACCTCAGCTCGACTGGAGACCAGCCTGCAATTCCCCACACCTTACCTTTCCTTCATGGTCTCATGCACCCTCCCATGTTGGATGCATTGCTCCTCCAGTTCGTCATTTCTCTTCTGTAACTTCTCTAGCTTGTCACACAAGTATCTCTTCTCTTGACTAAGTCGAACTATTTGTGATCTAGAGAAGATAGGAACACAGAAATAGTAGATAGTTGAGATTTGTTTTATTAGTATCTATTTTTATTGTATAAATCTTAGTATTATCTTAAACTCTATATATACTTAAGACATAGTAATAAAAGGAAAGTTATTTTATATCAAAAAGATTGCAGAAAACTTGAAATGCTTAGTAGAAGGATGGATATTACACCCTAGAGACTCCAGTTACAGCACTGGGGAGGTCTGAGAGGTCACACTGGGGATCTAGTTACAATAGGGGAACTGGTGTTACCATACAAGTCCTTATTCTGAAAGGTAACCTCCTTGCCCTCTTTCCACCTTGCTCCTAGACTGTGCAGTCAGTGCTATAACAAGAGTGGGGGGTGGCCTGCATTGAAACCAGAACCAACAGATGTTTTCTGTAGTGAGAGCTGAGGTCTTCCAGGACATAAACTATACATTCAGTGTCTTGGGTGACAATCCCAACTCTTAAACAACAACAACAACAAAATCAACTCTGAAAACTAGATCAGAGAGACATCTAAGGAGAGTTGTGTCATTCTAAATGTAAATGTCCAGCACTGACAGCATTTCCTCAGGCCTGCTTCTCACCACTTAGAAATCACAGTTTTAATCTCTCCACATCATCAGTAATTTTTAAGTTAATAACACTTTTCACATAAAATTAGTTCCCTCCCCAGAAAGGAGTGCTTCATTAAACAAGGCCATCCTTTGTCCTTTGCTCTATAGGGAAGGCTTTAGATTTGCTAAGGGAAATCTCACCCCACCAACTCTTCATCCCAAAGAGCACCCAGCCACAGGGGTGGGGCAGACTCCACCCACCTCACTCCTTACTCCTTTCTCCTGCTGCTCACATGTATTCTAAAGGCAGCTGGCTCAGATCAGGACCTTCTCTTTCCACAGCTCAGCAGGCTTTGAAACTACCTCTTGTTTCCCCAAAAGTCTCCTTAGAGTCTGACTTTCTATGCTGTATGTCTCACCTTTCTTACAGTTTGCAGGTGAGACAGAGTGTACTCCCCTCCTCCCCCTCCTGTGTGTGTGTGTGTGTGTGTTTCAAGACAGGGTTTCTCTGTGTAGTCCTGTTT
Source organism: Mus caroli (assembly GCF_978045245.1). Taxonomy (NCBI): domain Eukaryota; kingdom Metazoa; phylum Chordata; class Mammalia; order Rodentia; family Muridae; genus Mus; species Mus caroli. The sequence continues at coordinate 174,761,970 of NW_028227256.1, read as the reverse complement.
GTCTTAGAACTCATTCTGTAGACCAGGCTGGCCTTGAACTCATTGCCTCTGCCTCCTGAGTGCTGCAATTAGAGATGCACAGGACCACCAAGAAGCTCATGTACTCACTCTGCACTTGCCTCTCCTCGTAAGAAAGCATCCACTCAAAATCACACCCAATACAAAAGTAATATAGAAGCCTTAGTAATATTTTGAATTAAGTATTTATTTAAAAAATAGCATAGTTAATATTCTAAACTATATTAACGCATGTGCTGAAATAAATGCTAAAAGGAAAAAAAAAATCCTTAAGCCAAATTAGGAAAAGAATAAAACCCATGGAAAAGAACCTGCACTTATTCTTAGGCTGCTTCTAAGAAGAATGGTGCCATTACCAAAGAAAAGTAGACTTTATAATATCAAAATATAAAATGCTTACATATAAAAAAAACCCCACATGTTTGAAAAGCCATATGTTTATGTTTAGATTCACTGCAGTGCTACCTATAGAGAGAAACTTGGTCTTGACCCAACACGTGGAAACTTTATCCAGAATTTTGTCATCAGGACATCAGCTATCTTGCTTATAAGACAGCAGAGAAGATCCTGATAATATGGCTATTTAATAGTCTTATTTATTGACCTACAATATAACATTTTGATAAGAAAGGGGAAACATTAAATATCAGCATGCACAATACAATTCTATTTTACTATTAAGCTATTTTGAGCATGCACCAAATATTAATACTGATAACTTCTGGGTGTTAGAAGTTTTCCCTTTTGATTATCCATCTTTTTCTGCATTTTATCGTCTTCACAGTGGATCTGTATTTTAAAAGTGCCGAGCTCTAAAGGGGCAGTTCCACCTACTGGGCAATAATGGATGCTCACACTCTTTGTTTGAATATTTCATTTTTTGCTGTCACATATTTATATAGGAACATATGTACTAAAAAGAATTTAATTCAACACTTGGCAAAATTGTACACGTTAGTAGCCTTAAAAAGTGTGTCTGGCTTTTGAAGTAACAATTCCCTTTTAGGCATCTCTAGTAAAAGAATCATTAAAATGGACAAAGTTATAGTTGTATTATGACTGTAACATTAAAAGTTGGAAGTGTCATAAACATCTAGTGAGTTATTATGTAAACAAATGATACAGTGGCGATTTTCTTTCTGGAATAGTTAACTAAGAAAAGTGTTTATTAATGGGACAGGTAGAAATCAACTGTAAAACTGCACAGACTATGTGCCTATCATGATATAAGCCACTTTACATGACACATTTACACACACATAAAAAATGATTGACAAGAAGCATGTCAAAAATAGCAATAATTATCTTAAGAGAGCAATGTCACAGGAGAATGTTTCCTAATTCTTCTCTATGATTCCCTACAGTGAGGTGTCTTTAATAAGCACAAAAATATAAATGTTATTTTTCAAGTACAGACTACTATAATATGTGCTGTTGTAACAATCCTTTCTGTGTTGTATATTTTGTTTTTCCCCCTTTATTTATAATGGCAACTTGCCTACCAGCTTCTGTCATAAAATACAGCCTCGCTATAAGTGTACATACATCATCCTTTATTTGGGTGGAACTGACAATATCGTGATACAACTAGTGGTTTGCAAAGTGAAAAGAGAAACAGAAAGCCACACTCACCCACTCCCATAGAAAAGGGAGAACGACTCCAATTCATTTTCATAGAAACATAGGTAATTTCTGTCTTTCCAGAAGCATGAACTTGCCCTGCATTTTATGTAGCAGCTACAGTGTGTAATTGCATTTACATGAATGGAAGACATTTTACTACGATAATTCAGATTACAATGATAATTGCTTTTAAAGGAAAAATATGACACCTTAATTTTTTATTCTTTTGGACTGTGGTTTGACTTTTGGTAACAATTAACAGAAGGCTGATGTCAGCCTCCTTTTGTAGAATATAATTTTTGTAGCAGCTTAACCTAACATCCTCTAAGCATGCAAGGGAAAAAAAATAGTTCAACCGGGTGTGTGTTCTTTTACTTCAATTAAACTCACACAGTTGGATACCTACTGCTGCCAAAACAGTAATATAATTTATACATTATAGTCCGCATAGTAAAACTACACTAAAAGTCATTTAACAATATTTATAACACCATAAAATACAGTGTTAAAATATATGAACTGCAATATGTACCAAAATTATAAAATTTGTTTCTCATCATCAGTGATTAAAACCAGGATCATTACTCTAGTGCAATACTCACAGCCCTGGTGACAGATTAGAATTCAAATCTTAATGATCAATTTACAATTAACAAGATAGAAGTGAAACAAATTAAACCAACCATTATATATAACGAGACCCCATGGACTCCCATTGTTCCTCTTAATTACAAAACGCAAATCACGAATACACAATGGGCAGTGCTAGACATCAATCCACAGGCCTAGCAACTCAGCAAGTCACAGTGACAGGAAAACGAAGAGAAGCAAAATCACACAGAGCCAGGTCTCTGCTCCTTCCTGTCCTTCCAGCAGGCAAGGAGAGAGGGGGCTGAGACCTAGCTGAAGTATGCTTGATCTCCAACATGCACTGGCTCTGTCGGCGTGGGCTCCGGCTCACCTCTAGCCAGTGCCCAAAATTCCCTAGGTTGTCCCAGAACAGGTTTTAGATCACAGTGCAAACGTGCCTCTAACATTTTAATGTGGATTTTCCAAATGTCTAGGGAGAATACTTACTTCTTTTGCTTTGACAAAGAAAAATCAATTGTATCAAAGATATTTAAGTATATTCATTTATCTCCCCCAGCAACCTTGTAGTCAGTGTACTACAGAATGTGGAGGGAATGGGTAGCTAAAGTTTACGTTCAACTAAAACCAGCCAGAATGTCTGCCTCGTGCCAATTAAAAACAAAATGGAATTAATTCTTTTGCCTGATGGTTAAAAACAAGCTATAAAAGATGCACGACATGAACCAGGATGTCAGTCTTCATTTTAAAATGGAACATGCCATTCCCAACCCCTGGGGGTTCAAGCACCACTACTTTCACAGTATGGGGAATTCATCCTGCTAAGTACTGGGCTGATGGCTACGGAGGCTTCCAAGACAGACACAGTCTTCACTGTCATGATACGATGTACAGTTTACTTGGGGAGAAATACACACACACACACACACACCACACGCATGCACACACACATGCACGAGCACACATACACATACAATTACAATACATTTTCAGAAAGCAGCCTTGCAGGAGCCTGAGCAGAAGCAGGCTATGTGGGCCTGGTGAACCCATACTGCGCTTCTCTAGTGACTCTACACGGTTCTAGTCAAATGCCCAGATCTGTAAGTGAAAAAGCACATTTTCAGTGCTCTGAATCCATTTGTTTAGTGTGGCCTTCTGAATAACGAAAAAGGCTTAAAGAAATTTTAGCAAGGAAAGGGAGAAATATCTTTTTATTATCAACCGAAAACCCCATGTTTTATTTTTATTAAAGATTTATTATAGTACTTTGAGAATAGCCTGAACCAAAACTACTACATGGATTAAAGAATTACTCTGGAGACTGAATTTACACAGTGAGAACTTTTAACCTCAAAGGCCATCAGAAATGATTTACCCCAAGAGCTTGGCACAGAGCACACAGAAGCACGTTCAGACGTGACAGGTCTTATTACATTATGCTTTGATCCTTTGGGGACGTATAGGTAGTTTCACATCAGAAGATAACATCCAAATTGAGTGTCAAATGGGCATAAAGGAGAAGGTGAGGTTAGAAACTGGGGGGGGGGGAGAAACTCGGTGAGACTGAGGAGAAACGAGAAAGCACACAAACATGAGCCCTTAACCACCACTCACTGCCTCTACTACTGTCTTGTGAAGCACAGAACAACTTTGAAACATACAACTCATGGCATGTTCACTACTTGGAAGGTCTGAGCTTTGAAGAACTCAGAGAATTCTGTGTGTTACTATTTTAATACCTCAGACTCAGAACCAGGTGTTACAGCCTGCCCCATTAAGTTGTGAGTGCCACCTTTTTTGGGTTCTGTCTAGCCCTACATATTTTCATCACAGACTTTGCCCATTAGAAAATGTTACTCATATCTTGCCCAGCTAGTGAAGTTTGCATGAGCTGCAAGATCAGCCCCTGTTCCTTAATGTGGGGTGAGCAAGCACTTTGCCGGGGGCTCACAGCTGTTTTCCCCAGCTGTGGGTTCCTCTGCAGCCCAGCCAACCACAGATGGAATGCTGGGTCTATACTGAGCACGAGTATTTTCCTGTGGTTAGCTTTCACCCAGTACAGTTTAACAACTCATCTCATAGATTTACATCGTATTAGCCACTATAGGTAACCTAGAGAGAATTTCCACTATGTGGGAGAGGGCTTAGGGTGTTGCTCGATGCTGGGCTACTAGACTAGCAAGTATTAGGTCCTGGGCCTCATTTTAACACCATAAAAATATGAAATAAAATTTAAAAAATGAAATACGTAGGAAAATATGAACAGGTTCTATATAACTACTACATTGTTTTATGTTACAAATGTGAGCATTTGTCATTTGTGGCTTTGGGTGTGGTGTAAATCCTGAAACCAATACCCTGAGGTTGTAAAGGGTGAATGTGTGTGTGTGTGTGTGTGTGTGTGTGTACACGAGCGCATACTTGTGTTTCTCATTCCTGTCATTAAATGTACTTCTAAATCCTATAACTATCCTGCAACATGACTTTAGAGGCACTTTTGCAAAGCTGAGGTTTAAGGAGACCGGGCAACATGGTCAAGGCTACATGTACAATAAAATGACTGACAAACCAAGATTCTAATCTGGTTCCTTCTGAATCCCAAAGAGTTCTTTCCTGAACAGTGCTTGTCACCCACAAAGGAACAGGCTGGCACCAGAAGTCAGACCAGCATGTGGAGGATAGCACCACACCTGTTTTCCCATTCATTTATCACTCATTCAATAAATATGCATTGGGTGCCATCTATGTGTCAGATAGGAAGGAGCATGTTTAGTGTACAAAGTAGCTGTCAGGACTGAGAGGTACGGAGGTTCAAGTTCACTAGACTAGTATCGTGTAAGACTGATTAAAGAAGGAAAACAAGGGCCCAGAGACATATTACAGTTAGCCCTAGCTCTCAGTGTAACAGTTACATCCCAAGAATGTCTACTTTTCTACAGGAATTTAAAGGTTAATTTTTCCTCCCTAGCCTTTTGGATACTCACCTCTCCTCTCCTTCTCTTTTAAGAGGCAGACTCTTGTTCTGATGTCTAGGCTGGTCTAGGACTCCTCGTCTCAGGAAATTCTCCTGCCTTAGCCACTGCAGGTGCATGTGTCTATATCCAGCAAGCCTGAACTTTCTTTAACAGCAGCTATAAATATCACCATGGCTGTAAGAAAGACTCTAGACACTGTGTAACAGCAATATGTAGGCCAAGACGCTAATTCTCCTACCCACAAGCTATTCAAACGATTATGCTTTTTATTCATATGTAAAAAAAAAACCTAATTACTTTTGTATGCTGCTGTGAAAGTTAAGAATGTATTATACCAAGCGTGTTTTCTTCCTCAGTGTCCCAAATGACTGGCCTTAAAGACCGCTTTTGTGTGTTCCTGAAAAACTTGGAAATAGACTAAAATGCCATCACCTATATCAACAGAAGACTGTAGCACTGCTTGACTTGTTTGCACTCTTTATTATGCTAATAGTTATCTTGGCCTTTGTTCCTGATTTTCATGGCTTTAAGTTATAAACACTATAAAAATCCAAGTACGTATACATAACCATGAAAAAAAAATATCTAAGTTGGGTTGCAGGAGTAGCTTGGGAACAGTATGCTTGCTTACCACACAAGGCCCTGGAGTCCCTCCTTGGGACAGAAAGGTTGTCTAGATGGACAATCACAAAAATATGCACAGAGAGATACCTGGTTTCTCAGAAAACTTATATCAATGCATGGCACATTTTAGTAATAAATTACGGTAGATTAAAATTACAATTTTAAAGCTAAATTTTAGCTATCAAATAAAAGTATTTATTCTAAAGATAATGAACAATGTTACCCAATTACCTACCTGCTCTTTAGTGAGACCTTTTCCAGTTTCTTGGCTAACATGCAGCATTCTTCTTTTAATTTTGTTAGAAATGTGTTCTGGGAGGTCAGCAGTAAATACTGTTCACTTTCTAGAAATAACAATAACCCACCAATATGAGACAGAAGTGGCTTTGGTCTGTAACTCTTGCAGTGCACGGTGCTAACGTGCTTCATTCAGATCAGTATGCCCTTCCTAGATCCACCAGATCACGGTCAGTGTCCTAAGTGAAGGACTTGTCATCTGGCGGGACACTGAGTCTTGTGAGACATTTATTTTCATAATAAACTTGTATACCAGGAACAATTTTGATCATATCAGCTGTGTAACATTTTAGCATGCTCATAAACTGTCAAATATCTCAAATGAAGTCATAAATGCTTATATCTTTGAAGTATGCAAGATATTATATTTTTATTTTGACAATTTTACTATAAACAGTGTCAAAAATTATCACAACCAGATAATTCGAAATTAAAACCGAGGAATTCTCTGCTGCACTGTACTGGTGCTTGATGGTTTTTATCTGCCCATGGTTTACCCCTTAGAGCTTGTACACACTCCAGTCATTAGGAGTCCTGAGAAATCTTACCATACTTTCATAGTGTGCGTTTCAGTAACAACCTGGCCAGAGACTAAGGAGTGTGCGATTTGTGTGTGCATTTGCAAAATAAATGATCTTAAAGATGAGTTTAACAGTCAACACCTTTCCCAACTCTCGGGTCCTGCCCAAACTCTTGGTCCAGGATTCTATCAGCAATAGCCAAGGACAATTTCCCCGATGAATTCCTCTTTGTGTTAGTTTAAAAAAAAAATCTACAAAATCTTTTGGATTTATTTTCATTTCTTCTGGCTAAATGCTAAGGAGAAACTCTATACATGAGGCATCAGGATAGCTGACTTTATAAGTAAATAAATAGTTACCAATAGATGAAATCATTTTTAACCATATCTTTAAATATAATATTCATTAAATCCTGTGAAATTCATTTGTAAATAATTTTCCCTTTTCAATTTTTACTAATGTTCGGGGGGGAAGCATACAGCAAACAAAGCAAAATAAATCAAGGCTCTAAAATTAAGCAACATTTTTTCTGGAAGAGACAGGATCAATTAAACTTTTGTTTTAATGATACAATCAGCGTGGAGTATGTGGTGTAGAATTATAATGGCTGACACTGTCTTGTTTTGACTAACACTGTCTGTGAACACACAACTCAAAAGCGAAAGGAACTACATAACGCCCTGACTGCACACATCAAACTGCCTATTTTCAAAGTGCATTTTACTTTCAAATTAAAGGTAAAGAGTTACTGGCCAACTCAGTCTGCAGAATAGTGCCAACGTGATGAAAGATGGCGATTTTGGGCCAAGCTGCCAGCTGTGGTCAATGCCTTGTATTAGTGAATTTTAACAGCAGTTCTGAGAAGCTGACGAATGCAGAGGATTAAGCATCACTCTCGACTGCATTGGGGGAGGTGGGGAAATCATACAAATGCTAAAAATGTTCGAAGCTGCAAAGATTAAATAAAGGAACATATCAATTTGGAGCCACTGAATTACATCCAGCTGCGACAGTGAATTAAGAACCGATTAATGGCTAAAGCTTTTCTCCAGTTTGGATGCTGAAGCAAACTCATTAGGCTTTTAGAGTAGCTATAATGTGTGTACTGTGGGAACTGTTCAATGCTATTCAGGAGACTCTAACTGTAAGCTCGGAGCATTTCCCGCAGAGCTTCTGATGCTATTTTCTTTATATAACATGTGTGCCTGAAAACCCAGCCAAAAGCAAGCCCTTTGTTTTTCTACTTTGTTGTGGTCTCTCTCAGCTCTACGTTTCTTGAACACAGGTAAATAAACTCATAATCCAGATGGTGCAACAGATGTGAGAGCAGCACTCTCAAGTCAACAGACAGTGGGCAATACTTCCCATTTTCTCTTTTAAACGCTAACTAATATGTAATTCGGAATCTCCGGTGCAGTTAGCATCTGCTCCCTTCGGCCAGCCAAAGGTTACAGGTGTTCCTGATGTCATTTCACAGTAAGGCGTGGGCCTGGCTTGTGAGCAAGTGCCCAGGCTCTAATCTCTCCCTACCACCCACCAGTTTTGTCGTGCTGGGTCTCCATTTGCTGTATCTTCTGTGTCAGCTCCTGTTCTCTCTGCTGGGCCTGAAGGGCTTGGGCCTTTGCTTCATTGCTAAAGCTTTGCTGAATGCTATCTTTTTCCAGTCTGCAAAACAGAGAGGAGACAGACAGAGACTTTATCTGCAGGTGCACAGACCTCCATCATTCCCCCACAGACCACAGACTGCAGACAGGTAGTAAACTAAAGCAGCAGAAGCTAATCTTTCTGTAGTCTCCCCATTCTGCAGGAGAGAGAAAATCCAAAGGACTCTCTCTGTACCATGTAGCACATACACAGAAGTCCAGACAGACTGAAGGGTGATGGTTTAAAAATTCAAACAAAATCATAACAATGAAACAGTTGTATTTTATAACCTGATAATTTTTATTTGTGTGTGTGTGTGTGTGTGTGTGTGTGTGTGTGTGTGCGTGCTCACACATGCCAGTGTGCAGGTGTAAAGATCAGAGAGCACCTTGCAGGAGCTGGTCTTCTTCCTTTAGCCCAGTGGGACTGGGGACAAGACTGGAGCCTTTAGACTTTCACCTTACAAGCACCTTTCCCTGAGGAGCCCTTGCCAGCCCTGACTGCATCTTCACAGCATGCATGCTTTCCGTTCTTTCTGTCTTGTATTATCACCAATCTTTCACCGTCCGGATGGTCGCTATTTTCTAAGACTGTGAAATTTTAGGAAGAGCATGACTTAATTCTTAGTCTTGGGAAATTTTGCTTTAAAACTAAGCCTCGTAGACTACTTCTGGTTTTCTTCCAAGATGTAAGCTATAACTTCAAATATACCGGCAGAGGCTGTTGAGAGGCCAGCACCACACGCCTGCTTTCATTAAGTACTTTCATACACCAGGCTGCACACCGTGAATGGACAGCAATGTGAGCAGGAGCTACTTCCCTCATCTATTCATAATGAAATTTCCTTTTGGGTCATGCTGACAGAATTGCAGCATGAGGACAACATCCTATTGGTGGCTCTCTTTATAAGAGAACTTCTTTTTGTTGTTTCACTTTGTTGAGACTGATCTCTTGTAGGGAGGGTGGGTGGCCTCAAACTTGCTACATAGCTGAGGAGTACCTTGGATTTATGATCCTCCTGACTCTACCCCCCCCCTCCAGTGCTGGGTTAGACACATGCACCATCAAGTCCAGTGTTGAGAAGTGCTGGGCACTCACCCCAGGGCTTTGTGCAGGTTAGGCACTTTACCTACACAGCTACAACCCCACCCAGAGAGGAACTTCCTAACAAGCTGAGGCTGAGGGGGAGCACGGCCCGTGTCACCCTGACACTGTGCTCACTTTGCACGCCACATCTGAACCCTTGCTGGGTGGGTTCTTCAAGCTCTATGAGAAGCAACATGAGGGTTTCCTTCAATTAAGGGACTCAGTTATTTCCAACTCTGATCTCCTTGTGGGCATTTCTCATCCATGCTGCTTTAGTTTACTAATTGAGATATTTACTGCCTAGCCTTTGCCAAACTAAAAATAAACAGTTTCATAAAGCTATCACTACCAGTCTATGTACCGCTGTGGAACTTCAATTCACTGGCTTCTAATTATATGGCAACATAAGGAAAGCCTGTACTGAGATTGGTCAATGCGTGTGTAGTGTTGTAGTGGAAAGCTCCAGAATGAAAATACACCCACACCTCACTCAAATGGAATCATCAGGGGTCCATGCTAAATGTGAAATAAGGTCCCTTCTGGTACTTCTAACAACAACACCCCCTGGATGTGCTCCAAGGTCTTGTCTCACACTCAGTTCCAAACTAGTACATCGCAACAAATGGATAGTCAGACGAGGCTACTTTTGCCTCCCCCTTCACACCACGTATTTTCTGGCTAAGGATCACTGCACATGTTTCTTCCTCTTCTTGGAATGCCCCAGCCCACCCAGCCAACCCCCTATATGATACACACTAGCCCTCTTGGGCGAACCTTAAAATTCTACCCTTTTTTCTCCTGTTTCTTCTAAATCAACTATTCTGCCCTGGATGACCTTGGTATGTTCTGCGTTCACCATATAGTGATGTCATACATTTGTTATCAGTTTAAATGTCTGTTTCCCTTATAACTTTAAATTTTCTCTACCCTAAACCCAGAGCAGGACTCAGAACATAAAAAATAGGCAGGGCATGCTAAATGACTGGATGTTTTTAAGCCCTAAGTTGCAGGACCAGGATGAGGGAGAACTGGAGGGAAAGAGAAGGCAAAAAAGGGAGGGATAAGCCTTTTGGTGAAGCGGGAGGATCTATTCAAGTCTCTATAAGCAGGCAAAGTTTTTAAGGTCTTAGAACAGAGAGCTCACACTAGTTCAGCTCTTAGTAGTACTGCATGCCATTGGTCCTACCGCTAAAAGGACTGACTTGAGAGCCTTCTGTACTCTTCTAGTGAGTGGCCATATCTGAGTCTGAGCACAAGATAGGGGCTAGAGATGTGTAAATGAGATGACTCCAAGACTCTCTGATGACTTTGCATCAGAGAAGGGAAAGCGGCATTACCAATAGTTGTGGGAACAGTCAGACAGACATTGCATGATGCCAAGGACAGACATAAATCCAACATAAATCCTAGCAGTTAGAAGCTACTTGGTAAGTGACATTATGAGCTGATTAAAGAAAGAACCACAGGCTAACTGAGCTATCTTCACTAAAGGCTGTTCTTCTGCCCTCTCCCAACTGCCACTCTACTTGAGAGGGTATATATGATGTTTTCCATGGGAGAAGGCGTGGTGCATTGCTGTTTTCTGACTTCCAGCCCTCTGCTGTTCTCCTTTCCCCTTATAAGATCTTTCTGATTAGGCCAACTTCTCAAGAAATCTTAGACCATCAGAACTGAAAGGACATCTCATTTTCTTTCATGTAACCATCTCAGTTTAGACCTGAACAAATAGCAAAACATAATCAATTTTGAAAATCCTGAAGGCCATAAACAATTTGAAATCCATTCATAAGTTACACAGTGAATGATTTCAATGCAGAAGTAAGAATGAAACTATCTTTGCTCAAGGAAAACTATTTTATAACATTGTAGAAATAATGTAGCAATGAACCTAAAGAGTTAACTAAAAACTACTCAGGTGTTCAAATGACCCACTAAGTGTTTTTCATTCTATATGTGAAAGATGTTATATACACTGAGCGTCATGTCTACTGAGGATAAGGCTTAGTGGGCCTTGACTCTAGAAGGGATTTCAGACTAGACAAAGACAAATAAACAATAACCTCTATGGTATAATAGTCTATGAGAAAGGTAGAGATGGAAGGCTAAGGTGTAGAAAGCTCGGAGACTAACCCACAGTGACTTGATTACCTCATGAAGACATCTGCTCCCCCTTGTAAGCTTTCTCTCATTGGGTTTCTCACAGTTACTGATGGTCACATTATAAAAGCTTGTATTTATCTCTATGTGGTTCTGCAAACCAAAACTCAAGCAATAGTTGTAGGGAATTTCTTAGTAATTATATTCACACTGGCTAAAAACTAGAAACAACCTAAATGCCTATTACCTGCTATATGAATCATATGTGTGAGATAGCCTAGCCAGAGAGAACCTAGAACCCCATCAAGAATGGAAGAAGCTATGGTACACACGACACCTAGATGAACCCTAAAAGCAGCATGTGTAGAGGAGTCATATTTACCATGTTGTGTACTTAGCACTCTAGACTAGAAAACCCTACACGATGATGGTTCCATGGTGCCAAACCAGGGTAGACCATGTTTCCAGGTCCTATTGATAGGGGAAGGGTGTGAGAGAAGTTTTGGGCTGACAGGAAAGGATCTGTGTCACAACTGTGATACCTCAAACACTTTATATACTTCTCACAACACATTCAACCACACCTAAAATTTGTCACAATTGCCATATGTGTCAGCTCATGCCTATGGCCCCAGCATTGGAAATTGTTGAGCTCAGCCTGGACTGTCTAGTAAGTTCCTTTATCAACAAAATTTGACTTAGGTTTGCTTCAATAAAGCTAATTATTAAAAGAAGCTAATACTGTAAAAATGGAACACGCCCCTTCATTCTTCCAGTTACCTCCATAGCTATGGACTAAGAGCTGGTTATGCTCATATTCGTTTGTGTTACAGGACTGCAGAGTGTAGTAGGTCCAGCTGGCCTGGAGCTCCCTGAACACTAGAGTGACCTGCCTTTACATTTCAAGTGCTAGGCTTAAAGGTGTACTACCATGACAGGATTTTTTGTTTTTAATAAAAGAGAATAACAAGGACTGATTTTCAGGCTTCAAAAATATGCCAAATTGTCCAGTATGGTGCTGCATGCCTTTAATCTCAGCACTCTGAGAATCAAAGACAGGTTGATTTCTATGAGTTTAGGGCCAGCCTAGTCTACAGGGCAAGTTCTAGGATAGTCAGGGCTAGATAGATAGAGCTTAGCTTAAAAACAAAACAAAACAATAACAGTAACAACAACAACAACAACAATATCCAAGTATACAATTACTTAGCTTTCCCTCCCTTTTTCGAGTTATGGTTCTGGTTGGCTATATATCCTAAAATATCCACAATGCTATTTATAATTTTATTTTCCACATCACGTATTATTTTAAATTTTGCTATTTTACAATGGTACAGAACAAAAGTGAGTGACCTGTTAGCTCTTCATAAAGTTATTGATAACCCTCAAGTTCAACAATCAGCCTCCAGCCCATCATCTATGTACCTATAGTGTTACCAATATCACTAAGTGGTGACTAAGACATCCCTCTCATCTGCCACATTTCTCCATAATTTACCCCTGAGACCTGAAATGCCACTGCTGCACATATAATACCTTGGGGTCATAAGTCGTCTATTTTTAAAGCATAGAATTAAGCACTTTGTGGCAGTCACCTCTCTGGTTGATGAAACTTCTAAGAAGCTGGGATTTAGCTTGGTTGTAGAATGCTTGCATAGCATGTCCTGTCTCTAGAGTCACTACCACTAACGCCATGAAAGAGCATCTACAAAAACAAACCTTTGCATGATTTACACGTTGACTAGCCAAAAACTATTCTGGAAGGAATGAAGAGAGAAGCAGAAGGCAAGAGTTTGGCGCAGGTGATAATTTGGACACTCTGTACCCATTTGTCTCAGATTGAGAACACTAATCTTGATCACTTGGTCTGTATCATGAACATGCTTGGAAATGATATTTTTATTAGATATTTTCTTTATATACATTTCAAATGCTATCCCGAAAGTTCCCTATACCCTCCCCCTGCCCTGCTTCCCTATCTACCCACTCCCACTTCTTGGCCATGGCATTCCCCTATACTGGGGCATATAAAGTATGCTGAAGGAGTCTGCAACTCTATAGGTGGAACAACAATATGAACTAACCAGTACCCCCCAGAGCTCGTGTCTCTAGCTGCATATGTAGCAGAAGAGGGCCTAGTCGGCTATCACTGGGAAGAGAGGCCCCTTGGTATTGCAAACTTTGTATGCTTGGAAATGTTTAATGACTGTTCTTACGGGTTAGGGAAGAAATCTTTCATTTGTAGAGTTAAGCAATATCCACTATAGACATTTCTACTACAACCTGTTTTAAAGTACCAGAGGCCCATCACTGCCCTAATGGCTGGGAAGAAAAATACATTATTACCCACATGAGCTGGTATCAAGCAACCTCATAATGGATGGGGTTGGGTGAGCTCTCTCGGATTTCTCCTTTGTAATTAATAGGCAATCTGTTGGAAGATGCTGGTATTATGCAAATATCTTATTGTAATAACATCTCATCTATATTGCATATCTAATGATAATGATGTTTCTACTCCATAATTCTTTATGCATATTAGTTACTGTTGCCTAGCTGGTTATTGTCCTGCTTGGAGGAATCTCCTTATTCCATGAGTTTACTGATCTCACTTTGGAGTTCAGGATTCATACTGTACTCAGTGCATGATAATCCATTTTGACTATTGATTTGAAGATTCAACTCATCCTGCAGTTGGGTAGTAGAGTCCCATTCAAACTGGTTATTTTGTGACAACTCCTCTTTGCCCTTGTATGTGTCAAGCCTTTCTAGGCCAGGGTGCCATGGGATCATTTTATATGGTCTCATGCTCTCTTGGAATCAGCATTCGCCCAGGAAGTCCTTTTGTGCATTACAGTGGAGAAACCAACATGTCTCACTGGGGCATCTACCTCCTAATTTATGTGGCTGTTAGAAAATAAGTGTCTCAATAATACTGGGCTCTTTATTAATCACAGGAAAAAATTTAAATCCTCTTTGATCATTTGATGAGTTAGCATTTACTAATGTGTATTACAAACTAGGTTCTTTCCATCTTTTATATAGCCCTCCTCCCAACCTCATTGGATAGGTTGCCTTTTTGTTTTCATTTTACAAGTAAAGAATCTTAAAGGTTATATAATATCTCTCAGTTCCTCAGTTAAAGGTATAACCTAGGATTCCCAACTCTCTGCCTCTGATATTCAGGGATTTGCTTCTCTTCAGTCACTTATGAGAGATGCAAAGAAACTATAGAGGGTTAAAAAGACTTCAGGATCCTATTTCAGTCAACCACACCTGTGAGTCTCATGTGTCTCATCCTGAAGGTCAAATAGTCCTTCCCACTTTCCCTTCTGCCCTGTATGTTTGGGGCCATCTCTTCCTAGTGTGTGTCTCTTGTGCCAAGAACTACACCAGCCTCTGCAATAACACTGAAATGGTATCATGGACAGTCTCTGCCTTAAGCTGATAAGACCTCTAGGAAATACGTTATGTACATCTATCTGAAAGTAAATACAAGGGTGCTGACCTTTGCTTGCCCATGAATTTATCTACAGCTCTTGGATGGTGCCAATGCAGTTGTATAGTCAATAAATTCTTAATGGACAAATGAGCAGGTGAATGAATGACTGTTAGGAGAGCATCCTAAGAATCTTCCCAGATGCATGTCTTTTTTACGGGCTAGAAAAAGTGATGAAAGAATTCCCATGTTAACTACAGATTTAATTTTGCTTTATCATCATTATTATTCCAAGTAATAGCAACACAAAATCAGTTATAACCTTAGCAGACGGCGCAGTATTTTCCATGTTTCGAGATGAACCGAGTGACTTGGCAGTGCCTGGCTACTGCCAACAGCGGCTGTGTACTTATATTTAAGTGAACATCCAAACTCTGGGGAGGGGTAACCAGGAAAGACCCAGGTTCAGTAATCTTCCTTCCTTAGTGGCATCCCCCATCTTTCGTACGATAAATTGCTTTCATTTTCCTTGCTGGAAACTGTGTCAGAACTTTAAGTGCAATGTTGAGATCTGAGCTTCAGATCCAAGCATGAGTCAGTTCTTGGAAAGAAAGCAGAAACTAAAAGGAGGTCAATTTCTTTCAAAGAAATATACACAAAGGAAAGGAAATATTCAACAGACATCTCAGAAAATACATCTCACTCCAAAAATGTTCTTACAGCAGTTGAAAACACTTGAGAACTCACCTTCAAGGCAAAGCAGGAGGCATGTACATCTAGATAGTGTCTGCTGGTATTAGACACATTCTAGTGACATTCACTTACAAATGTGTGTATGTGGGCGGGGGGGGGGGGGCTTATTTGTGTATTGTGTGTTCTCATACCAGGAAGAATTCTAATGCTGAGTCACACCAGCCATTTCTTAGAACCAATCCGTAGACTCTGTGATTTCATCCAGCACTCAACTTTGCCTTCTGTTTCACAAGACACAGTCAGAGGCGTTGACCTGACTTCTTCCAAGAAGTTCAGAGATCTGGAAGGGATACTCTTCTTTTACAGGGAGGATCTCAAGCGAGGGTTATTCAGATATTTCCTTTCTCTCCTTTAAGAATATTTGAGATGGCTCAGCGGGTAAGAGCACTGACTGCTCTTCCAAAAGTCCTGAGTTCAAATCCCAGCAACTACATGGTGGCTCACAAACACCTGTAAAGATATCTGATGCCCTCTTCTGGTGTCTATAAAGATAGCTACAATGTACTTACATGTAATAATAAATAAACCTTAATTAGTTTGGCGGTTCCTCAGAAAATTGGACATAGTACTATCAGAAGATCCAGCAATATCACTCCTGGGAATAGACCCAGAAGATGCTCCAACATGTAATAAGGACACATGCTCCACTATGTTCATAGCAGCCTTATTTATAATAGCCAGAAGCTGGAAAGAACCCAGATGTCCTTCAACAGAGAAATGGATACAGAAAACGTGGTACAATTACACAATGGAGTACTATGCAGCTATTAAAAACAATGAATTTATAAAATTCTTAGACAAATGGATAGATCTGGAGGATATCATCCTAAGTGAGGTAACCCAATCACAAAAGAACACACATGATGTGAACTCACTGATAAGTGGATATTAGCCCAGAAGCTCAGAATACCCAAGATACAATTTGCAAAACACATGAAACTCAAGAAGAAGGAAGACCAAAGTGTGGATACTTCGATCCTTCTTAGAAGGGGGAACAAAATACCCATGGAAGGAGTTACAGAGACAAAGTGTGGAGCAGAAACTGACCATCCAGAGACTGCCTCACCTGAGGATCCATCCCATAAACAACTACCAAACCCAAACACTATTGCAGATGGCAACAAAAGCTAGCTGACAGGAGCCTGATAAAGCTGTCTCCTGAGAGGCTCTGCCAGTGCCTGACAAATACAAAAGTGGAGGCTCACAGCCATCCATTGGACAGAGCACAGGGCCCCCAATGAAGGAGCTAGAGAAAATATCCAAGGAGCTGAAAGGATCTGCAGCCCTATAGGAGAAACAACAATATGAACTAACCAGTACCCCCACCCCACTCCCGAGCTCCCTGGGACTAAACCACGGATCAAAGAAAACACATGGTGGGACTCATGGCTCTAGCTGCATATGTAGCAGAGGATGGCCTAGTCGTTCATCAATGGGAAGAGAGGCCCTTGGTCCTGTGAAGGCTCTATGCCCCAGTGTAGGGGAATACCAGGGCCAGGAATCAGGAGTGGGTGGGTTGGGGAGCAGGGGGAAGGGGTTGGGGATAGAGGATTTTCAGAGGGGAAACTAGGAAAGGGAATAACATTTGAAATGTAAATAAAGAAAATATCTAATACAAATAAATAAATGAATAAATAATCTTTAAAAATGTTTGTTTTTTATTTATGTGTACCTGTATGCATGTATGGCATGCATACATTGGTGCTTGGGGCCAGAAGAGAGAATCAGCTACCCAGATGCTGTAGTTACAGGTAGTTGTGAGCCAAGTGCCAATGTGGGTTCTGGGAACAGAACTGGGGTCATCTACAAGAGCTGCAGGCTCTCTTAGCCATGGAGCCACCTCTGCCGCCTCACAAGAGGACGTGCTCAAAGCCACCTGTAGAACTAGTTAACTAGCAGAGCGAGAAGGAGACCTGTCTTCCACCTCCAAGTCCAGTGCCCTTTCCATTCCACAACACTGCCTTATATTCAGGGAACAAGTGTTTCCTCAAATCGTGTCATGCCCATCCAGCAAACACTTAGGCAACTTCTTTATGAGAAGCACATATGAACCAAGATGTGCCAGTACACAGAGAACAGGCCATGCCCTGGAAGAATTTCTAGTGTAGTCAAAAAAATAAACAATGTTTTTATTCTTTAAGGTGCAAAGCTACCAGAGTGTAGTAAGTATTGAAATAGGGCTAAATTCCAACTCTCTTACTCAGGTCCATGAAACAGGAGTGAGGGAGTGGCTAGTGACAGAGAGGGATACTGCCAGGAGGCTTATACAAGCAAAGACTCAGTCTGAGTAGAACTCGAACTTACAAAGGCTGGGGAGAACACCGTGACAGGCCAGTGAGTGACTACAGAGTGTGGCCAGCATGTGGACAGACCCGGGGAAGAGAGGGAGCCAGGTGCCTGTGGAAAACCGAAATCATCTGGCACAATCGGAGGCTGGAGTGTGTATGTTGTGGGGTAGCAGTGAGCAGTTGGTGGAGGGGAGATTACTGAAGAAAGATGAAACTAGAGATGGAAGCAGGAGCCAGAACTTGAAGCTATTTTTAAGGCCCTCGTCCCGAGGGAACTAGGGAGCCAATGTAGGGTTTTAAGCAGGAGAGTGTTGTGATCACACCCGTGCTTGAGAAAGATCACTCTGGCGGCAGTGAGGGAACAGATGGAGGAGGGACAGCATTAGAAGCAGGGAAGCACTTATTACTACAGCAATAGTAAGAGCAATTTCCACAATGGCTTCTTTAGATGTGGTAGGAACCACAGGTACACACTCAGGCTAAATGGCCATCAAATGTGCACTTGACTAGTTTTCTGTTTCACTTTCTCTCATTGGCCCAGGGCAGGAGTGGGTGGGTGATGCATTAAACGATTATTGGACAAAGTTACCATGAACTGTGAAGCACATCTATGGCCTTTTAAAGTACCATGTACCCAAAGCTCCACACTAAAAAATGAATACAAATCTGCTGCTACATAAATAAGTTAGATGATTTTTTGACTTTGCATCTTCATATCTTCGAAAATTCCTATTTTCCATCCATAATTTGTCCATGTAAGATTTGTCTAAGCCTTTGGTCTGTTTATGCTTTTTTCCCCTGTAAAATATCAATGTATTCAGGTATCAATCCATCTGATGAATAACTTTAAACCAGGCCCTAATGGGATCATTACATGGCCTTTTTCTATCACCAAATAAAGGATGTACATCATACTCAAATAATACTGAGCACTGAATGTTTCCTGCTCTGCTATTAAAATTTTAAATTAGTTTATAGGATATGAAACCACATAGAAAAGATTTGTTAGCTATTAAATTTATTAATATGGCAAACAGCATGAACTATTATTAAGTAAAATTTTGTAATAACTTATTCATCAAACATGATAGTAATGCCTGGAGTGTCAGCACAGATATGAGAGCATGCACCATTCGCAATAGAAATGTTTAAAATATACTGACTATTCTAATGCTTTCTTAAGCAAACCACACCAAATTCAATGTTCACTTTTAATGCTGGGGGGACGTTGTGTCTCTGGACCACTATAGAGCTGAGGAGTACTACACTTCCGTGAGAGGCAACAGAACTGAGTGTCTTCAGATTCCCACTGTCTCATTCAATATGATATCATGACTGAGAACCCCGAGGCTGACCAAGGTGAAGTTCTGTGTTGACATCACAGTCCTGAGCAGAGACAGGGCTTAAGCCTGGGCCCAGGTATCTTCTGGAGCTTAAGTGCACATCCACGGTTCAACACACCTACCAGGTATTCACTGTTGGGGGGGACATTGTGTCACTTGCCCATTGTCACAGTGAGGTAAATGGTGCTCTTGCCTCGGTAATTAGGATGTCATGATTTCACCTTTTTTCTGCTTGGCTTCGGAACCATGCTGGTGACAGCTCTGACCTCTGTTCTCCAGTCTCCTCTGCTTGACATTGTAGGGGCTCAGTGGTCCTCCATTTCCTCTCACCACTTCGCTACATCATCCCTCTTGCTATATTCTTCTTCTGTCTCCATCTTGATGACCTGCTCCTTTGTCTATCCTAAAGTTTTATTTTCTAACTCTCTTCTATATTTCTACTTGTTAGGCGTGTCTCAAGAAGAAGAATGTAAGCAACTGAAATTCCATAATACCTCTGAGAACAGTGGTGGGCTTTCATTGTAGGGCTATGGCATTCTTTTGAACACAGGAGGAAGAATTTAAATAATTAGGTCTACCAGGCTTGGCACCAGAGTCCCTTGTCTGTTAGCTCTGTGCCCTAGGGAGGTCTAATATCTTACTCAATGGAAAAAAAAAAAAAAACCAGGGTCTTTAATAGTACCTTTCCTTATAGAACTATTCAGATATTACACATACAATATTTTTGGTTTAATGATAACATAGTAAGTTCAAAAATAGTAATTAGTCCAATCATTATATGTATTCATTTCTTAGAAGATGACTATTCAAAGTTAAGCAGTAATTATAATACTCTCAATGATAACCAGTCTGAGGAAAACAAAACCTTCTGTGCTGCAGCTAACAGCTACCTAGGGAAGGTGTGTTGAACCATGGACGTGCACTAGAGCTCCAGGACACACCTGGGCCCAGGCTTAAGCTCTGGCTCTGCTCAGGAGTGTGATGTCAACACAGAACTTCACCTTGGTCAGCCTCCAGGTTCTCATTATCAACGTCATATTGGGATGCTGTGTGGTCTCCACATGAAGCAGTTAGCACTGTCCAGACTGGGTCACCATTTAAGGGCTGCCTAAATCTGACTAATGGTCTAGCATCTAGTTGTTTTCTTTATCAAAGTTATTTTCTACAACTTCTAACATGTCAAAGATGGGTAAGCTCTAGAATCTGGTACTCTCATGCTGGTACAGTCTATCTGCTCTTTTATCTTATTCCCCTCAAGAGACAGTACACCAGAACAGAAATAGTCAAAATGAGGCTTGGCTACAGCCAACAGATTTTTAAAAAGCAAAAATTACTTCATTTTATTAAGAGACCTTGTAACTCTAGAAATCAGAACCTGACATTTAAGCTCATACAATGCAGCTGTATCTATGCTATGCAACATGAGGGAAAGCTTAGGAACAGAGTTTACAGCTAGCAAATGCTAGTATAGGAGGGTAGTGAGCATCTGAGATGGAGCTAATGGAATGGCCCTGTGCTGTGAAACAGACTCAGATGGGGAGAGCAGAGCAGGAAGGAAGAGAAAGGGGCAAATGTGTCTTTAATCATGTGTTCTCCTGATCACAAACAGAAATGATACCATGTTCTGACTCTTCAATTAAATAAACCACACCAGTAAAATTAGTGATACCTGCTTTCTTTTACTTAAAAATGTGGCTATTAAGTATACATGTAGCTTACTTGCAATTTTTGTCTTCATGTGTGTTCCATGTTGGTCTATCTAAGGATAACCTCCTGGTCAAAGCATTATTTTTAACCCAGTTTCCACAAATAAAAAGAACAGTAGTGCTAAGATATATTAAATGCATATGCCCTCTGAGGACATACCTTCAAAATTCAAAACTTTATAAAAAGTGTTATTAAAACAACTTTTTTTTAACCTTGAAAATGTTCTAACTTAAGTCAGTCATTTTTTTTAAAGGGAGGAGAAAGGATAATTCTAAGAGGACAGTGAGAACAGCTAAGACTGAAGGATGTACCCCATCATATGAGATAAATGATGAGCCTGGAAACGTAACCCAGTGGCAGAGAGCATGCCTGAGATGTGTGAGCTGCATCCCATTATTACCCTTAAACAATAAACGGTATCCCTCTCGGTTTCTGTAAATTAAATCTGGTTTTAAGTAACTCTCAAAATAAACCTGCACACTTAATATTAAATTACAAACCACATTACAGAGTCATTCAACGATAGCAAGATATTATTTCTGTACATGGATGCAAACTCAAATACAATTAGAAACTGTTTAGCATTTGATCATCTTTATTTTTTAAGTGAGAAATAACAGGTTAACTGAGAGTTTTCTAGGGATTTCTGTACTCAATTTCCAGCAATCATGTTCCCGATCTTCATCATTTGTTCTTAGTCAGAAATGAACTCTTTCCAAGTTCTCCCAGAGACCATATAGGTATGAACCTGCTAGCTAGTTTAGTGAACCACCCTGCCTGGTGAGTTAATCTTCTGTCTTCCTAGTTAAATCTCTTATCTGCACCTTGAGGAACACAAATAAGCCACTGAATGGTTTCAAGCTTCCATAAAAAGCAGTGGGGTTGGATTTCTGGAAGAAATCTAATTTGAAAACCCAGAAAAAGGAGGGGGTGGGGAGCTAGGACTACACAGATGAATTCCTCTTGAAAGTCCCAGGCTCAGGCATCATTATCTTTATAAGATGGTTATTTATAGAAAACACACTGGTAGAGTCTCCTTGTATTTGCAGAGAATTAACAAGCAATAAATGCAAAGCTTTGATTTTAAGAGCTTGCTTACTACTCATGACATGCTCCACTTCTGTGGAGTGCATGCACATAGACGGGAGGCTGAGCTATGTGCTGAAGGGCAGGGGAAGTATCTCAGAGAACGATTTAGCTGTCCATCCTTTTAAGCCTCAGGCAGAGACTGTTGACAGGTTTATAGACCAAAGTATTCATACCAATGGTTTATTATATTAAATCTCAGAATCAGATTTGAAAAGTATTTAAATTCACCCAAATGCTAAGCTCAAAGTGGGTGGCATCACTGTCCTTTTTCTATGCACAGCCTAGCACAAATGGATTGGTGGGGGGGGGGGGGGTCGGGGGGGAGCAGGAGCTGAGATACAATGATGGGGACTTAGAACAAATAATTGCCATAAGACAGTTTATAGGTGCCTGACCATAAATCAACTCAGTTTTTCCTCTGTATCTTTAAAATCTTCCTTCTGGGGGGTATGTAGAGACTTAACAGAAAGTTTTCATGAAGTATGCATTTTTATATATTTACCTGATAAGTCGCACTGCCAATCAGTCCAAATGAGTAGAACTTGTAGAACACGAGAAGAGCAGTATATGTGCTAAGGAGATGACCACTAAACAACTGTGGCCTCGGGCAAGCCACTTAGCTTTATGCGTGTCAGTTCTCAGCTATTATCCCAAGTACCGGATTAGGTAAATACTTTTATTAACCCATTCATTTAATCTTAAGGCTAAATTTGTAACTGTACAAATTATAACAATGCTTTCTAGCTAATATGGACATAAATACTGACACTTAAACTTACAAACTTTTCTACTACCATGTCGGATATCTGTGGAGAAGAACTGCAGCTTCTTCATTTTAAAACTTTAAGTGGTCGCTTGTGCAGATGGAATAGAACACATGCTCAGTCAATGATGGTTAGCAGCAACTGAACTGTTATCCCTTTATTGGAGAAAACCTTGCAAGTTCCCCCTAATGAAAGGTGCTGGATGAACTACCCTGGGTACCGCACACTTGATGTATCTGGGGAAGTTACTTGCTCTGTCTTTGAAGGACAGGCAGGCAGCCCAATCTATGGGCTAAATGTTAGAGTGCAGCACTCATTGCCGTAAGGTAGTTTCTGTTTGCAGTTTCAACCCCGTGGCCTGTGTATTCCAGTCATTACTTCAAAAGGCAGCGTCATGCTATGGCACTGACAGAGGAAGACAGCAGTTGCTCTGATAGGAAAGGTGGCAAAACCAGCCTGTTACAACAGAAGCAAATGGACTGCAGTCCATCTCAAGTGGAACTTGAAATCATGTTCTAGCTTCCCTCGGAGACATAGTTGAACACAGCCTTACCCAGACTAAAATGAGAGCAAAAGCGCTCAAGTCCACAAGCAAATAGGATTAAATAAACATCTTCCTCAATTAACAAAGTTCGGTTCCTCGTATTTACTGGAAAAGTGTGTCGTGGATCCTAGATTACTTGGAAAGTCAAAGCGTTCCAGGCCTCCAGACTTAGTCAAATGCACTCTGCTCGATGCAGGCTGCTCTGGGGCAGACTGTGAACAATTTCCTGTCTCTAGTCTCTATGACCATGTGCAGACAGTAGGTTCTGAAAACCTGAAACCAGCCGTCCATTTTTGTTGTCATCTTTGATATTGTTTCCCAATAGCTCCTCCTCCACTGGCATCCTCTTACTGGTCACATAATACAGGAAACTTTTCAAACAGTGTGGGAGACAAAGGCTCACGTGAGCAGCACGCACAGTATGAGCAAAGATATTAATGAGGATGGAAGAAAGTTTAATTTTAAATTGTCCAAGAAAACAAGAAAGCCCTCTCTTCTTGCCCCCCCCCCCATTCGTTATCCCTATTTCAAGCTGTACCTCAGTGTGCAGGAGTCTGCCTGTAAGCAGGCTACTGAAGGCCACGGGAGCCAGGGCCACCCCAGCAGCGCAAGCTGACTCGGGTGTTTGTGGCTGACAAATGTGTATTTTCAAGCACTCTCCTCGCTGAAATAACGTGCTGGACTTCACAAAATGAACAGAGACTCCGAGCAAGAGAAAACAACCCCCAGCGTCTATCCTAACATTGCAGACTCCTGGGATATTACAGATGTCACCCAACACTGCATGTATTTGCTTCCCATATGTGAACAAAACTGAAGCATCATAAGATCAATTTGAATGGAATGTTAACCTTCACTTTATTTATTTATTTTTTTCTTTTCTTAGCTGACGACACAATTTTAGCATTATCACAACGGAGCTTCTGGCTTGAAAAAATTAAATTAATGGATGGGTTTTAAAAAGCTTGGAGACTTAAAAAAAAAACACAACAACTTTCAAATATCTACACTTGATGGTGCAAAGAGCCAAGATGAATATATTTCAATTGCAACTTCCAAACTAAACTCACAAATTACTACCATTATGCTAAGTGTTAGCTACCCCACTGTGCAGTTTTGCTTTGTGAATTTTTACCTTCCTCTATGAACACTTTTAGCCACGGATCGCACAGCCTTTCAATGTTTTCTGCCTTTTCCTTTAAATAAACTGGCTGTGGCTCCTTCCATCTGGCTCCCCTTCCGTCAGCAACCCTGCACCTGTTCACACCTCCTCTCCTGTTGGATTCCACTGAACATTTCCTCCTCTGCCAGGGCTATTCTGGCACTGGCAACCTTTCTGTCATTCAATCCATCTGTCAGAAGTGAACTTTGTTTACCGCAAGCTTCTGCTTCCTTCTTCAAGAAGCGAAGCCCCTCAAGGTCATTGTCGAGTGAACTGAAGTCCTCTCCTGCCAGCCAGCAGAAGAGGAAGTTCTGTTGTGTAATTCACTTGTGAAAATTACTTTTGGGTTCGGGAAGACAATAATTTGGAGTTAAAGTAGTAAAGACAGGGTGTTTTAATGATCGTTTGTAAAAGCAGACAGCTGATATGTATTTTCTTCATGTGTGTCTGCACTTCTCATTATATTGAGTAGGAACTATATGCATCAGAAGCAAAATAAAAGTTTTAAAGTGAAATCAAAATATCACAAACAAGCTTACACTATGTAAAAACTGCTCCATAGTGTGCAGCATTAACTCGAGGGGTAAATATTTTCACTAATGAATTAGCCAAGGGAGAAAGTATTCCAATTAAGAAATTTTACACTAAAAGGCTTAAAATGTGCAAACACGTACCATTTCGATATTAAGCTAAGGATTAGCACACAGCTCCATCACTGCTTTGAAAAACTTATAACCCAGAATATGCACATCAACCACACACATTTTAAATCTAACATTGAAAAGTAAGGTTCTGCTGAAATAAGAACAAAGTAGAGGCTGCCAAGTGAACGCACAATCCCCCTAAGGAGGTGTGAGCTGTCTGACAGACCAGCTCTGTGAACAGCAGCAACCACAGAAATGATGGGGACCGGACACTCAGTTGGATGATTGTTATCCTCAGCGACTGGATACTCGGTCTCACAAGACGAACAGAACCCGCTCAGGCTTAACTGCTTATTAGTAGCTTCAGATACTATTACTGTCCAGAAAAGAAAAAAAAAAAGCAGTGACTCTCTTCAAATTTATGAATTCAAATTTAAAAGGGGAGGCTTTCTTGTTTTTAGGTATGTAAGCAAAGCCTTGTCAGAAAGCGAGCCTAAGCATGGCATGATGGCGGTTAGTCAGGTGGCGACAGGGGACTGTGCAGGGTCACCTGGAGATTGAATCAGGTCTCAGACGCTGACGCTGACCAGCATTTTGCAAAGTTTTTATAAATTCCTTAAAAATTAAAGAATTAAATCTTTTCTTTTGAAAATTGAAAGCAGGTTTTAGTTTTTAACCAGTCAAGAAAACAGAGGGAATTT
Organism: Mus caroli; assembly: GCF_978045245.1. NCBI lineage: Eukaryota > Metazoa > Chordata > Mammalia > Rodentia > Muridae > Mus > Mus caroli. The sequence continues at coordinate 174,736,063 of NW_028227256.1, read as the reverse complement.
AAAATTTAAACCTGAGGGTTTTGATTGGTTAAATATGCACAATTTATAAAACAGATTTTTCTCAAAGCAGTTTTCCGGACATGTGAAGGAAAATCATTGTGTTGCTAAATACAAAGCCAAACAAAATTTGCAGCTTAAAATTTAACTGAAGGGATATTTTTAGCACCAATTCCCAATATATTACTAGCCCTAAATATATTATTTAAATCCTTCTTATGTAATATGCAATAATATTTAATATGTGGATTTTGAAAATATGAGCTCAAAGGGGAGTACTCTTTTCTTCTCTCTCTGAAATAGAATTTCTACATAGTTTCTGCTATATGTGGAGAAAATTTCAAAACTGCTGTGCCCAGCAAGCTTAATACCTTTCTGCACATTCTTTCTCTTTAGGGCGATCTGTGTTTGATGGGCGTTTGGTCAGTTGGATCTCTGCTGCTGAATGGCACTGTGTTGGTACTGGTAAGCAGACCCTTCCGTGGTGGAAGTGCTACATGAAAGAAGCAAACATTAGCAGAATGCTGGTCTAATAGAGGCTGCTTGCACTAGGTGAAGGGACCTTGCCCCTCAGAACACTGATTCAGAAAGACACGTAACCTTCTTTTGGACAGTGATAGGTAAGAACAGAGACAAGTGGGAAAGATCGCTGAGTACCACTGTAGCGTCACCCCAGGCACACACGGGCGCTTGGATGCTCCCATGCACGGCTCCCTTCTGTAAAAGCAAACGGCAAAGACGAGGGAGCAGCATCAGGGCTACTCTTGCAGAAGGACTCATTCAGGAACTCAGAGAATATTTGCCTGCCTAATACGCAATGTTTATTTTATCTTCGAAATAGAAGGAGTAGGAAGGAGAAAGTTTGATTTGATAACAACACCTTAGACATAAATTCTACAGGAAAAAAAAAAAGGCAGCACACTTATGTTGCCAGGTTGCAGTAGAGAAGAGGGAAGCCGTTTCTAAGGGCATTACTAGGTGAAGACGGAGCTGATGTCGTTCACATCTTTAATGCCAGTTTTCCTAAAACAGCATATGGGTGTAGGATGCAAGGTAAAACATTTAGCTCCTTAATAAAGAACTGATGTTAGCTTCTCTTCATTCTGAATGCGCCTGCCTAGCTGCTCTGCTTTTCTAAGAACTACACAGGCTGGAGACACTATCATTTTCCCCACTTTATTGATCTCTGACTGCCAATGTTATTTTGACAACAGAGGATATTCATTTTTCACCCTTTTTCTCAGTTACCTTTAGGCAAAACCTGCTTTGAGACATGAAAATATTGCAGTACTGTAGGACAAAGACCTGGGAGGTTTTCATAGACTTGATGAGAGAGAAGACGGGTTTGCAAGATTCTGTTTAAGAGTTAGAAGAGACTAAATGACAACTTTAAATCTGCCACAATCATTTACTAATGTGCTGCTATATCAAATAAGTCTGATTTTTTGACAGCACCAAATTAGATTTATTGCAGAAACTGCTGCATAAATAGCATATGGCTATGTTATACCACCTATTTCAAATCCTGGTAATGTTTCCCCCTCCCCCCTCCAAAATGAATAATTTGAGCCAAGCTATAAACCTTCTGGAAAAAAAAAAGAGAAAGGAAGATACAAGTTTGAAAACAGACGTAGGAGACCTGAATCTTGTTGTCAAAGGTATAGCATTTGGATAAATGTGCTGACCTATCTGGAATTATGGCTCTTCAATGCACAATTAAATTTAACAGGTTGGCTTCTCATTTTTGCACAGTAATTTGATTTTTGTTTTAAGGTTTGGGCTCTAAATTATGCTTAGATTTTGTTGTTTAGTCCACAATTACACGGAGCAAAAAGGACGAGCAAGTGGCTGTAAGTCAACCATAGCTTGAATTAGGTTATTAAGAATTATTAAGGAGAAACGCACATATCACCTGGTTGCTTTTAGTTTTCATTTGTGAGAAATCATACCAGGAAGTCTTTTCTAATTTTATGTATGGTCCTGATGCTGCAAACTGTGGATAAAATATAGAGAGCTATCACTTGGCGTGCTTCAGTGGAGAAGGGAACGGCAGAGCCACACATGCTGCAAAAATCAAAGTTCCACAGAAGCTGACATTGAAAACTCATGCAACGAATTCAGAGATGGGCAGTTCCTCCATTCCCAGTCTCTCTCCAACACCCAACCCCACCCCCAAGTTTGAGACACTCCAACTCAATTCTCCCTTTTGAACAAAAGTTTCAGTGCGTCCATCGATGGGAAAGGCATTGCAAGGTCTTCCCGCAGACCAATGGGCACACCGCTGCACACACCGTGGCACTGAGCTACCCCGCAGGCTCCCTCTCTGTGGTCAGTCTTCCCAGCTGCCCTATCTGTTACTGTCTGATTAGTTCTGCTAAGGAGCCCCTCCCCTGCCAGCTTTCAGTGCCATCTGTTCTACACAAGATGGCTGCTGCCCAGCAACCTAACACTGCCCTCCTACCTGGCACCCGGCTACCATCCTTACCCCAAAGTGCTAACACAGGTTCTCGCTGCTGGCAGAGTCAGGGTTTCATTACTACTACTTTGACAAGTGCAGGGTTGTTTGTAATTTCTCTTTTATCCTGATTTTGATTGTACAACCACCTCCCACTGATTCAGTTTGCTTCAGTTTTGTTGCTCACAGATTTCACTCTCCACATTAATCTCCCTCTGGCATGTTACTGCATCTGTTCCCTTTTTTATTATTAATTTTCAAATTCCCACCATTTTTGACAAAAAGGAGGTAATCTACACTCTGTTTCTGCCCATTTCATTTTCTTTAATTTGGAAGATAAGTATGAAAGCATGCCAAAGAAGTTAATTCTCCGTTAACAGTTTGTTTTCTGGCATCCCTAAGCCTTTGTATATGAAAGACAGATAGGATAAATGTTGACAGAATCACAGCAACAGAGTCGGACCGTTCCTGACTCTAATGAAAAGCAAGCACATAAAGCAACATCTAAGATGTTTTTAGTGCTAGGAGTCGTCTCCAGCACCGTGACTCCCTCTACTTTTACAGATAAATTTTTGTGAAAGTCTGTCTGGGTGCAGGATCAAAATGTGGGTTCCTCTACAGTTCTGACGTGGGCTTTCTTTTTGCTGCAGATGGATTTCATTATTCCTTATCAGGATTATCATCTTTTCTCGGCTGAAACATTGCAGACCAATTCAACCACTAAGGATTCTGAATAGATGTCTTCTTTCAGGGAGAGAAAGAACCCAAGTGCCAGCAGTGCTCACAGTAGAACTTAAGGAGCCCTGGGCTGCAACGCTGCTGCCATTAGCAAAGGACGATATCAGGAAGGAAAGGATGGCTTTCCCTCTAAAGACAAAGACTAAAGTTAGAAAAGAGGGAGTACTCTCTGTAGCCTTAATTTGTCAACCCTATAACCTTGCCAACAAGGGCTACCTAGAGTAATGGATCATGCCCCCAACTAGCCTCAAGTTTTCTAGACTGAACATTGTGGCAACTCATCATCATCCTCATCATCATTTTACATGAATTCATTTTAAAGCATTGAACAAGCAGAAGCACAGAAGCATAGCCCCTCTCTCTAATCTACAGAACTCCGTGTTAACATGATTTTACATATCCATGCATCCTCATCAAGACTCAGATATGATTTCTAGAAAATGAAGGGCAGTTGACAGAATAAGGACGTGTCTAAATCAAGGAGAGCCAGCCTACTGAAGCAAACTGAGTCAGCTTCCAGAAGGCAGGCAAGGACAACCTGCTTACCCACTAGGGACATGGTATTTTGTTTTTAGATGTCATGTCCAAGTAGAAGTGCAGTCATATAAAATTCCCCTTCTACCTCTGGGTCCATTCTTTGGGTCAGAAACAGGCTCCAGTAAAGACAACAATGTTTTCAAGGCTGACTTCTTAGAGTACCTTCTCTGGAGAAGGAATCCCCCCTGGACCTCAAAACCCAAGCAACCCATTTTTCTTTCCTTGTAAACTTCAGGACATGAGAAAGATACTCAGTTCTCTCCGAGGTGATGGAAGCATGCTGGAGGCTACACGGAGCCACTGTGGAACATAGACTTCACTTAGCTAGCCGTCTGCCTTACAGGCTGCTCCCAAATGTTGCTTTAACCTATTAGTACTTGCTCTGACCTGAAACTGACTGCATTCCACTCCCAACCCCAATTGCGGGCTTATATGGTCTAACTGTGAGCAGTGTGTTCCTCATGAGGCTGACTTCAGTCTGTGTCAGATCACAGAGGAGACTGAAACACTTCCCAGTCTCTTAAACCATCTTAAGAGTCTTAATAAACTTCACGTCTTGGATTTATCAATCAATGACTCACTGTGTAATAAGCACGTGGTTCTTAAATAAAAAAGGAGTGCTGTCTAACAACTGACCTACTAAACAAAGCCATGAAGGAGGGAGGAGGTGGGTGAGAAGAAATTAAACACCATTAAGCTGATGACCTGTTTCCTTCCCTCCGTGTATCTTACAGTAGTATGGAGGACAGAACTTTCTTTTAGAAACGCTGACTTGGGAACATTATTCTACCACATGCTGCTGCCTTCCCCCTTCTATTTTCATTGAACTTGATGCTCCTTGTTGTTGAGTCAGGCAAGCGGTGTGGGCAATACGCTCTTGGTTTCCTCTGGGCTTCTTCAGGAGATGAGTTGGCTGCCGCTGCCGCCATGCTCCAGGCTGTGGGCCTGTGTGGCAGGGGAGAGGAGAGCACCCCCAGCGTCGATGTTCATTGCACACACATTTGGGTGGTGCAGAACTGAGAGTAGCGAGCCAGGGAACATTGAGCAGAACCTGCAGACACACATTTGCTGGCAGCCTCTCACTCAAGTCTCTCTGCCCAGGGCCACTCTGAGACCAGGGTGTCTCGCCTGTCAGACAGGTGGAGAGACCACGCATAGGCAGTGTGGGGTCCACCAGAGCAAAATGGAATGCCTCTGTTTTCCTGGCTCCTTGACAGCCTACTTTCCCTGATACTGGGTGGGGGAGGAAAAGAGGATGCAATTTATAACAGCACCAAGGCCATCTATTTTGAGCCTTGAAGATGTTGGTTGCACATATATTCATTTAAAATTATTTTTGACACGTTCTCTGCTTAATTTATTCATGAAAGGAGTACAAGAGGGGGAAAATGAGCTTAACTTTTAAATGGAAACTTTAGGCTAAAAATTCTTGAATAAAACGCAAGAGGAAAAAAACTGAAGTTAACCATGCAATATAAAGAAATACATTGATGCTAAGTGTCTTCTTCAAATGAGCCCAGTGGGGCTCAGGGCTGGGACCTAAGCTATTTGATAAATGCTATTCTTTTTCCTTTTTCCCCTTAATAGAAAAGAGCAGAGGTAAATTTATGTTAAACACCTGATGCCAAGCTTGGTGTTGGGGGACTGGAAATAAAGAGAGGGCTTGGTTCTGGCCACCAAGCTTAGATTTTACAACCCTCAAAATCTACCTAGCTCTAAACTATGGGTTTTTAATTTTTTTTTTATACTTTTGTGTGTGTGAGTGTGACTGTGGCATCTACTGGCCAACTTCAAACCCTCCTTTTCTTTCCTTTCCTCATTGTAATTCCAAGCTTCCCCTTATAAGACTCCTCTTCTTCATCTATTAAGGGATGTTCTCAATCTAACTCTACGTTAGCACTGAGACACAGAGTATCTCAAACTTCTTGTACTCAACCAGATTTCTTTGAGCTCCTGCTCATCTGTAAATCACTAGTTTTGTAAAAATGCAATACACTAAATATATATGCACATTAATTGAACTGCTTATCAACTGTTTAAAAATGATACCCACTCCAGTTTTAAAAAGCTGACTCATTACCAGTTGTGGCCATTTAAATGTACATAGGTGCTATGGGTATGTGTAGCTCAGTGGTCACTGTGTACATAGCATGCATAAGGCCAGGCCGGGAATTCAATCCCTAATGCAAAGTAAGAAAAGAAGGGCGGAGGAAGTAGAAATGAAATGTGTCTATACATAGCTATATTGGTTTCTATACTGACACAGTGTTTATGTTTCTCACGTCATAGACTAGCAGCAAGCAGACACTGCTATACGGAACCAGACAGTGTGCGGCACATGCTCACTGCACTCTTGACTTCTTGCTACTTGCAGTCAGAGCTCATTTTCTAAAGTAAACAACCAAGCAACTTTAAGGAATTGGCCATGCCTCTTTCGATTTATATTGGCAATGGGCAATATCAGGCTCAGATTAACATGAACAGAGAACTTCTCTTTGTTCCCTCTTCCCACTCCAAACTACTTCTCAGGCAAAGGAAAAAATTCGTGATCATATTTTAAAACTGACAGGGACAATGGAGCAGACACCCACCTGCTCTTTCTTTACCCAGGGTCCTTCACACCTTGCCCCCTAGTGATATAACTTCCGCTTGGCAAAGTGTGACTTTCCCCTGGGCTGCAGAACACCATATCCCAAAGGCATGCATGTGCATCTAGACACAATTCGCTTCTAAGGGAGTAATCATGGAAATGAAGATTTTAAAAGTGAAGTTTGGGAAGTCATACTTTTGAAATTTGAAATCAAAGGCATCTCCTTTGTCTTCAGTTTCAGAATGAAGGATTTGATCTGTGAGAGAGAAAAGTCTGAGCAAATGAGCTATCCTGAGCCAAGACGAGCTCTGCCATGGATGGTTCACTCTGGCACCACAATGGTGCTGGTGCCAGTCACCAGTCCTAGAACGAGGAGAGCCAGCTGCACTTGCACAGTTTCTTCCTCTGAGGATTTCTAAGAACTCAGCAAGTCTTGACCCATGCTGGTAGATTGAGCAGTCAAACTAAGTCAAGAAAGCATTTGTAGCAGTTATTATCTGGATGCTGAACATCAGTCACTTCGGCTTCTAGAATGCTCTAGAAAGAAATTCGTAATCACCTTTTGTTCCAGTAAACCTGTCCATGACAGCAGGATAGTCTTGTGACTTCTCTGCTGTACCTTTTTTCAATTTTAAAACGATTTAAAAGCTCAACCTGCTATCAATTTAGGTCAGAGATCAGATCTTCCCATATGGGTCATAAAAGTAGGTCAGAGCAAAATGATCATTTATTAGTATCTCACTTAGACTGTTGCTCTGAGAATCCTTTGAAAAATTACTTATGCAAAAGGGGACATAAGGACTTTCATGACAGACACACCGATAAAATCCGGAGCCTGCAGGTCTTATGATAGGCACATCTCCCATTAGTACTTAGGGCAATTCAGGTCCAAGCTGATGACCTGTTTCCTTCCCTCCGTGTATCTTACAGTAGTATGGAGGGCAGAACTTTCTTTTAGAAACGCTGACTTGGGAACATTATTCTACCACATGCTGCTGCCTTCCCCCTTCTATTTTCATTGAACTTGATGCTCCTTGTTGTTGAGTCAGGCAAGCGGTGTGGGCAATACGCTCCCATTAAGTACTTAGGGCAATTCAGGTCAAAGGCTTCCTACAGGAACTTCCCTCCAAGTCAGATGTGAGGAAAGGAAACAGAACTTAAAAGAGGGTATGTTAATAAGTATGACAGTTATGTAGAAGAGCGCCCACCACTGTGAGTAGCTAGTAAGTCACACAAACATTCAGAAATGTTTGTTTTAGAGTTTTGTTTCAAATTACCCTGACACATATACACACACACACACAGAAAAATCATATGGAAGGATTCAAATCTTGTAGTTCCATAGATTTTTGGATTTATTAAAATTAAATATGTACAGGGATTTCGACTTTTCTCCTTCCTCTTGGTAAAAATCAAGTCTAAGAGAATGATAGTTTCATTATGAACAATTTAAATGGCCAATAAAGGGCTAATAGAAATGGCCCTGAGAAGACTCAACTGTTGTAATGGATATTCATATTGGTATATGAAGGATCAGTGAATACTTATTTCTTTTTCTTTTAAATATTTATTTATTTATTATATGTAAGTACACTGTAGTTGTCTTCAGATACTCCAGAATATGGAGGCAGATTTCATTACGGATGGTTGTGAGCCACCATGTGGTTTCTGGGATTTGAACTCAGGGCCTTCAGAAGAGCAGTCGGTGCTCTTAACCACTGAGTCATCTCACCAGCCCCAAACACTTATTTCTATTACAAATTAGCATTACTGTTTTTCTCAGTTGTCTTTTTGGGAACAATCACATTTATCCATTTCCCTAGTAATTTACATAGACTTACAGCCTAATGAATAAGTTCAAAATCTGTTTCTATAACATATCAGTTGACTGACCTTAGATGACTCATTTTATTTCTCCATAAACTGGGAAATCAGGAGTCTATATCTAATGAAGTTCCCACAAGGACAGCATAGCTGGCCTTCTGGCCAGTTCCTGGAGCGCAGCACTGGTGCTCAGTGAGTGCCAGTCTCTAGTGTTAACTTTATTCTAAAGCTATTATGGGAATCATGACACCAAACAGAAACTAAAATGAATATACTCTTAACCCTTAGAAGAGATTACCCTAAAGGGGGATGGAGAAATCAAGAGAAAGGAGTTCTCTGTTCTACAAGGAGTCACTGGCAAGGCTGCAGCAGGGAAATTAGGATTCAGGGAGATGCTGAAAAGAAGATAAGGCTACAGTTAGGCTAAAGGAAGCCTCTGAGGTGTTTACTTGTAGAGAGTTGTGAAAGGAGAAGAGAGCCCACCACTGTAAAGGTCCCTGCATCTGGCTGCATCTGACTGGAAATCAGCAGTGAGGTTTAGTGGGGAGGAAGTAAGTGGGAAGGCCAGAGTCTGCCAGAATGAGCTACTATCCACACGGAGTGAGTGGACCTTGGTGATGGTCCGTCCAATGGACAGCTTGGAGAGCAAGATGGCAGTCAAGATGCTATAGATTTGACTCATTATTTCATCAGCATCTTATAACATGTCTTCATATTTATTTTTAAGATTTGGCTAGAATGTATTGCTCAGAATGTTGGAGAGTGAATGGGGAATGCTTACTTGCAGAGTGGTTCTGGACTTCAGCTGCCGACCTACACTAAAATGAAAGAAAGATGTCCTATTCCCATTTACACTCCTGGGTAGACCAAATGGATAAAGAATGAAGGAAAGGCGGGGGTAAAAACTGTGTGTATATATATATGAAACTCAGCCCAACAGCTAAGTTTGAATTTCAATATAAAAGAGTGATGTGTCTTGTTCCCTTGAGTTTTAATTGTCATCTTTAAATTTATGATTTTGGTTTTTTTTAATCAAACATGAACATAAATGAAGCATAAAATGCTTATGAAAAGTACTACACTTAAAAGTAGTCAATTAAGCTTTAGTTCTAGAAAGTGGGCTTGCATTTTTGTAGAATTTGTGTAAGTGAAGCACAGCAGAAGAGGCTTCCCAGGGAAGCAGGCACAGTCTTTTCTCTTAGGAACAAAGGACTTAGTTAGCACGCGTGCACTGCAGCAGTGACGGCATCTCAATACACTCTCCTTGCGGGAGTTGGTCTTGTCAAGCGGTACAGACAGACAGTGCAGGGGACTCTACAGACTTTGACTCCAGAAATTAACTCCGAACAAGAGAGAATGCAAAGGGACAAAAACAGCATTAATATTCATCCACCAGAGCTAGGTCACACCGAGACATTAAATGCTTCCCACTTCTGTAGTTTAGTAGTGCTTAGCACACAAATGGTTGCTTCTCAATAGAAGTCTGACAGGAAAGGAAAACTAGCAACATTATCACGATGAAACTAAAGTTTCACATTCGTAGGAGTAAATAGCCACAGGAACTGGGCTAATCGTGTGTTCTCAGTGCCATAGTGACAACGCTCTGAATGTGCACTAAAAGAGCAGCTATTATTCTGCAATATTAAGCATTTTTCCTCATAAAAGTGTTTCATCTGGTGGGGTTTTCCCTTGGGATCATACATGTCTAAGTGCTTTCTTTTCTCTCTTCCCTTTTGCTCTCTCCTCTCTTGCTGCTTAAATCAGAAGGTGTCAAACCATTTGGAAGATTATCATAACAAAATGTTTTTAACAAAGTTTGATTTTAACAGAACTGGAGGCATCTTAGCACTAACCCAAAACTTTGGGAGGTTCACCAACCTCTAGGATATTTTTTTCTCCAAATGCAGGCTGTTAGAGTAGTGCGTTTCTCCATCTGTCATCAGACCGTGCTCAGAATTACATTGTCATATTTAATGCAGAAGGGATCATTCCCCTTTCATAGTTTAAATTCAACATAGGATTGTAATCGGAAGACTAGTGTTTTCCTATTTTGTAAATTAAATTAAATATCATAAACTTAGGTATATGTAGACAAATTTCCTTCTACAACCTGAGGAGACACTCTGAGAACCGAACAAGCTCAGAGCTTGACGTTAAACTGAAGGCTGCCCTGGGCGCATGCTAAGAAGACTCCCGAGTGCTGAGTCTGCTTCTCTGGCTGAAGTCCTCTTTCTGTGTACATTTATATGTGTGCATATGTATGCACACATGCAAGTGCATGTGTTTCTAATTCACCAAACTCCCAGTGCTTACAACCTAGGGTCCTGTTTTAATTTTGAGTGATCTATATGCTTACTGAAGTTCACAACGATGCTGAGTGCGCCACAGCACATAGCTCATGATGAAAGCATTACAATTAGAAACCTCACTGCAGTAAACGTGCTCATAATGTTCGGAAAGCAAGCAGTCCCGATCAGCTTCATGTCTAATTTCAAAGCTCCTTCGGAAACACATTCCTCATTTTTTTTATCAATTCCATCTCAGTCTGCTGTTAGCATATCTCTTCCTTTTGTCTCTTTCACCACTGACAGAACCTGCTTATTTTCATAAATATATTTCCTCATGGTCTTTCTTCAACATTTTTTATTAGATATAGAATTAGTGGTGGTAGTGGCAGAAATGTCATTTGCTTCTATCGATAAGGAACCACTGAAACATTTGAGCACTGCAGACAAACGCTTTTGTAATACACCAGTGAGTCCCTGCCACACTCGTCATTCACGAGTCTGGCTGTTTTGCTTGCCACATCTCCACTTTCCGTAATATGCCTGAAAGCTGTGTGTGAATTGAATGACTAAGAGTAACAACTGTTGGGAGCCTGTGGCAGAGCCCGGTGGGCCGCGCTGGGTGCTGAGTGTGTAACGTGATTAGGGCATACCTGGTGAGGTGCAGTTGGCGCTCGGCCTCGCCCAGCAGCTCTGTGACTCGCAGGCACTCCTGTCTGGCCCGAGCTGCCTTCTGCTGCTCCTGTTCCACATGCTGCTCGCTTTCGCTCAGTTCTAGTCTCAACTTCTCTATTTCCTTAGGCAGACAGAGGGAGAAAAAGAACCCATATTAAACATATACACTTGAACTCAAAACTAGTTCCCTTTCATTTCTTCCACAAATCTTAATACAATAAAAACAATTAGAAAATGTAGACTAGCTTAAGTTCCATGACAAAGAAAAAAATCACAACTACAAGTGAACATACATGAAGTAACTATGGATTGTGAGAAGTCTGATTGAAAACATGAAACAACTGAACGTGAGTCATGGAAATGATTGATAATCTACTTTCATGCAAAGGCTTGTTCTTTTTAAAGAGTAACAGCACTTCCTTTACAATGTAATATATCATTTAAGAGATATGATCAGATACAGGCAGTGATCAATATATGACATTTTTACTTAAAAAGACAGATTTACAGTTTTGTTTGGATGCCATAGAAACCAAATTAAAGGTTAAAACAATTTGTTTCTAAGAAAATATGAAGTGCTAGAAAGGCATTAGCATGCTGTCTAATAGTATTTATAAACAATTTAGGGACAGACTCAGCAAGAGGACCGCCAGCCTGCGCGCGTGAGACTTCAGAGCTTACACACTAGCACCTGTACTGACAGGTGGGCAGAGCACGCCAACATTTCCAAGGCATAGATAGATATACATGTAGGAATGTGAACAGTAGCTTACTATTTGGTTTGAGGAAGAAACTCCTTATCTTACCAATACTCAAATGTTTCAAAGCAAAAATAACTTATACTGTACATATTTTGGATAGTTTGTACATTAAAGTAAAAATATTCATCACAGCGCATCTATGATATTTAAGCAAACCAAAGGAGTTGGAGATGAACAAAATGGACTATAAAAACAAGAAAAACTAAAGGCATATTTTCAACTTCATACACAATAGACAAGAAGCAAATTTGCTATACAAATGAAGTATGCTTTCATTGATCAGACAATTTAAGCGCAGTATTACACATGTTTAAAATGTTTTGGTGTCATTTACCAATATTCTGAGTGACCTCCAGCTACATTCCATGCATCAACTAAGATAATGCAGATGACTCATTTCTTTCTTATATTTATAATGCTATCTTCAGTTTATCCTCTCAAAAATTATATATTACAATAATATGATAAAGTAACTTGCTATAAGTTCTCAAATATTATTTTATTTTTTAAAAATCCATACACTTATAGGTACATTACTTTCATGTAGAGTAGGGTTTTTTTTTTATCTTTCAGATTGGAATACCAAAAAAACCCATTTATTTTTTAAAAATATTTTAAGTTATTAAAGTTAATACTGACATTTTTGCAATCTTACAATGAAATATAGCAAAAGATGTGAAACATAATAGGAAAGTCCTATTTATTTTATTTGCTTAGAATTTATGAAATTAAGTAAGTCTAGAAGTGGAGTTATGTGTTGGCATTAAAACTTCAAAACTTCACTCAATATTTGCTTTTACATCATGCTATTTATAAAAATCTGTGCTAAATATGAGCAACCCAGAGACTTGCCATCCTTTCTTGATCCAGCAGGTAAGAATCCATGTGGTAGATGAGACACATACATGGCGACAACTAAAACACAGCATGCACACACCCAAAAACACAGCATGCACACACACCCAAAACACAGCATGCACACACCCAAAAACCAAATAAACAAAAGCAGCAAGTGAGCTACAGAGAAAGCACACGTATCATAAAGCAGATAGGTTAGCAAGGGCAGGAAAAGTGGAGAGAATGAAGCCACCAAAACCCCATGGCTGAGACAGGATCACGGCATCAGAGACATGGGCTGCAGGTCATAATTTCTTATGGTTAGCAGGAGACAATGGTTTAAACAAGCAATTTGAGATGCTTAATTTTAAAAATTAGATCAATGTGTATGATCAACTTTAGGCAGCAAGGAATGAAAGATGAGAAATCCTGAACAGATAGCAGCAATATTCCAGACAGGAGAAGTAGAGAGACGTACAACAGAGATATAAGAGACAAATGGTGGCTGTGTAGAAAAAAGGAGATGTTGCTGGTTGAGGAGATACTGCGGTGAATAATCAATGTACTTGTGATGCCAACCTGAAAACCTGGGTGAAATCCCTAGACCCCATGTAAAAGCCAGGCCTGAAGGTGTCACCCTGTAACCCCAGAGCTTAGGGGACAGAAGGTTTCTAGGAGTTTACTGGCCAGCCAGTCTAGTCTACTTGACAAGCTTCAGGTTAGGAGAGAGCCTGTCTCAGAACATGAGGTGAGGAGCAATGGTGCAAAATACCTAACATTGACCTCTGACCCAGACACATACACACACGTGCGCACACAGAGACCAAACAGATACACTAGTATATTTCACTAAAAGGATACAAAGAAGTGACAGAAAGAAAACAAATCCCAAACTTCCTTTAGAATAGATTCACTTGGTAAGCATTCCCCAACAACAACACATGCACTTTATACCATTTTAACTTGACAGCAGCTGTTTTCATATCCTTACATAGTAAAACAGCTACACTAAAACTCAGTTAACCTATGGCAAAGAACACAGTTTCCAGAGCCCACACAGTCAGAGTTTTAGCACTTTCTGCCTCTGTGACCTTAGACAAGTCACTCAACTCTTCAAACCAAAAGTCAAAGTGATGACTGGAGCTAGCTCATGAGACTGTGGTGAAGACCAGAAACAATGAGATCAGCAAAGAATAACCTGGCAGAGGTCACGTGGCTGTCCCTAAGCACTCCTGATTGGGGGCTGAGGGTCTAGCTCAAAGTAAAGCACATGCCTAGGACATGTGAAGCCCCGGGTTTGAATCCCAGCACCACTAAGCAACAAAGCAATTCAATCCAACAAACCTCCCCTCTCCTATAAAAGCACTATCTTGGTATAAACCAAATAAAAATTTATCTATTCTGATTTCAAAATGCAAAATTCCTTTTTGTTAGGAAGATGGAAAACGGCAGCCTACTTTTGATTATGTGTGCCAGCAAAGGAGCTCACTGGGACAGATAATCAAAACCAACAAATAATCTCACCAGCTGGATGGAGGTTCAACACTTAGCTCTCTGAGTCAGGAAAACCTGCCATGGCACCAACTCCAACAGTTAGAAGAGAAATCTCTTGCCAGAAATGCCATGCTCCCACTGGCAGGATAACCCTGCGCCTCACCCAACTAGGTCAGCGCTGTTTCCTGGCTGTAGATTAGTGGCTCAGGGATGGAAGACCAGTGGTGGTCATAGGCCAAATGTACATTCCTCTCAAAGCACACTATTAACCTGATGTCCGCAGTGCAGTCTGACACAGCCATCTTTTGGCCAGCTGGGTTACAGGAGGCCCACATAGCTTTACACCTCACCAACAGGCATTCCTCAAATCATAACCAAGAGCTGGAAGAGGAGCTCACTGTAGAACCTAGCATGTGCTCAGCGGAGACACTATTCTCTGAAACAAAAGAATAAAATAAAACAAAAAGGAAATCGTGACTACAGTAACCGGAAGGACAAAAAGTAGAAGCTGCTATGAACGGCTATTTTGAACCTCTGGCTATAGGGGTCACAGGCCTTAGGGGAGAAGTCACTACTGCTATTCTGCTAAATTGGAACATTATTAAGTCTCCTAATGGTTACCTTTATTTTTATTTCTTTTAGAAAGGTGTCTGAGTATTTTGTTTGTATGTCTACCTGGTGACTACAGAGGAACAAAGACATCTGATCCTGTACAACTGGAGTTATATGTGGGTGCTGGGAACTGAACTCATGTCCTCTCCACGAGCTCTTAACAGCTGAGTCATCTCTGTAGCTTCTATATTCATATTTTAAATAGCATATTACTATGTCTTGATTTATAATATAAGAAATTAGCTGTCATCTCCTTGCTAGGCAACATTAGTAGCTGGCATGTAGCTACAGTCCTAGCTACTTAGGAAGCTGAGGCAGGAGGACCACTCATATGTAGGAATTCTGATAGCCTATACATCACTCTAAAGATCCAACTCAAACCCTCAGATAAGTTTAGCTATGAATCAGTGTTCATTACTCATACATTAGTGATTGATTACACCATAATAAATTTTCCTCTACTGAGACAAGCATTATTTTTTAGTTAATTTTCTTCATTAGTGTCTTATTTATTTGGGGATTAATAGCCTCGTATTGTATATGGGGAGCATAGCTTGCTTGCTTCTGAGCTGGGTCTCACTGTGTTGTAAAGGCTGGCTTCAAATTCTAAGATGCAAAGGATCCTCCCTACCTCTAGCACATAAATACCCGGGGATAAGAGTGTATGACTTCACTCTGGTTGCCCACTTAAAATAATTTATTTCTCTAAGTAACTGATATGTCTCCATAAGTATTAAACATTAATTGTCAAATAGTCAACTAATAACATTTTTGAATACTGAAATATCAAATTATATATTTTAACTTACTTCTGACCCTTTTACCTGTCTTATATCAATTCTTTATGCCAACCCTAATGCACCTTAAGAGGTGCTTGTTGGTCAGGCATAGTAGAATATGTGGTTAGTCTGAGCACTCTATAAAGTCAAGGCCAGCAAGGCTCCCCTCCTCTCAATAAAGAGTTACTACTTTTCCTAAGACAGGAAACTTAAAAACACAACTGTGTGTGTGTGTGTGTGTGTGTGTGTGTGTGTGTGTGTGTGTCCTTAGACAGCTGCTTACAGATAAACTGGAGGTTTGTCTGTGCATGACAACCCCCTACTTTGAAGACTCTCTTCCCTCAGAACAGTAGAGAATCTGCGCTGTCATCTTAAGGATTGTTAGGACACCACTGAAGAGTCTATCTGATTTCTAATAATTGCTCTGGAATTTGCTTTTTCTTTTCCTGGAAACTTACAGCACTGTTTCCCAGTCACTTTGCAGTTTAATGAGAGCATAACCTCAGAGAATACATTTTCATTCTTTGTGTCCTTGTGTGCAGAGACCCCTTTCAATAGGGAGGCTTGTCTAAGGTTTGGCTTTTAGTTTGGTGACACTACCTTGAATGGCTATTTTAAATGTTTTAATGCCAGACACTTTGTGTTTTCTAGATAGCCCTTGCACCATCACTGACCATGCTATTGACTGAACAGGTTACCTAAATTACTAATATCTTCTCCCCAGAGTCTAGCACCTGGAGTTACCTCTCTATGGAAATTAAGAAAACAGTATGTTGTGTCTTTATTCCTGTCCATTAGTTCCTGCATTCCCTTACACTTTTACATAACATCTATTTTTATTTTTTATATAAAATATCTGTTAGAAAGTACAGTGTTAGCACCATTTGTTGAAAATGCTGTCTTTCTTCCACTGGATGTTTTTAGCTCCCTTGTCGAAGATCAAGTGACCATAGGTGTGTGGGTTCATTTCTGGGTCTTCAATTCTATTCCATTGGTCTATTTGTCTGTCACTATACCAGTACCATGCAGTTTTTATCACAATTGCTCTGTAGTAGAGCTTTAGGTCCGGCATGGTGATTCCACCAGAGGTTCTTTTATCCTTGAGAAGAGTTTTTGCTATCCTAGGTTTTTTGTTATTCCAGATGAATTTGCAGATTGCACTTTCTAATTCGTTGAAGAATTGATTTGGAATTTTGATGGGGATTGCATTGAATCTGTAGATTGCTTTTGGCAAGATAGCCATTTTTACAATGTTGATCCTGCCAATCCATGAGCATGGGAGATCTTTCCATCTTCTGAGATCTTCTATAATTTCTTTCTTCAGAGACTTGAAGTTTTTATTATACAGATCTTTCACTTCCTTAGTTAGAGTCACGCCAAGATATTTTATATTATTTGTGACTATTGAGAAGGGTGTTGTTTCCCTAATTTCTTTCTCAGCCTGTTTATTCTTTGTGTAGAGAAAGGCCATTGATTTGTTTGAGTTAATTTTATATCCAGCTACTTCACCGAAGCTGTTTATCAGGCTTAGGAGTTCTCTGGTGGAATTTTTAGGGTCACTTATATATACTATCATATCATCTGCAAAATGGTGCTGGCACAACTGGTTGTTAACATGTAGAAGAATGCGAATCGATCCATTCCTATCTCCTTGTACTAAGGTCAAGTCTAAGTGGATCAAGGAACTTCACATAAAACCAGAGACACTGAAACTTATAGAGGAGAAAGTGGGGAAAAGCCTTGAAGATATGGGCACAGGGGAAAAATTCCTGAATAGAACAGTAATGGCTTGTGCTGTAAGATCGAGAATTGACAAGTGGGACCTCATGAAACTACAAAGCTTCTGCAAGGCTAAAGACACCATCAATAAGACAAAAAAACCACCAACAGATTGGGAAAGGATCTTCACCTATCCTAAATCAGATAAGGGACTAATATCCAATATATATAAAGAACTCAAGAAGGTGGACTCCAGAAAGTCAAATAACCCCATTAAAAAATGGGGCTCAGAACTGAACAAAGAATTCTCACCTGAGGAATACCGAATGGCAGAGAAACACCTGAAAAAATGTTCAACATCCTTAATCATCAGGGAAATGCAAATCAAAACAACCCTGAGATTCCACCTCACACCAGTCAGAATGGCTAAGATCAAAAATTCAGGTGACAGCAGATGCTGGCGAGGATGTGGAGAAAGAGGAACACTCCTCCATTGTTGGTGGGATTGCAAGCTTGTACAACCACTCTGGAAATCAGTCTGGAGGTTCCTCAGAAAATTGGACATAGTACTACCGGAGGATCCAGCAATACCTCTCCTGGGCATATATCCAGAAGATGTCCCAACCGGTAAAAAGGACACATGCTCCACTATGTTCATAGCAGCCCTATTTATAATAGCCAGAAGCTGGAAAGAACCCAGATGTCCCTCAACAGAGGAATGGATACAGAAATTATGGTACATTTACACAATGGAGTACTACTCAGCTATTAAAAAGAATGAATTTATGAAATTCCTAGCCAAATGGATGGACCTGGAGGGCATCATCTTGAGTGAAGTAACACAATCACAAAAGAACTCACACAATATGTATTCACTGATAAGTGGATATTAGCCCAAAACTTAGGATACCCAAGATATGAGATACAATTTGCTAAACGCATGAAACTCAAGAAGAATGAAGACCAAAGTGTGGACACTGTGCCCCTTCTTAGAATTGGGAACAAAACACCCAGGGAAGGAGTTACAGAGACAAAGTTCGTAGCTGTGATGAAAGGATGGACCATTTAGAGACTGCCGTATCCAGGGATCTATCCCATAATCAGCTTCTAAACGCTGACACCATTGCATACACTAGCAAGATTTTGCTGAAAGGACCCAAATATAGCTGTCTCTTGTGAGACGATGCCGGGGCCTAGCAAACACAGGAATGGATGTTCACAGTCAGCTATTGGATGTATCACAGGGCCCCCAATGGAGAAGCTAGAGAAAGTACCCAAGGAGCTAAAGGGATCTGCAACCCTATTGTTGGAACAACATGATGTACTAACCAGAACCCCGGAGCTCTTGTCTCTAGCTGCATATGTATCGAAAGATGGCCTAGTCGGCCATCAATGGAAAGAGAGGCCCATTGGACTTGCAAACTTTATATGCCCCAATATAGGGGAATGCCAGGGCCAAAAGAATGGGAATGGGTGGGTAGGGAAGTGGGGGGCGCTATGGGGGACTTTTGGGATAGCATTGGAAATGTAATTGAGGAAAATATGTAATAAAAATATTAAAAATCAAAAAAAAAAAGAAAGTACAGTGTTTCATAGATTCTCTTATGTTCATTATCCATACCTCCTCAGTTTCACCCAGGTTTATTAAAGGCTACTTTTCTAAAATGAAGACCGAGAGGGGAACCTATAAAGGAAGAGGTTCATTTGGGTTATGGTTGCGGAGCCTGGGAGCTCAGGACTGGCAGCTGTGTGCAAAGGGAAGCGCAGGCTCATACAGCACAGAGAACACAACTGCAGCCTTGCTTTACAAGACTTCTCATGTGCATATCAAGTCTAGTCCGTGATCATAGGAGCTCAGGGAAGAGGCAAGGCCTCCAAACCCAAACACCTCCACTTTCTCCACACTCACCCCTCCCCAAACTGTCATGTAGACAACTAAGACTTTAAAACATAAGTTTTGGGGGCAGATTTAAGACACAGGCAGATTCCTTTTTGTTTCTGTTCTTGTTTTCTCCCGTCTGTCTGTTTTAGCCCCTCTATTGTAGTGTAGGCAGTGAGTGAACGCACAGATGTGATGAGGCTTGGATAACACAGTATTTTATTATGTACTGTTGATCCCCTCCCCACTGACAGGAGGATATACTAGATGTCCCCAACAGCTCTGAACTTAACCACGTGACTTCATTTACCAATGGTATCTTAATATAAGCACAAATTGTTTGGTTTTATCTTCATGCTGTGATGATTCTCTGTGAAAAAGGCAAAACAAACAAACAAACAAAAATCCACAAGCAAAAAAACCAAAAAGCCATTATCTAGTGTTGCTGCTGCTGCCCTGTCAGTCTGAACCATACAGAGAATATACATGAAGACAAACAAAAACCAGACTGTGGCCAGACAAGCCACAGTCTGACGCAGCCACCCCAGTGCTGTCCAGATCAGCCAGGCCTCAGCTGCCTAGCACTTATGAACATAAGTATTTGTGGTCATCGCTATGAGCCTCTGAGCTTTGTCAAAGAAAACATCCTTGACTTTAAAGGAATAAGGACTAATAAACTATATATTATTTTGGAATTTCATTTGAACTTTGAAGTTGCTATATAAAACACATAAGACAGAAATCTCTGTACAGAGAAGAAACTGAGGATTAACAAAGACATGTTTAGGTGTTAAGAAGTATACTGGGGTCTTAACACAAACTGGTACTTTGTCTCCAAAAACCCTATCACAGACTATGAAGTAACCTTCAAAACATTTCTACCAAGATCAATAAACATCAATTTGGTATCAATTCATAAACACACACACTGTATTTTAAAAACATGAATAAATGTAACAGTAATCTCATGAAGGAATTGTAACCTTCACATATAAGATACATGTTCATATTTTCAATTTTTAATTCTTATTCTCTTTAAAGAATTCTTCTTGTGACCTCATAAAATTAGTTTTACAGTCTTGTAACTTTAAAAATGAAGATGTACTATATTAGTAATTTTTAAATTACATAGATTAAGAACTAATAGAGAGTTTCATTAAGAAAATTCCTATTGTATATTTCTCACAAATTTTAGGAGAAAAATACAAAAAGGTTATATTGCCTTAAACCCAAAGAATAATTTTCCTGGAAAGCAAATGAAGCAGACAGAGCTTATTAAGCCTGCTCCCAAATATTATTGAATTTAAAATTACTTTGCAGCTGGGGATGCTAGAACACTCTGGTCCTCCCAGCACTTAGGAGGGTATGTATATCTCAGGGCTACAGAATAGACTCAGCTAGCCAGGATTACAGAAACTCTGTCTCAAATGTTCTTAAGTGCCCTGTCATCTTTAATATAGGGTGACTTCTTTGTGTTACAGAAGGTAAAATGGAATAAAAGGACCAAAATACAAGAGAGTAGGGAGACTAGAATTTTAAAATCCTTGCACAACCAGAAGGAAGAGCACGTGGTTTTGAGGCTGACATAATTTGACAATGTCAATTTGTGATTTGGAAAGCAGTGGTCAAATTAATACAGCATGTTTTGAAAAGGAAAGCAGTGCATGATGCTGAATGGTAAGGCAGAACCATCTGTCGGATAACGTACGGATAAGGACAGACTTGCTGGCCACTCAATAGTGACCAATCTACAGTCGAAAGAACTTACCCTGATAGGATCGATTTCATCCACCTGTAATGCATGCTGTCTAGAGAGAATCTAAAGCTCTGCTGGGTAAAAGGCAGAACAGGATCATTTGTGTGTAATAATGAATGATGTTGTAGGTTTGTGGTCACAGCTACATTCCAAACAGCAAGGCATAAAATGTCTTCATTATCACAGAAGGTTCTAGTGACAGTACCAGAGTTGAGCAAAGAACAATGTATTTTTAAGACCTCCTGAGGAAATGAGTCTATGTGAGTGAAAGGATAAGTGGCCCCTGAATCGTTTTGGAAAGGACTCACAACGGTGCCTTTCACTGCAGCAGATACAGAGGTTTGCTAAGCCCATTCTAGGGATCCTCTTCACAGCTACTGTCGGTGGTGGCATGTAACACTGGTTCACATGTTTTTATTGTATGCCTGAGAACAACACTGATACCATATGTCCAGGCACTGCTTTAGCATTCTGTATTTTAAAATTTCGTTTTGTGTTCATGACAACCTTGTAAAAATAAGCATTCTATTTCTGTTTCACAGGTGAGAAGACTGAAGCACACAGATGTTAAGGAACTTATAGAGGATTATATAGTGTGAAGCTAGGATGAAAAATGGGTTAGACTGATTTCAAGTCTCAATCTTTCTATTATACCACTCTGCCTCTCTAAACACGTGATAAAAGGGGTTGTTCTTCCCGGTCTCAGCAATGTAAGTAGTTTAGTTTACTCCAGACAAAATATCAGGTCATTTATAAACTCTACATTTTTTTTCTTTAAAATTTGTTGCATTTTTACCCCTAATTCTGTCATGTACTTTCATTATCCTAAAAGTTTTAAACATAACAATCTTCCAGGTATGGTACACTTATAGATTCACATTGTAACCACCACAGGCAGAAAGATCTTGAATGTAGTATTGTTAAAAATAAAGGAACATTAAGATAAACTAGATGAGGTAAATTTTCAAAGGGGATGTGATTTTGAAAAGCTATGAAAGAAAAAAGAAGTAATAATTTTTTTCCAATGATGCATGGCCAAGAGTAGTTAATGTTTTGTGAACATGACTAAGAGTGAGCAGGATCACAGATGGGAATGGATAAGGATTGCCCAAAAGTGTAGACTAAAATGAGGTAGCATTAGACAAGATGATTCTGAGGCGAGAGATGATTCAGCTGAGAAAGGGTTAACTCTTCCAATTTTGAAAAAAAAAAAAAGGGGGGGGGTGAAACAAATGAAGAATCCATAACAGGACTGTGTATGTCCTTATTGTTGATAACACCATTCATCAAGAGGAGTTTTGTTTAGTTTTACAGAATCAGGTATGAGTGCCCTCCCTGTGATAGCTTTAAGTCCAGTCTGACAGCTGTTGGTTGGACATATCTTGCCAGAGCAGTCATTACTGTTTGCAAGACATTGACAGCTCTTTGTGTCCCAATGTAGTTAGCACCTTCTCACACTATGAGAGGTAGGTTGGGGGAGGGGCATCCAGGTTGATACCAGCTTGATTTCTCCCTATCCTGTGACAAAAGTATGCAGAGTGTCTTATTCTCAAGTTTTGGCAGCCATCCAAGAACAACAACAACAATATCCTGGTTTTGTTTGGGTGTGTGTGTGTGGGGGGGGTCTTAGAAGCCAACAACTCCAAAGTAGCTATACCACAACAGGCACCAGGTTTTTGGTAGTCTATGGACTTGGGGGGCATCATACCCCATATTAGAGGCCCTAGTCCCTAGGAAACATCCTACTATCATTTTGCTAAATTGATATGGTATCTAATTGCCACTTAAAAACATATCTTTATATACACAGATCAGCGCATCCCTCATCCCTCAACAAAGAGGATTCTTTGCAATGGATGGAGGCTACTACAGAGAGTCACAAGTAGTACAGAGAATAAGTGTTTATGGAATGTTCGGCCCCAGAATGAGGGATCTGTAACACAACCTCAATACTCAACTCTTATGGAACATCAAGGAAGAGGAAGCAGAAAGGATGTGAGAGCCAGATGACCAGGTGAACTGCTGTGAAAATGTATCTTCTGAACACGCAAGGATGCTACACTCATGACCACACAGCAGCTGTGGTTGCTGAACAAGGCCTGCCCCAGGTCCCACCAGTCTGCATCCCAGTGTGGATGTGGGAAGAGCTCGCTAGGCACCACCCCTAGTTGAGGGCTGAGGAAGGAAGAATCAGTTTTGTTCAGGGATGAGCTCGCTAATAGGCTGTCCATGCCTAAGTGGTTAGCCCTACTCTCCTCATGGGCATACAGGCAACAATGACAGACCTTGGTAGAATTTTTATATAAAATTATATATCATCATCATCATCATTATTATTATACTATTATAGAAGATAAGGAAATGAATTTAACAGGGACATATGGGGAACATTGGAAGAGTTGGAGGGGAGAAGAGATGAATATAATCAAAATGAAATGTACGTGTGTATGAAAAAATGTGGAGATTTTAAATTCTTAGAATCAGGTTTTCATTGTTTGAATATAAGCAACTGCTTTGAAAGCTGAGTTATAAAAAGACAACTGCCACTCACAGTGATGGTAAGAACCCACCACTTCAGAAGTACACCTGTCTGCAACCTGCCCGGGATGGATCATCCATTTTCTACCTGGAAAGTCCTCAGTTTCTGGAGTTGAGTGTCAGTACCTTGTAATGGATGCAATCCCACATAATATTCTAATTTCATTCATTTTGGTGAGGACTGCTGTAAGACATGGCACACACCAGTCTGCTGAGTGTGTCCATCCATAGCACATGCACACCTCCCATGATACAAGCATCTCACAATACTAAATGTAATGTCATCAAAGAAATAAGGCTAACTGTCACATAAAACCAGCTCCATACAAAAACCAACTGGTTTATCTGTTTCTCTCTGAATAAAGAACAACCTATCCCAACAGTAGTAGAAAGAGTATATAAAAATTTGAGAAAGGGTAAGTGTGCTAGTTAGTTGTTTTTGGGGGGCTTGTGGGGCAACTAGATACACACTGAAAGGCATCTGTGAAAAAAAGAACCTCATTTTAAAAAATCCCGCCCCGCCCCACAGACCTGCCTATAGACCAATTTGACTAATGACTGATGTAGGAAGCTTCAGCCCACTGTGGTAGGCACCACCTCTATGCAGATGGTCCTAGAAACCTAAGCAAAGCAAACAAGCCATGGTGGGGAAGGGGGGGGCAGACGGGGGAAGGAGTAGGGAGCTACTAAGCCCTATTTCTCCATGACACCTACTTTATTTCCTGCCTCCAGGTTCGTGCCTTGGGTTTCTTCCATGACTTCCCTTCATGATAGACTAAGATGTAAGCTGACATAAAACCTTTCCTCTCCAGGTTGCTTTTGGTCATGGTGTTTGATTACAGCAGCATAAAGCAAACTAAGTCCGTATGAATGTTTGCAGTCTGAAAGGAAAATGTGGCACTAGACACAAAAATAAATATGTGCAAGTCTATCTAGACTACTAAATAAGGAGCAACTTAGATTTTTCAAGATTAAGTTTGGTAATATAAAATTTTCCCTTCTTAAAATGACAAGCCACTGTAATGAAGCACATTGAGTTTATTTTAGTAAATATATTTCAATAGCCCATCCTGGCACACTGGAAGAGGTCAGTAATATTAACTATGTTAAATAGAAAAAATCTTCATTCTTGTCATCTGTGAAGATCTTTGAATTTTCCACCATAAATATCCAGGGTCTGTTGTAACTGCCAAGATAACAGCTTCTTAAACTCCCCAGCCTAGCTGAGTGACACCCAACACTTCAAGAATTACTGAGTTTAACACTTCAGCAAGTAAAAATGCCCTCAGTTGGCACCAGGGCATCCAGGGCATCCAGGGCAGTATTTCTCTATTTTGTTTTGTTCATGGCTAGATTATAAGATCTTTGTTCACAAAGTTAATAAACTTCAAACACTCTGGATCTTTGGCCATTTCTTATTTTATACAGTATCCTATCTCACATTGACTACCACAGTCTTATGGAGTTGTCTGTGAAGAAACATAACTAAAAAGATTAACTCTGCTTTGTGCTTATAAATAAAATATCCATATTAGAATGCTCAACAACAACAACAATAAAAAGAGCTCAAAACATGAGTTTCTTACTTTCTAGAAAGAATTTCTTAGCAATATATTCAATATTCCAATTTAATAGGGAAATCATTTTCCATTTAAAATGCTAACATATAAAATTAACTTTATATGCATGTTTTACATATAATATCTAAATATAGACATATATTTAAAATATATGTATATTATAAATTATAATACATTACATATGTATGTATGTATGTATATAATACATTCCAATTGACTTTATGCTATTTAATGAACTAGTGCCTGAAGAGTGTTAGTTTCTAAGAGAAAGACTGGCATGGTGAGTTATACTTGTAGGCAGGAGCCAGCCAGGCTATGCAGTAAGTTCAAGACCAGCCTGAGCTGCATGAAATCTTGTTTTAAGGAATGTAAAACAAACAAAAGAATAAGAGGAGCCAAGAAGAAATTGTGACTCATTAGTTCTTCTAAGAGAGTAGAGTATAGTCCCTGGGCAGAGAAGCAGGAGGCTCAGCTGATGAAGACAACTTCCACTCCTAAATAAGAGTAGCCAATCCAAAGGAATCTTGAACTTGTGTTTTCAGACAAATTAACACAATTTTTAGGAAGCTGTCAGGATGTCCAGGTGACCCAAGGTAAATCCTGGAGCCTATATAAAGATAGGAGAACCACAATTCCACAGTGGTGTTCTCTGACTCCCAAATGTACACATGCCCAAACACACACAACATGCATGCACACGTGAACACTACCCACGAATGCAGAAAGGAGGAAAACAGTCATTTCAAACTGACTTCGTTTTTGGTTTTTTGGTTTTTTTTTTAAGTCACACTAAACTGACCTAGTCCTTTTGAAAACATTTCAAAAGCATGCTGGATCTACAGTATCTACAGTGGATGAGAAAAAAAGTCTAGAGTTGTTTCTTTTTTAAAAATCTGAAACAAAAATAGGAAGTTCTAACAGAGACTCTAATTGGTTGACTTGTGGAAAATAAGATGTGGAGAGCTCAGTCCTACTGAGACACACAGAGTACTCTCCTCTTGCCAGGGGTCAGGTGCAAAGACTGTAAAAGCCAGAGGTGTTCTCCAGCCAGAACAGGGCAGATGCATACATGGACTCATGGTGGCTGTGGCAGCAAGGACCTTCCCATACTGAGTTAGACAAAAGCCTAGTGTAAGAGCAGGGAGGTGGGCACAATCCCACCACTAACTGGAGAGCTCTAGGCATTTGACAGCTGCTCAGAGAAAGGAAGGAGATTCTTCTCATGGTGTGACCATACACCAAGATAGATGCCATTCCCAAGACAGGCTGGGTAACACAAACTAGATTTGGTGGAGAAGTTGGGTGAGAAGGTGTTCAAGGGTCAAGATGATTGTAATGGGAGAAGTTAAAGGTAGTGGATATGTTCAAAATATGCTGCGCAAGAGTCTCAAAGAATTAATATAAATGCTGTTCAAAAACTGGGTTTCTCTTTTCTGAAAAGACAATTCCCATACAAAAAGAATATACTTTTCATACATCAAGAAGTTGTTTTACACGCTTTTCACTAATAAAAACAATCTAGTAAGTACAAATGCTATAAAGAAAACAGCCTATGACCAACAACAACAACAAAAGTCTACAACTGTGGCCACAACACTTGCTTCATATGTACAGGCCATGGGTCCATGGCTATCTATCTCCATACAAGGAAAATCAGAAGGGAGAAGTGGCGAAGAGGAGAGGGGGGAAGGAAACCATTGTGATAAAAGAAGGCAATCTAAGCAGTGACTCAGAACACTCCACAGTGAGAAAGAGAATGCTGGCTTCAATTGCTGACTTTCATCACCAATTGCTAAAGTCATACAAAGCAAAAATAAAATACAAAAATTTCAGTTTGAGAAAGCAATGTATTAATTTACTTCTTTAAATATTCCTTTCCTTAATGAAAAAAAAAATCATGGTTCTGGAGACATGGGTCAGCAGTTTTGAATGTGTACTGCTCTTACAGAGGGGCAGAATCCAGTTCCCAGCCCCCATACTTATAGGCTCACACCACCTGTAACTCAGCTCCAAAGCAGCTAATGCCCTCTTCTGGCCTCCACAGGGACCTGCACTCATGTGGCAGACACACAGACAAACAGACAGACAAACTCACATAAATGAAATAAATTTTAAAAAGAAAACTCCTTAATCCTTGATTCAGTACTATCAATGATTATGAATCTTATAAAGTTTCTACTATGTCTTATACCCCCACAACACACATATATGTAAATATATGTGTGTGCGTATACACACACATATACATATACACATCAGATATCCAATTATATATATACATGTATATATATATACAGATATCCAATTATATATATATTTATACATATATATATATATATACAGATGCATACATGGATGTGCACTACCCATGTAAAATATGCAATCTGTCTCAGTCTTCTGTCCTCTATAATGATTGCTTATGATTTTGATAAAAAGGGTAAATTCACTGACATATAAATAATTTATACCGCTTCTCCCTCAAATTTACAACCACCAAGCTACAGTAAATAAGAGAAATCACTACAATATTCTGGTTTACTTCTTGAAGATTTATATCAGGAAATATTTTATAAATAATAAAATTAAACTCCAGAATTCATGCTACATTAATCCAATCATGGATTTCATACCTTATTATTTTACTTTGGGATTATTTTATGCCTCTATCAAAGCTATAAATATTTTCCAAAAAGATAATTCTCTTGTCAATAGGTTGAAAGTGAGATTAAAATAATTTGGTGTGCACTCATCACTACTAACTAGTGCAATTCCCTCCGTTCCCACATGAACAGACAGAGTAAATAGAGAAGCTACGCTGAAGCAGTGCTCAGAGACAACAGTAGACAACAGTGTGACAGTATGACGGTATTTCCAGGAAATACCAAGATGATTTTACTACCTATTAAAACAATATATGTCAGCTGAATATATCCTATCCATAAAGTTATATCTTACTTAGCTATGGCAAAACTTGACATGTAAATTTAAACACATAAGATTTATTATTTTTCAGCCTTGAAAATATCTTTATTATTAGATTTTCAATGCTTTCAATTTTTTTATTACAACCTTAAAAATGACTGAATGATACTATTCATAATAATAAATCAAATAGGTTACTTAAAAGTTTGTTCAAAATTTATAATACTTTAGATGCCTTCTCAGTGTAAAGGTCTTTCAGTGTGGATTTTTAATAGTCAAATATAATTTTTTCATAACTATAGTTATTAATAAAAATATGTATATTTTTAATGACTAAGCAAACCTGGTATAGGTATAAAGTACTAACTATTGACACAACAATTTCCAAAGAAACGTGAACAATTAGCCATCCTAATAATAAGCAGAGTTTCAGTTATGACATCAGCTACTGAAAATTACTTTTTAGAGAATTAGTTCATTTACTTGCAAGCAGAAAAGCAAACAAAAATATTTAGTCTACTAACAGTGAAATTTTTAT
The DNA here is from genome assembly GCF_978045245.1 of Mus caroli. Lineage (NCBI taxonomy): Eukaryota > Metazoa > Chordata > Mammalia > Rodentia > Muridae > Mus > Mus caroli. The sequence goes on along the minus strand of NW_028227256.1, from coordinate 174,707,547 downwards.
TATTTTTATACTACCCTAAATTAATTCTTATATGTGATGTTACTTCTACAGCTGTCTGGAAAATAATCAGTTAAAGAGTCTGATTTCTAAAGCATATATATACATCAGAAATCTCTTTGGTTACTTGAGAGCCCCTGTGTACAATTTTAAGGTCATGTGGCTGAAATACTGTGCTGGTGATCTATCTTACAAAGTGTGCTCTGCCCATCCCTCAAGATTTCTCTTGTTTGTTTAATAAATATATGTACATTTAGAAACAAATTCTAGGACTGCAAACAGAACGGGAGCGTGGGAGGAAGAGAGCACAGATACCTAAGGATGGCATTCTTCAGTCCTCGCCTGAACCCTCCCCATCACTTCACAGTGATGGAACCCAGTCAGCCAAGTCCATTCAACCGGACAGGAGCCCAGGCTTCCATCTTTGCTAGTCCATGTTTTCCTACAAATGTGGAATGATGCCTAATCGCAATGCTAACTAGTCATAGATAGGAAACAAGCTTCAACAGGCAACAATTCACTTTTAAAGTACTAAATCCACATTTGGTTTTAACAACAACTTTTTCTTCTTTTGTAGATTCTCTTAGCTAAGTTCATCTGACTTAATGCAGTTTCTAGTTTTGACTCCTTTAATTTTTATTGTCAGACAATACATATAATTTCTGCAAATAAAAATAGATTTTCTCGGACTTTCATTTTATCAAATTCACTATTTCATGCAAATTTGGGAGCAAAATAAAACAATTCTCCTCTAACAATGAAAACTTTCAGCATTTTACCCACCCAAGACCTCTTAGCCTTTTACTTCAAAAAGATGATTTTGTTTTACAGGGAAAAAATAGAATTTGTTCTAATTAACTTCAGCAAGGAAAAATGGAAACCCTCTTTTTGGTTCTAGATGATATAGCAGCACTGTAAGACTGGCTCTCTCCATGGTCACCCCACTCCAGTAGCTTTTGTTGTCCAGTATTCCTGCTCAGCAATGGCTTTGTCACCAAAGGGAGCAGAGGAGGAGCTGTGACTTGAGGCACACTGAGGCATTCAAGCCCACAGGCTGCTGCCTGAATGTTTCTGGAGATTCAAATGCCTGCCCTGACCACACAGCAGTCCTATGTTAACTTACCTCCTAGCTGTACTCTGCGGCACGCAGGACCATGGGGGCCTCTGTTCCCTGGAAGACTGGGCAATTTCATCTTATTTTGTTGGAAGGTTTTCACCAAAACTAATGAGATGTTCTTACGTGACGAGGAAACAGCAAATTTTAACAACAAACAGTTTATTTATAGAAACACAACTGATTGGAGAAAAATAAAAACCCCTTCTGTATTGAGCATGGCGTTCGTGATCTCACCTTATGGGGAGTTTTTAGAAAAACTGACTTTAGCTATGGCTTATAAAAATGTTTCTGTAAAATTCCATTTGTAGAACTTATGAATTTACTGTACTTGGCTTTAACCAAAAAAAAAAAAAAAAGTAACCCATTTTTTCAGGCTAATTTTAAACAGCAGCCCCAAATGTGAAGTAGATGTTTTTATTAATAAGATTCTGAGTGCAGTTCTTTTAAGTTCAGCAAAGTATAAAGGAATGAATTTATCTGCTCAGTTTGGGGACCGTGTATCCAGTCACCAGTCCTGGACACATGTAATGGTGGCTTCTCATGGCTACGAAACCCCCTCATTTACATTAGTAAGTTGATATTCTGGATAGTTAGACATCAACACTGTTTCCTTTATTTCATGTTGATAGAGAAAAATAAAGTCGGCATAGAAAAGCCAGGCTGAGGGAGTGGTGAGGATGAACGCTTGCTCATGGCAGGGAGCTTCACGGAGTGAACAGCACTCCGGACAAGGGCCCCAGATTCTGGTCTGAATTTCCAGTGTAGCCCATACACTGAAATACTAATTATATGAAAAATTAGAATTTCAGACAAGTTCCCTTCTTCTTTCCTCTCCCTCTGATAACTTCTAAACACATGTTTACACCTTCCCAATTCTAGAGCTATTCATATTTTTAAAGATTACATGTGTGCATCTGGATACGTACAGGTGAGGGTAGGTGCCTGCTGGGGCCTGCTAGGGCATCTGATTCTGCAGCTACCGGAGGTGTGAGACACTCAGCTGGAGCGCTGGGAACCAGGCTTAGGTCTTCCATATGAGCAGCACTTGTTCTCCATAGCTTTTGGAGGAACTTTCTTCAGACGTCTATGCTTAATTTGTACATAATTTTCCACCAACATAATCTATTTCACAGATCAATGGTGCCTGAGCATACTACACAACAGATACAAAAATGAGGAAACCACTTCATTCTTATGGACACATTTCATGTGAGTCAGAGCCATGCACGTTTTGCTACTGTGGTTTTGGAGTAGAGTTTGCAATCACACATTGCAATACCCAGCACTGTTCCCACTGCTCAGAGTTGGTTATTTGGGATCCTTTTTTTTTCTCTACAAATACCTCTTTTTTTTTTTTCAAAATATTAATTCTGCCAGTCTTCAAAAAAAATAATTTGATAATTTTCAATCATGTGCATGTGTGTATGTGAGCGTACGTCATGCCTGTTTGGGTACATATGCCAGCCAGGGGCAGGAGATATTCTCAAGCTGGAGTTACAGGTGGTTGTGAGCCTCCTACTGTGTGGATGCTAGGAATTGAACTCAGGTTCTCAGAAAGAGCAATATTCACTGCTGAGAGCTCCTGCTAGGGCTTGAGAATGGAAGGCTTTTCCATTCTCTAGTATCTTCTTGAACTTCTTAAATTTTGGAAAATATTATTTCAATATATTTTTATTGATTATTTGGAGATTTCACACCATATACCCTAATCACAATCACTCCCCAGTCCTCCCGTCTATCTCCCCTCTTGTGGCCCCCTCAAAAGAAATAAAAGATATACAATTTGTGTTTCTCAGATTCTAATTGGAGCATGGTCAACCTCCCAGGTCCACCCATTAAAGAAACTGAGTCAATATCCACCTGTACACTGCCAGATTCCACAATTGTGCAGAGCTACACTTTAGCATTCTTATCACAACTTTTAAGAGTTCTCTTCCATGTTTTTCTATCTAGGCTGTTACTTTGCGGGGAGGAGGAGGGTTGTCACAGAAGCCTTCTATGTCCCTCACTCTCAGTTGTGAATTCCACCACGGGTTCCAGGCATGGTCTCAGACCCTCAGGCTTGCATGGCAAGTGTTTCTGACTACTGAGCCACCTCACCAGCCTATTATTATTGTCTTTTAAATTAGAGCTATGTTTATGAGATGTGGTATGGATTCTCACATGAGTTTGGTCATGTCCCTCTGCCAGTTAATGGTAAGTGTCCTTTCATATGCCTTTTACCATTTGGTTATGAGATGTGGTGTGCTATCTCACATGAGTTTTGTTACATCCCTCTGACAGTTAGTTAATGGTAATTGTCCTTTCATATATCTTTTACCATTGAGCTATTTTCTCCAAAGAAATCTCTATACAAATAATTTCTCTAGGTTTAAAGAAACCTGACCTTTTAGTATTAAAATTTAAGCATTGTTTATATACTCCCAATATAACATATAGCCAGTAATGTAACACGTGCCTGTAATTCCAACTCCTAAGAAGCTAAAAAAGAAGAACCATAGTGAGATCTAGGCCAGACTGGGGTACACAGCAAGGCTCTCGAAACAATATAAAACAAAACAAAATGAATTCTAAGAGCAATAAAGACATTTCGTCTTTCATTGGAATTATTTGGCCTATTTGGATGTAACATATACTTCTTAACAACTATTACATTAAGGGACTGGAGAGATGGCTCAGAGGTTAAGAGCACTGACTGCTCTTCCAGAGGTCCTGAGTTCAATTCCCAGAAACCACATGGTGGCTAACAACCATCTGTAATGAGATCTGATGCCCTCTTCTGGTGTGTCTGAAGACGGCAACAGTGCATCATATACATAAAATGAACAATTATACTATTACATTAATAAATGCATAGAAATAAGGTAATTACAGCTCACTTGCAGCCTAATCATCTATAAAATGAGGCTGGGCTAAGTTATTACTCTTGGGTTTTAAGGGCCCCTCTAGACAGTGTTTATTATTTGAGACTTTTTCTTCAATCATTTAGATGTGGCCACTGACAAAAGAGACACTAATAATAATAGTTGGTTCTTTCTTTCTTTCTTTCTTTCTTTCTTTCTTTCTTTCTTTCTTTCTTTCTTTCTTTTTGTTTTTCGAGACAGGGTTTCTCTGTGTAGCCCTGGCTGTCCTAGAGCTCACTCTGTAGACCAGGCTGGACTCAAACTCGGAAATCTGCCTGTCTCTGTCTCCCAAGTGTTTTTGTTTTTGTCTTTTTTTTTTCAATATTGGGAATGGAACCCAGGACCTCTTGCATATTAGGGAAAGGCTCTAGCACTGAACATATTTCAATCCCACTCCATATATCTTGTTGCTAGATACCACAAAAGGTATCCTCTGAAAAGCCCTAAGTGACAGTACTTGCTATTAAGCAGCAATAGGAGAGAGAAGAAAACTTAACTAAGCAGAGGTTTCAAAGACCATTACTGTGTCTCCCTCTGAACATAACTGCAGTGTTTGTTATCCTGATGGGTTTTGATCACAGTTGCCCCTTCCGAGTCACAGGATTTGAGGACATGTAAAGAATGGCCCAAACACAATTCTTAACACAAACACCATTACAATCATCTTCTAAAATCTTTCCCATCTTTTCTTTCCCACTTTTTTCTCTTTTCTACCATGCCTGTTTGCACTCTTGTCTGGTGAGGTGAGTGTAAAGGGTGTTACATTCAGCATGTGACACTTTAAACTTCAGGGCTTGCCTAAGGGGGGGGGGACATTCAGTCTCACTTCTTGGTTATAGATTGCTGAGACACGCTGGAATACATAACCACACATAGACTTTCAAGTGCAGCTGGATCAAAGTCATTAGTGTGTCACTGTCATGGTTCCAAAGTGCCCGTGAAACCCACTTGTTTACTGCCTCGCCCGAGCATGTGCAGTGAGGCTGCATGTGAGGGCTGCCTGCCAGGCTGGACTGTTCCTAGTGATCCAGACTTGTCAGCCTATCTGTGAATGACCTAAGCTCGTGCCTGGAGCATGTGTGAATTCTGATTGGATGAGGTGAGGTGGCGCTAGAAGGAGGGGAGTCGGTGCGAGTAGTGAGTTGTTGTTGTTGTTTAGCCCTTGCCCAAGGTAGAAGCCAGAAGTAGAGTAGTGAGAAGTTTTAGCCCATGCTGTGAGTAGAAGTAGAGAGAGTAGAAGTAGAATAGGAGTAGTTTAGCCCTTGCCCTAAGAAGAAGCTGCTGGGGAAGGGAGCTGTAAAAGAAAAAGCCCGAAGTAAAGTTGCTGCGTGAACCTGACTTGGTGCCTGTGTTGTTTGTGTAGCCACCAGCTCGGAGGACCTGCGACACCACATGCCACAGGCATGTTCTCCAGCCTAGCTTTACCTGAAAGTGGTGGAGGCTTAAAGAGGTAGGGCCCAGTGTGAGATCTCAGGCCATGAGACATGGCCCCAAAGGGGCAGTGAGACTTCAGTGTCTTCCCATTTCTCTTTCTTCCTTCCTGACACAAAGTGGGTCAGTCTGATCTGTCACACACTCTCAACACAATGTGTGGTCTTACTCCAAATCTATACAAGAGAGCTAATGGGCAGTAGACTGAAACTTTAAAATTATGAGTCAAGAAAAACCCTTTGGGGGGCTGGAGAGATTGCTCAGTGGTTAAGAGAACTGACTGCTCTTCTGAAGGCCCTGAGTTCAAATCTCAGCAACCACATGGTGGCTCACAATCATCTGTAATGAGACCTAAAGCCTTCTTCTGAGGTGTCTGAAGACAGCTACAGTGTACTTACATATAATAAATAAATAAATCTTTAAAAAAAAGAAAAACCCTTTGTCTTTGTAAGTTGGCTGTTGTCAGATGTTCCTTACAGTCAAGAAAAGATGACTGACATATTTGAATCTTCCTTTAGCATAAAACATCTTGTTCTTCTCATATAAAGATATCATTATGGCTTAAGTCACTATACACCTTTAATAACCCTAAATTAAACTCCTGAAGGTGAGGGAACATGTTGAGGATCCGAGATATCTTCTGTTTTCATTTTAATCATTGAAAACATACTTAAGATAATTATATTATAGCTCACCTGTTTCCGGAACATCCATACTTCATTCTATGGATGCGTTTTGAATGTGCCAAGAAAGAAGAAAAGATAATCAGTTGCGAACACTGTGCTTTTCAAATAGGAGTCACAGACACATCCCCTTTATCACGCGCTCACACTGTGCCATACTCCGGCTGGCTGAGGACGTTGAATTTCATATGCTCTAGAAAAGCTACCATATCCCCAAGTTCCAACTTTGACAGTTTGCTGATGCTTAATAAATAGTAGCCTTAACTTAGTTTCAGGGTTCAATTCTTATGGAAAATTAAATGGTGACTGTTTTATAATTAAATTAAACTGTATAAAAGGCTAGACATTTATTTCATTATTAATCACAATAACAAGAATTTGATCTAAATTGTTGAGAATAAAGCCTTATAATCTCAACACAGGTGTCATTTTTACAAAATGAGAGTGAATAACTGGAAAGTGTGGAGTGGCATTTGAGACTCTGTGCAGATTCTATTTATTTTATTAATACTTAATTCAAAATTCAAAGTGGGGAAGAGAATATGTTCTGTAAATACAAAAACTTAAAACCAGAGTGTGTGTGTGGAGGGTGGGGGATGCTTCACTTCTCAGCCTTCTATGTTTACCTGGAAGGGAAGTGCATCTCCAGGAGTTTTGAGGCAGCCATGTGGCTCAGAGGTGGAGTCCATACATTACACACACGAGGTTCTGACTTCATTAGCCAGCACCAGGGGAAAAATGTTGTCTTTGGGTTCATGGCATACAGATACACCCTGTATATAATCTGTTTCATCCCTATCATAAGACATTGGTAACTCTCTATGTATTAAGATAACTCAATTATTTATTTCTAGGAAACAAACTCCTACTTGATTCTAACATTGCCAATAAAATGTTATTGTGTATTTTGAAATGTTGGAAATCTTAAGTTTTCTGGTAGAGGCCAAGGTAGGAGGATCACTTAAGCCTAGGAGTCCTATGGCGGCCCTCGAGGCACCGTGAGACTCAGTCTCCAAGAAGGGGATGCTGGTTCATCGGCTGTGCTCTACCACTGGGCTAGTGGGCTAGCATGCATGCAGCCTGGGTTCCCTTTCAAGGTCACCTAAAAATGTGGAGTGGCAGAGAATACTACAAAAAGAAATGAAGAACAAACACACACACTTCTAAAGTGAGGCACCTTATCAGTGCCGGTGTCCAGGGCCTTCAGTGTAAGTGCACAATTAGCCAGGAGCAGCACATTGCAGATGCTCCTGCTCCACGGGCAGACAGTTCTAAAAGCCCACACAGGAGATGCTGCTAGCTAACTAATGCTCGGAGGCAGAGGCATGTATTTTCCCTGACTGTGTTCCCCTTTCTCACTCCCTTGCTCAAGCTTCCATGTTGGGCCTTCTAGCCAAATGCCCTTCCCCCATCTGCGCTAGACAACATCCTGACCACCTTGCAAGGATGCCATCTTTCCCTCTTCCAAGTCCCCAGGTCCTTTTGTAGTTTGCTGATACTGACATGAGAAATGGATTTGCATAGTTACCTTGCCTTTTCTCTTTGACAGAAATTCATTATAGGCCAGCACAATGCACAAAACATATGGCTGCTGGACTAGAGCAGCAAGTGAAGACTAAGGTGGCTGGATTCTAAATCTGTCAAGGCTTTGTTTCTTCAAAATCTGACCTACCATCTTCCTGCAGAAACTTATGTAAGTGGCCACATTACCGTGATTAGTATAAAAAAACAGAAGCAATACAAAAATGTTTAAGATAATATTCACTGAAAAGAGAGCACACAAGACTACCCGCAGGCTGTGATTGCAACGTGCAATATCATAACTGAATATGAATACAAAACAGAAGGTAAAGCAAACAAAAAAACCAGTTTATGATATAGAGTCACTCGCTTCTGTCAATGTGCCTGTGTTTGTACAGTACGCACTGTTTTAAATGTATACTCAGGTATTAATTAATGAGCTCATGCTGGATACTGGTGCTGGTATATTTCTGAGCCATTAAAGCATAGTGTAGCTGTCCCACGTCTAATGCCTGTCAGCTTGCTGGCCTGCAGGGACACATTCACAAAACTGCTGCCACCTAATAGTAACCAGACTTGCAGGCTTGGCAGGTAAGTAGACACTGTGAAGGCCCAGCAGGGTAGCCTGGTGAGTCAACATCTAAAGTTAAAAAGTATGCAGATTTCAGCTTATCGTTTTCAATTCCTATCCAATGGAAAGAGTCTGTTAACAAATGCTTAGCTCATATTACTTCTCAATGTGTAGGTTTTGTTTTCTATTGATGCTTTTATCTCTTAGATCTGCTTAAAACAGTATTTTCCATTGATATCAACACGATTTGTCTACTTCTATTTATCATTTAATTTTTTAAAAAATAACTAGTGAAGAGAATAGTCACCAATTCTGGAAAATTAAATTATAAGTAAAACCCAATAAATAAGATGATTATACATATGAATATATATGTATGTTTCTATGTTTTAGTCTGAGATATATACATCCTGTCACCAAAAATAACCAGGAAAGTGTTAGCGCACAGCTGTGCAGTGCAGGCAGTGCAGCCAGGAAGGCCCTTTGACCTGCTGGTCCCCGCCACACTGACCTGCTGTCCCCGCCACACTGACCTGCTGTCCCCGCCACACTGACCTGCTGTCCCCGCCATACTGGCCTGCTGTCCCCGCCACACTGGCCTGCTGTCCCCGCCACACTGGCCTGCTGTCCCCGCCACACTGGCCTGCTGTTCCCCACCACACTGACCTGCTGTTCCCCACCACACTGACCTGCTGTCCCCACCACACTGACCTGCTGTCCCCACCACACTGACCTGCTGTCCCCGCCACACTGGCCTGCTGTCCCCGCCACACTGGCCTGCTGTCCCCGCCACACTGGCCTGCTGTTCCCCACCACACTGGCCTGCTGTTCCCCACCACACTGACCTGCTGTTCCCCACCACACTGACCTGCTGTCCCCGCCACACTGACCTGCTGTCCCCACCACACTGACCTGCTGTCCCCGCCACACTGGCCTGCTGTCCCCGCCACACTGGCCTGCTGTCCCCGCCACACTGACCTGCTGTCCCCGCCACACTGGCCTGCTGTCCCCGCCACACTGGCCTGCTGTCCCCGCCACACTGGCCTGCTGTCCCCGCCACACTGACCTGCTGTCCCCGCCACACTGACCTGCTGTCCCCGCCACACTGACCTGCTGTCCCCGCCACACTGACCTGCTGTCCCCGCCACACTGGCCTGCTGTTCCCCGCCACACTGGCCTGCTGTTCCCCGCCACACTGGCCTGCTGTTCCCGCCACACTGACCTGCTGTCCCCGCCACACTGACCTGCTGTCCCCGCCACACTGACCTGCTGTCCCCGCCACACTGACCTGCTGTCCCCGCCACACTGACCTGCTGTCCCCGCCACACTGACCTGAAGTTGCATTTCTGTGACGACAAAGCAAAAGCACACATTTACTTTTTTATGGCCAATTTTGTGATTTTTACCAACATAGGGTTGACTTAAATGAAAACCTTATTTGGCTTCGTGCTTTAGAAAAATAAGCTCAATACTTTAAGAGCTTTATTAAGTAGAGATATGCTAGATTATCTGCATAATCCAATGAATTCTATTTTGTACCCGGGCATCACCCAGGATAAGAACAAAAGACAGAGGCTTATTAGACAGACGCTAGGTTGAAGAATTTTCTCAGAAATCTCAGTTAGGCTGTGCTAGGAACACAAATTTCTCTAAGTATGCTGAACAGCGCTTGAGGGCATACTTAGGGAAGCTTTATTACATCGCACACGTGGAACCAGATTCTCCCTCGTGGGCTGCAGCCAGCGTGAAGTTCACACTACATTAATTTGCACTTGTCGATATGCTGCTTTGCAAGTATTCTTACGGCATGCTCAAATGCGGATTCTGAGTCCCTGGCTAGAATATAAACTCCCCAAGGGCAGGACCTGGACTTGCAGTTATTTACCCCAGAGTCTAGTAATCTGGTCTGGGTAAGCCATACCCCCGCCAGCTGTGCAGTATGACAGAGGAGAGGGGACAGGAATGTGTAAGACTACAGTGCTGAAAGAGAGCTTGAAGAAGATGGCAAGCGGTGCTGTCATCACCAGGACCACGTGACTGTATGCACCAAAGCCATGCCCATGTGGCCCCCTCCCAGGCACTCGGTAGAGGGAGAAGTGTGATGGCAGGTGGTAGCTGGATAAGTCTCTGAAGTCTAGCTCTCAGACTTCACCATTATCTCAGGCTGCTGAACAGAGTGTACAGCTTCAGAGAGAAGAGAGAGCTGCAAGAGATTTCCTCTAATCTGTAGGTGCTAATGTCACAAGTAGAAAAGACAAACACTGCAGTTACCCACTTCCAACAGACTCATCGGTCTATGGCTCAGTGTTCCCAGAATTACATAGTGCGCTCCAGAGGCCCACAATCTAGGTCTTGAGGCACATCACACTGTTACTCTATAAAAGAAAAGAAAACTATTTCAGGGTAGCTCATTCCATGGCCCACTGTAAGAGTCGATTCCAATCTTCCTATAGACAGGAAAATCTTACTAACTGTGCGCCACCCGTCACAGTAATTAAACTGCTGCACTCCTGACTTTCCACATTAAACATCGAGATCAGATCCTCCTAGAAAGAATCAGTCCAAACCCTGAAAACTCCGACACAGGGTTTCCAACTTGCCAACCTTCCTTTATTTGTATTTCTCTGGTCTTAAAAAAGCCTGACTTTTAGGAGCTGCAGGGTTTAGTTTGGTCTCTTTGCATCAAATAGATTTCCTCCAAATATCTAATAAACTGATTTTATGAAGTAATTCCTGCAGTGACACACTCCATGCATAATTTCAGTTCTAAAATGCTGACTCATGCTGGCTAAGAGCAACTTTTAAAGCCTTTTTTCCTCTCTAATTTTTCCAAGCATAAATTTTGATGTTTTTGTGTATGCAACCATACTCTTAAGTATTGGCTTTGATTACTTCATGAAGGACTTTGAGCTATTCCATGCTTCCTACTCACTGTTAAGTATCATCCCCAAGATATACCATATGTATGCAACTGAGAAAAGCCATGCCCACTTTCTTACTTCTAAAAAATAAAATTTATAGTAACCTATAAGGAAAATTGTAAAGAAATAATAATGCTGGATTCACACTTTCATCTAAGCCACATGTCGTCATTGTGCCATGAGCCACTAATAAAATGTAGACACAGTCACCACGTGCTCACCTGGAAGTGCTACTAAATATTCAAGGGAGCAGGGATATAGCATGCATTGTTTTATGACTATTCTAAGACCAGTAAATTGCAGTAAGTTATAATTCAGTGGTGATGCTCCCCAGTAAGGCATTCTAGTAATACAGAATTCTAGTAATACAGCCCTCAGAGAAGGGCTGGCAAACTCTTCCTAGAAAGGTTAGAAATCATGATAATATCCGGGTTTTGTGGGCTCTGTGGTCTCTACCGCACCTTCTCAGCTCTGATCTTTTTAAAGATCTGTTTGTACTACTGTAACTAAGTGTCTGTAGGCAGGTGAGTGTGCATGTCATTGTAAGCTTCAGAAGAGGCCAGGGGTGTTGGACACCCTGGAGCTGGAGTTACAGGAGGTCAAGCGCTTCCAGCGCTGGTGCTAGGAACTTAACAGCAGTCTCCTGCGAGAACAACACGTGCTCTTAACTGCTGTGCCCCACTCAGGAAGGAAGCAAATGGAACGCTTAAGTATTGTTCATGTTTTCATAAAACTTCACTTGTGAAATTAGGCAGAAGCAGAGCTTGAATGGGTCTCCATTGGCTAACTCTTTTCTGCTACAAGGAATACTGGCATCAGGTGGGAGCATGCCAGGCATGTGTTAATACCATGTTCTCAATGCAGTCCCACAGGACACTTTGAAAAGCCCTTGTAGCTAGCTGAGTGAGATCCTGAGTTGAGAAGAGCCTGGGATACAGAGCATAGAAAGTTCCAGACTAGCCTGGGCTACATGGTGAGACCTTACTTCACAAAACCAGAAATAACAAAGAAGGGCCTGGTACTTGATCAATGTCTCACAAGTTTTAGTGACTTTTATCTTGGGACAGTCTGATGGGACAATGAACCTTCAGTTCACCTCTGTGGAAGTCTTTCCCTGTCACTTCAGCCCTGGAACGGTTCTCAGAAATGTGTTCTCCTCCAGTCCCTGCCTTGTCCCAGCCTAACTACTGCTGGGACCTGCACTTGGGTGGAAGGAAACAGGTCCTCTAAGTGGGGGGGGGGGGGGGGGCTGGTGATCTGTATTGTCTTTGTCCCCAGCAGGAGCCTAGATAAGAACTTGGGCTGCTGGGATGTACACACACATACATGTAACAGGACAGGACACAGAGGCGGCTATCCATGCCCTAAGCTTCAGCATAAAGCTTTCTGCTCCCTTTAGGATAAAGGAGAGTGACTCCCACACTACTCTGCACAGGGTGACTGGAAAAACCTGAGGAGGGGGGATGATGGGGGATAGGGGTTGGGACGGTGGGCAATCAGTCAGGAAAGCACTTGCTGAACAGGGTGAGAACAGGAATTTGATCCCAGAAACCAGAAAGTGCCAGGCATGGCGAGCACTGGTTTTGTTCTGAAGTTAAACATTCCTTAAATTTTTTATTTCTGGTACCACCACTATACAGCAATTTGTAAGGCAATATATTTGGTATAACAAGGGGGTAGGGGGAGAAGATAAAGCAACAGGAGATAACTGACCTCAGAAACGCATATCTGTCACTGCACTACATTAATTAATAATGTTTTGCAAACCATGCTATGACAGTTGTGAACAAGAGGGCCTCCCGTTGAAGCTGCAGATGTTTCTGACTATGGACCGTGGCTCCCTCTGAGGCTGATCCTTATAGTTTGTCTTGCATTTGGGACGGCTGTCTCGAAGTAACCTGCAGCTTTCCTGGCAACTCCACCTTCTTTAGAACTATAGCCATTTTCTGCTGTTTGCTAGACCTTCTGCCAGCAGATCCACCACTTCGACCGCCAGATCCATAGCTGTCACCATAGGGATTGCCTGGGCATCCTCCACCAACCCTGCCCCCTTCATGGACCCACAATTTGATAGCTGTTGTCCATCATAATTTTCAAAGTCATTATACTTTACTCCACCACCAGAGTTACTTCCACCAAAAATTCTCTCCATCATAATCCCACCACACCCTCCTCCACCACCATATCCACCACCTTGGTTTCCATATCCTGGTCCACCACCGCCACGGTCTCCTCTATCTATAGCCAGGATTACCACCATAGCTGTCACCATCATCTCTAAGTACATTGTATCGACCTCCATAACTACCACCTCTGCCACCATAGCCTTCTTTTCCACCAAGGTCTCTAACCACAACCAAAACTACCACCACGACCCCCCAACGCCCAGGTTTCCTCCATTAAGTAGGAAGGCCCAGCTCCCCAACCTCTCTGTGATCAGCAGACTGCATCTCTTGTTTACAAAGAGCCCTTCTCACTTCACAATTACGTTCACTGGCAGTGTGGTATTTCTGAACAACATTTATCAGCTCTGTTATGGTCATCAAAAGGAACAAAGGCAAATTCTGCTTTCCCAACTCTGCTGCCTTCCAGAACCTGGATAACTTCAATGTGCCACACTTTTCAAAGCAGTCTCTCAGACTATATTCTTTGCTATCTTGTTTAATTCCACATTTTTTTTCACTATTCAACGGGCACCAGGCTTTACAGATGCCCCTCGAAAGTGGCTTCTTTCATTCTACCACACGCCCATTAACTTTGTGTAGTACAGTACACATTGCTTCATCTACCTCTTCGACGCAAAAGCAAGTCACAAAACCAAAACCAATGAAATACTCTGGTAGGGTCTCCCATCACCATAGTCTGTCAGTGTGCCCTACTCTCAGAACACTCTCCTAAGCTATCATTCGCAGCTTCAGAGCTCAGACAGACAACGAAAGCTTCCTCAGCTGCTCTGGCCTCTCTGGATCCTGCCTCCCCATCCACCTCTATATGTACCCTTGTGCTATATACATCTCTAAGTTACATAACAAATTTAAAATACGATGATTGGGGGAAGGAGGAAGAAAAGGAGGAGCACAAGAGACTGAAGAATAAGGAGAGCAAAGCCTGCTATGATAGTACCTTTATCAACACATTTCTCTTTTCTATTTTTTACTTGCCCTGGACCCTGATCAAAGGCGAGAGGCAACAAAGAAATATCTTTGAGACTCAATTATTTAATTCAAAACTAACAAAGAAAATTCCAAAGATGCATCTTTCATTTCAAATGAGCTAACCCTGTAATGTAGCCAGAGTTTCCTGAAAGTTCCTGAACCTTAAATACAGGACTCTGAAATAATGCAGTTTGCATTTCAGAGTCTCTGGCCCCTTCTGGAACGTGAGAAGACACAAAGGCGCACCCCAGCCACATGCTCACAGTGCATCAGAGTTCGAAGTTGCAGCTCTGGCAGGGCGACCGGCACAGTACGGAGCACAAAGCCTTCAGAGGGAAACCTAATAAAGAAAGCTAACATGCTTACCAAGTGTCCTTTTCACTTACTTTTAAAGAGGACAGTACTGCACCATTTGAACAGACAAAGACACACCTGCTCTACATTTTGGAATAAACCAACTGCAAAACACTTTTTGAGATAAAGAAATGTCAACATAAGCTTCATGTTATTTGCTAGTAATTATTGTTAATATTCTTCAAAGTAACAATATGATAATATGAGCCTTTCCTTCAATAACGTATTTGTAGGTAAAATAATAAATATCTGAGATCTGTTTTAAATATTTTTGTGAAAGGAGAGGAGGTAGAGGAAGACAATGAGAAAGGAAAACTAGAAAATAAGATGGAAAAATATGATAATGAGGTGAAGTTAAGAAAAAAACTGTGAACTGGTGGGACAAGATTGACACACACTGAATCTAAGTGCTGGAAATGCACAGGTTGTTTATAATGTTCCTTTTGTCTCATATGCTTTTAAGTTCCCATGATGGTGTGTGTGTGTGTGTGTGTGTGTATGTGTGTGTGTACCTGATGTTTATAAAAAAAAAGAAAGTAATAAGAAGCAAAGAAAGGAAAGAAGAAAAAAAAGAAAATAAATCAAGGCACAAAGTTCCCAATCTGCACACAAAATGCCTTTTGTTTTCCGTGGTGCAGAAGCAGCCCCTGAGACTGACAGCAGCTCTCCAAGCCGGAGCGATACAAAAGAGCTGATGGGAAGGGTAATTCACCCATGGGTCCTGACACAATATAAGAAGAAAAGAAGAAAGTGGGCGGAAGAGACAGCCATTGTTCCCCCTCTAACCTTTCTTTCTAATTATGCCAGAGTCAAGGCTCAGGTCGTGAGGAAAATCATTCCAGTGGTCAAGCATTTGCCCGGCTGTGTATACATCAAAGAGGCTCTTGTGCTCACCACATTCCATCTCAGTTTCCCACCTACTTTCAAAACCTATCAAGTGGCCAGATTAGCTAAAATATGAATAAAATGATGCATTATGGGGAATACCTGTTTGCAACCCAAGAGACAGTCTCCTGGTTATGATGACTGTATGATACACAAGGCTTTAAAATTAAATATGTTTCATATCATGGTAGGTATTGCAGATAAGTGCTTGACATGTCCAGCTTTTCAAAGCTAAATGTAAATTTCTCTCCTGGGTGCAGATGGTGGCCAAGCTAAATAGCTCTTCGGTCTTACAGACAGAAGGTCAGGTCATGGCTGAGAGACCAAAGAACAACTGCTGCTTTGCTGCTCCAAATCACCCAGGGAATGAGAAGCGACTACGTCTGAAACTGTCTGTTCAGTACAAACCAGTTACAAAGAGCACCTACAAGCTCTCCTCACATTCTGTTCCAGGAAAAAACAGGAGCATGCAAACCTCTCCTCACACTCACAGGTTTACTGCTACAAACTGGGTCCTCCCCGAGGGTACAGCTTCACCGAAATGGCACCACTAAAGATGACTAGAGAAACTTAGTATTTCGGTCCACCAGGGAACACAGACTCTTTCCTTCAGTTTCAGCCTTTGTAGCATTATGGGCTGATTAAGAAGACAGCATGCTAAAGTAACAGACACTAGAAGGGATTTAAACTAGGTTATTCATTTCCTAAGAAACTCACTCTTGTTACTGTAGGGTTTTGTTTTGTTTTTTGTATTGCTAAAACATGATAATGTGATTCTAAATCATCCCCAAACGCTTTGCTTCTGTGTTCTATTAGTAGGAAATATTCTACTTCTGTAGTTCTGTATAATAACTCAAAAGATATTTAATATTGCAGAGTGTGCCAACCTGACTGCTAAACCCTGTAGGATATCAGAAGGGAGAGAGCACTCCACGTGCTTAGTAGCCCTAGGCTTTCAATCCTCGACTGAGGGAACTTTCCATTCTACTATCAGGGACGCCCCCAACTGGACAAAATAAAATCACCACATGCTAATATGAAAAGATCTTCTAAGATGTAGAACTCATCATAAAGTTTGCATCTACTCATATAAAAACTACTTTTGTTCTGGTTGTCTGGGTTTCGGCTGTGATTTGAAGTATTCTTCACAGGGCTTCATTAGCACTTCCATATTTAATACTTTCCCCATTGCATTTATGTCATTTGTCATCAACAGCTGACGGCTTGAAAGGGAAAATATGTTGAAAATATGATAGAAAGCCTTGCTTAGAAATATGTTGTAAAATTATCTGGAGTCACCTACTTCTGAACTGTATGGATATCTCTAAATTATTGATACTGATACCTCAGTCATATTATTTTAATAGAATACACAATCTGCTTTTCTTGGCTGTAAAGAATGCAAACCTTCAATGGCCTATAACGTAACATAAAAATAGAACATCAAAAGTCAATCTGCCAGAACTTTCTCTTTAAAAGCTTCCCCCAGAGTCAATTAAAATTGCAGTATCTATACAATCTCAACAGAGTTATAACATAAAACATCTGTTCAAACTGAAATTGAAGCGAGTAGCATTTTCCCTAACATTTCTAGTTTCACTGTATTTAGGCTTCCTGAGCACACAGATTCATGGCTATCTTAGTTAAAACTGGTCCAACTCTGCCAACAATCAATTTGATTGACATATTTACATATCAACTCATCTCATCTTACAAATTTTAAAGTTTCTCATTTAAAATTGGATGCAAGTTGGCATCTTTCAAGAACTTTATGTACGTATATTTTAGGTTCAAACTGTGCATTAGAACATTTTTTAAAACTTTTTCTAAGTAATAGATACATATCCAAATGTATATTTATGAACTGTCAAATTGGAATTTCATATGCAAGCAGTTGATTCTCACTACTTCATGTCAGGCGTCTATAAATGAAATTCTTTTAATAGTATGAACTGGGTCCTTACATTAGTTAGAAACATTATAAGAGAAGTAAGTGCCTTAGGGATAAAACCACACCAACTTCAGAAAACATGTTACTAACAGCTTAACAGCTGACTGTGCCAGTTTTCTTCCTTACCTGGTCTTTCATTTCAAGATCCTTGTGAGACTTTGCTTTGTATTCTCTGTGTTCCTTTTCCACCTCATCCTTCTCCATTTTGGTTTTATTCAACTGAAAGCGCATTTCTCCACACACCTGTTAGATTGTAAAAACAGATCAGTAGCCTCTGGAATCAGCAGAGAAATATCTACAATTAGATCCTTTGGTGCCCCCTAGAGGACACACAGATAAAGTACACCAAAACTTTTCTAAGACTATTGAATATGGTTTAAGATTTTGGAGGCCATATAAGGAAGCATTGAGAAATGGCTCAACAGGTAGCGATGTTTGCCACCAAGTTTGATTGCCTGAGTTGATCTAAAGGTCATGCCTGGAATGAGGAAACTTATTCCTTCAAGTTGTGCATTAATGCCACAATGTACATTCATTCCCCTCTCAAAATCAATCAGAAACTATAAAATAATGCAATGTATAACTAAGGAATAGAAGTTAATTTTCAGGATTATATTATATAAAATAGTTTCAAATGAATATTTTCAACGAAAGGCACTACCATCTGAAACCACACTAGCTAAAATCAGTAATTAAAACAGTTCAAGTTTGTTATTATTCACACAGATGGTCATTCTCTCTATATTATAAAATATCTTTTAAAAAACTTCAGCTAAGATTTTAAGAAAATTTTTATGAGGACATTTTTTGCTAATAAACTATATTGTTGATGTTCAGGTATACAATACCAGCATTTATTATGAACCATATAGCCAGCATTAGCCACACTGGTGTAGGTGTGCAATGTGACCTAAATACCATAAAATAACTTCTGGTAAAAGTCATATGCTGGCTTTGAGCATGCGCTACAACTATAACTGTAGCCATCTACATAGGAGGAAATATACATTACAAGTGAAATAACTGTGATATTATTAAATAATATATATAACACCTTTAAAATGTTGCAAACTATTCTGTATGTAATTTACTTTTCTTTAGTCCAGGTCACTCACACGGAGAAACATATTTGAGAAATAGAATTATCAGGAAAATCTAAATAAGGAAATGATGAGCCTTTGCTATAACTGAGAACCTGTAGAAAGTGGAGTTACATCACAACACTTTCTCCGACTTCCAAATCTGCCTTTTAATGGTTGCAAGTTATCTAATGGTTATTCCTGCCGGAAACTTTTCAATTTGGCATTTCTTCAAAAATGAGTTTTAGAAGCTTTGAAAAGTTTTGTTGTTCTTGAGATATTAAACTATAGTAAAGTATGTAACCTATATGCCTCCCTTTGCTCAGATAAAAAGCTCTCTAGAAACAATAAAAGCACCAGAGTTTCAAAGCTATGACAAGACAGAAGCACAGACAACAATGCTGCTCCAGGGGCATCAGAAATGCTCACACCATACACAAGTCTATCTGTAATGCATGAGAGTTGATTCTTCAAAACACTATAAACTTAAAATGCTAAATAACCTGTTCCAAACTGTTTGGCTTCAATAGGTGTACAGATGAAGTGGACAACTTTCAATTTATATCATCAGAAAAATAACAAGTTCTCAATGGTGAAAAACAGACTTTATCTAAATGTACTCCATGAGAAATGTCTGAGTCGAGTCCTCTAAAAGTCACTTCATTCTTTAATTTTAACTCTCACTTTCTTAGTCCTTTCAGCTCATTGCTTACTGTATTCATCTACAACAAACCTTGTAAGTAAGTCTAGGCATTCTACTGAGGTGGAATTATCATCTGAGGATTGGAGGCTTTCTCAAAGTCACTTAGTCTAATGTGTCACTCTCTGAAGTCTGAGTCCTGTTGGGCAGCTGTGGAGACAAACTCATTTTTTTCCACCACTACACTTCATTAAAAGGTGTCTTATATTACAAGGAACCACAAACAAGTGCCATGGCTTCCATCCCCAAACCTGTGTGTCCATTCTTCTACAGACCATCTGCATCCCTGTCTCCAGACAGACATATGGAAGTAAATGGAGAATTAGAGAGAGAAGAGAAATAGCTCCTTTTGTAAATTGCATAAGTATAAATTAGTGTAAAAGCTAAAATTAATTATGATTAATTAATTTAAAACAACAATAGAATAAAATGTATCAAAATTTAAGGAGATATATTATTATATTATAATATTACCTATAAATTTAGTGATAAAGAATGAATTGATTTCATTTATATATTATGTTTGGAAATATTTGCTTTCTTACTGGTCAAGGGATTTACTTGAAATCCAGACAAACTAGTATTTCTTAAAATAAATCAATTGAAACCACTACATGTTTTAGTTCTCACTTCACTGGTCAGAGAGGCCCAAGGCACGAATATATAACTTAATCAATAAAATAAGAATATGCCAAATATAAGATAAAGTTAAGAATTTAATAGAAAATGTTGATTTTAAAAGTAGATGTGAAACAGAAGAGAGAGGAGGAGACTTCTTCTATCCAGCCAACCCATGCTTTAAGTAGTTATTGGAAAGACCAGGCTCATACGATCTACAGAGAAAGAGTCACTCCTTGCTAACTAACTTAGACAGGCAAGTTTTGTTAAAGATTCAACAATTAAATAGAACTATTCACAAGTCTGTCTTTGCCAATTGATTTTTTTGCTACAAATTAGCTTTGGATTTTCAGTACCATAAAGTAAGGACAGAGGAAGAGGCGATTATAGTAATGGCTGTTGATAGACTCACTAAAGTAACCTTTACTATCCTTGAAATAAAAAGACTTTGTATTCCAAACTTCTTTCTAATGACATATGGAGCTTTGGATAATAAGAAAAGTAGTTTCAGGGGCCCATACCATTAATCTCAGCACTTGGGAGGCAGAGCCAGGCTGGACTTCTGAATCCCAGGCTACACAGAGGGGAAAAATAAAAGCAAAAAAAGAAAAAGAAAAGAAAAATGGTTTCAATGTGATGAGATTGCTCACAGGGTCTGAAAACCAGAGGTAGATCTCACGGTGGAAAGAGAAAATTGACTCTGATGTCCATAGGAGTACCACGGTGTGTGTGTGTGTGTGTGTGTGTGTGCCTGTATACAGCACACACATGCATACCACACAACATGCACACACACACATACACCACATATACACACACCACACACACACCATATACACATATAACACACACATATCATACCGCACACAAACACACACATAACACACACACCACACCATACCACATACATATACAATACATACATACACATAACCACACCACACACATACACATAACACACATACAATAATAAAAAAATAAATAAATTTAAAAGAAAAAGGTTTTCTAAGAAAACACGTACTTAAGCCAATTATTAAACCAAAAATTTCTCGGACCTTTGTGACATCCATTTCCTGAGATGCAATGTGGTTCTGAATTTCCTCTAAGTGACTGACAGCTGCAGTCTTCTCCCTGGTGACCTTTTCAACCTGGGCCTCCAGCTTGGCAATATTCTGAGACAGGATCAACATCTGTGAGAGGAAACAAAGAGTCTCAGCAACAGTATTGAGAATATGAAAATTAAGAAGTTATATCATTAGTTTGGTGTCTACCAGCTACTGGGCTCAACACTCTTTCTCTGTGGGCTGGAGAGATCCACTTCTCTACTTTCTCAGCTCACCTCATGACCTGGAATGCCTCTTTCCTTCCTATTCATTCCCTGGCCTCTAACCAATAGTGAAAGGTGTCAACAATGAAGTCTCAAGGTTGTTTGAAACCCTGAGATAGCAAATACGTTACAGTACAGACTTCAATAGAGTCCTTTCAAAGGGAGAATGGGGAAACCAGAAACTCTTGGGTCCTTTCCCACATGATCATTAACCATTAGAAAGAATGAGGGGGGGGAGACAGGGAGAGGGAGGGAGAGGGAAAAGAGGGAGAGAGAGAGAGAGAGAAGGAGGAGAGAGGGAGGGAGGGAGAGGGAGGGAGGGAGAGGGAGGAGAGAGGAAGAGGGAGGAGAGGGAGAAGAAGAAGAGAGAGGGGAAGAGGGGGAGAGAAGGGGAGAGGGAGGAGAGGGAGAGGGATAAGAAAGAGAGGGAGAGGGAGAGGGAGGAGAGGAAGAGGGAGCCTTCCCCAGTCAACAAGGGAGTTCTCAGCAGTTCCTCTGTTGGCAAGGCCCATGTGTCCTCCATTAATGAGTGTCCTCAGTCCTATCAGGAATCAGCCCTGGTAGATGTGCAATTATCTCTGTCTTCCAGGATCCCTCCTTGAGGCCAGTGCCCAGCACAGAGCCGGCTGGGGTCTTTCACACAGGGGCTGCTACTTAGCTGCTGTGCATGGGAACTCCCTGCCTGCTCTGTGCCTGTGTCTGTTCTCACTGTTGCTATCCACGCCATCCTGGACCCTCGCCGTATTCTCACAGTTGCAGTGACATGGAATCCTTCAGCACGCTCAGAGTATCCACCTCATCACCCTCCACCTCTGTACACCGCTGTCATGGCGCTTAATCACACCCGTTCATTGTTTTTAGCTGTCTCTTTGTTTTTTGACTAGAAGTTCCTCAAGGGCATATTCATTAAAAGGGACCAAATGTTCCAAGAGTATATGGATGAATAATTAGAATAAATGGCTTTTCTGAGGGAGTCTGTAGATAGCATCAAGTCCTCCTTATTTATCCTTAGAATTAGAAACATTTTCCAGTCCTTAGGCTTAATGGTTGAGCTGTGTTCAGTGCTAACTTGTTAGTTAACACTGAAAGTGAAGGAATGCCGCCCTGGGCCAGAACTAACCACATAGGGTATCCACTGTGTCTGTCAAGACAGGAGCGAGGTGCTTGAGCTCCATCACTGCCCCCGGCACGTGGACTCTTCTATACATGAAAGACTAAACTGGTGCCCTATAAATAAGCCTAATAAACTCATTAGTTCATATATCCAAAAACACCCAGTGGAATGAGAGATATTAATGGGGATAAATGTCATCAAAATATATTATATACACACATGAAAACACACTGGTGAGACCCATTATTGTATATAATTAATATGTAGTAATAAAAACTCTTAAATTTTCAATACTGAACAAAAGCTTACAGTTAAGTAAGAGCTTTACAGTCATCAGGTGTCTGCACTTGAATTACATAAATAGCATACTTGACCCACATGAAAATAAGAAGCCCTGAAGATACTTTCTAATTTAGAATGATCAACTAATTGACTTTTTCTGAAAATCACAGAGAACTGTGCATTTGATTTATAGTTATTTACATGTCCCAAACATTAAAGGTTGTCTGAAAACTTCCTTGGCACAGAGCTTTGCTAATAACAAACTACAAAGTATCTTTGTGCATATTACAATCTGAACGAATAATTAAAGGTCCAGGAAAATAAACAGGGCAAATAGAGTATCATTTAATTTCTATAATTTAAGTACTCAAGTTCATGATTATTCATATCATAAACCTGTAATTATAGGTCATCTGGACCCATACAGCAGTAGCCAATTTTAGTGGCAAGCTAACAAAACTAATATAGTACTTATTTATACGGAGATAAATCTGTTAAGCATACTAAGAGTGCTCCGTGTTTAGAATAAATACGCAGACAGTTGTTTTGTTAATTGTAAACTCTGTGTCCGTTTCTATTACAAGACACACACCAATTCCTCCTTCCCTCCCTCCCTCCCTTCCTTCAGCCTCCCTCCTTCTACCACCCATCATTTAGCTCCTCTGCCCACGACCTGTCTGCTGCCTCCTGTCACCCACTTCCTGAGGCCTCCCTCCTGTTGTCACACCTTCTTTTCCCCCCACACCCACCATCTGGAAGTCAGCATTACACTGCAGGAGTTTCTCCATCCACATCTGTTGCAGAGCCAGAAGTAACACAGACAGCTGCAGCACAGCTGGATGTCTAAGGCACTGACATCAGGTAAGTCCTTTAAACTTTGACAGGGGCAAGGGAGAGACAAGGACGGCGAGGTTGAGAAAGCTTGATGGAAATGTCTGCACAGTGGTTTCCAGTACACTGACCATTGCATGAAGGGGTAGAAGAGATAGAACAAATTAGGGATTCTGGAAATGGACTATTGTCAAGGGAAGCAACTAAGAAAATGTGTGGACTGTAGGGGGTGATCAAATAAGCATATGATAAATGATGGACTGAACTAACACACCAGAGTGGCTCAGAGAGCACACCGAAGGCAGGAGACAAGCTCACAGCAGGTAACATGGCTGGGGGACTGATGCAAATATGGGCAGGTAGGCAGGGGACCTGTTGTCTAGAGCCTCCCACACAAAGGGACATGGTGGGGAGAGTGGCTAGTCCCTTGAGTCTTCCATTGTTAGGAAGCCAGGAGTGCCTGGTTTTACACTAACTTTACAATGTAATTGTAATGATTAATTGGTCACTTTTCCCATTAGACTGTATTCCTGAGCATAGT
The DNA here is from genome assembly GCF_978045245.1 of Mus caroli. NCBI lineage: Eukaryota > Metazoa > Chordata > Mammalia > Rodentia > Muridae > Mus > Mus caroli. Next base: position 174,683,566 of record NW_028227256.1, on the reverse strand, counting down.
AGTGTGTGTGTGCATGTGTGTGTGTGTGTGTATGCACATGTGCATGTGGGTGTACAAATACATGTGTGCACATTCACGCTGAGGCCAGAGGTCTGCCCTGGTATCATCTTCAATCACTGTATACCTTATTTTTTTGAGGCAGAGTCTCTCACTGAACCTGGAGCTCATAGATTCAGTGACACTAGCCAGCCCCCAGGCCCCAGGAATCCTTTTGTCTCCAGCCTCCCAGCACCGAGACTGCGGGCACACACAGCCATGTCTGGCCTTATCTCGTGGGTGCTGTGGATCCAAACTCAGGTCCTAACGTCTGTGCAGTAAGCACCTCACCAACTACACCATCTCCCCGCCCCAGAGAGCGGTTCTGAAAAGCAAAACTTTTCTTTGTGATTCCACAGCGACAACAGACGATCCCTGCTTTCTGCTTAGCCGTGCGCACACTTTCATACACATGAATTATAGTATTTGGAAATATAATGAGGAAGCTCCCTTCTCATTGTTTCATGAATACCTCATTCAGTATTGTGCATTGGCAAGTTTTTGTCCTGGGCGTGAATTTCAGATCTGCTTGAGAAACCGTAAAGGATCCAGGAGGGAAAAGATGCAGGTCCTCTGTAGGCGAGGTGCAGAGATGGAGAGAAAGAAGGACAAAGGAGGGACAGACAGATGCTTGCATGCTAGCCCTTAGCACATGTGCATGCGTGACTGTGACCACAGTACCGTGTTTGCGGCATCTCCATCACAACTACTGAAGTGGTATTATGCAGAGACTTTGGTGAAATGAGAAACTAAGTACTTTGCTTGGGTAACACACACACACACACACACACACACACACTTCAGTCCCTTTAGAGAAAGAATTGTATCAGATTTGGATTAATGAAAATTGGATTACTTGGATTGGATTAATTTTCAGTTCCCCTGAAATGAGATTAAGAGAACTAAGCTACTTGGCCAAGTTCACTCAAGAAAATACATAAGGTACAGCTTGAGTTCATCATTAAGCTTATCTGTTGGTGCTGACGTGTGTAGGCACAAGAAAACTGCCCAGCAGGTCCACGGTGCCTTCCCTAAAATAAAAATGGTAACACACAGGCTCAATGCCTACCATAAGACAGGCATTGGGACATTTTTTTTTTCAAAACATCATCTCATCTAATCCTGTCAAGTGCTTAAAGCATTCATTATGCTTGAAGACTAAACAAGGTCCCAGAGAGGTCAACCTGGGTCACCTCTCACACCATGCTGTCTAGAGCCATTTTCCTTGAGGAGAACAGCATCCAGCTATGAGGAGTCAGTTACTCCTGCCTCTCACGTCGTGCTCATCCTCAGGGCTGGACCTGAGAGCAAATCTGCTGAAGCTCACCCACTTGTGAAAAGGGCTCCTTCAGCTGCCTCCTTGGCTCAGGAGACGACCAAGCACACTCCATTACTCTGTTTTGCCTTCCTATTTGAATCCTCAATGGAATGGTTTTATATTGTGAAGCCACCAAGTCAAATGGTTTCCATGCAGCAGGCCGCTTCCCAAGTGAAAATTCCCTATGTGTGAACAACAGCAGTTTTTGACACTAGTGCTATTTTCTCATACACACAAGAGGCAATTCAAAACTACACCTCCCTCGTGCCTTTTTCGGGAGGAACAGAGGCCACTTCCTTCCTTGGAAGCTAGATTCTAGTCCTACCTATTCTTTGGATCTTAGCTAAACACCACCTTCCCACAAGGCTTGTCATGATCACTTGCAGACAGGACCAGCTCTAACCTCTGCCTTCGCCATGTCTTTCTGATGCCATGGGCCTTCTATTCCTTCCTAGTATGCTATTCATACTTCATTCAAAAATATGTCTGTGAGCACCTGCTAAGTGTGCCAAGCAGCGAGGATGATAGCTCATGTACTCAAGGGCCTCACAGGAAGTTAGAGACAGACATCAACAGTCCAATAAGAATTTGCCATCAATGAGGTATGGGAACCTACAAGGAGGAACCTAGTTTTGCTCTGAGAGGCTCTGGAAGAGACTGCTTCAAGAACTCAGAAGGATCAAATAAAACACAGACTAATTTTCCTGGGAAGGAGGTGAAGTCTGTGAGATTTTTCAAACTTCTTACACAGTAGAGACTGAGAAGATAAGACAGTGCTGCTGCTGCTGATGATGATAATGCTGCTGAGGAGGGCAAGCTGAAGATCAGCAGAGCCTCAGCAAGGACAACGGCAGGAACTGCCTGAGGTGGGGAAAGGCCAGGAACAGGAGAAAGGGCCAAGAACTGAATGGAAGAACAAGGCAGGCCAATAGTTTAACTGGTTGCCACCTACTGGCTTCAACTCAGTTTCTCTGCTGAGGTTGAGGGAACTTGGGGAGAGTAAATGTGCCCTGAAACCGTCCTGAAAAGCTATGACCACAATGCTCTCCCCTCTCCCTGGGTGACATAACTAACTCCCAGTGACCTCCTAGGACCAAAATGTTATCCTCTCCACTGGATACCATCACTAATTCTAACCTTATCGCCCAGCACAAACTCTGGTTTCTGGTTCTACTCCAGTTTATTAATGAGGTGACTTCCCTCAAATATAGCTATCATTACCACACCGTCCAATGTGAAGACTCAACATGTGGCTTCATGTCACATTTAGCTGACATTTCTAATCCTCATGTAGATTTTAAGAGCATTAGTGACTTAGTCTCTCTCTACGTCTCCACACTTCACCCTCTCCAGTCTACCCGACTCCCTCTGCTCTACCACTGGGCGGCATCCAAACCCCACAAAGCACAGAGCTGCAGCTCCTATGGGTGTGGGCTTTTCCTGCACATGACACTCTCCTCCCCTAACTCCACGGTTCACCTACCTATCCTGTCATCTTCCTAGGCCTTACTTCAAAATCCTTCTCACAAAAGTCTCTCATGCCTGTCTAGGCTGGACAGACTTGATGCATCTATGAACGTATTTGCTCAACAGCCGCCTTCCCCAAGGTCTGCATGCCTTCTGTATGCTTTCTGAGAGAGCTGCACCAGTCCTATAACTACAGCCCCAGAGACTCCAATTCATCTGTTGAAGCTGAAAGGAAGATAGAAAGGGGTGCACAGGACTTCAGAAAGGAGGGAAGACGGGCAGGCGTGAGCCCTCAGGTGTGCCCACCACCACTGCCAGGAACGTTGTGCCACCTTCCTTGATAGGAAGGGCTAAAACTGTGAGCAGAAGCCTGCCCTTCCCCACTGTGATCTACCCATCAGATGCAGCCACAGCTGTGGGAGAGCATCTCACCCAATACCTTTGACTCTGCATCTTCCCGCTCTCTGGTTACTTCTTTCTTTATCATCTCCTTCTCCACAGCCCTCTTTTCTTGCTGAGAGGCAAGCTCCTTTTCCAGTCTTTCTGTCTGCCTCTCCAGCTCACTCTTCAGCTGCTCACACTGGATCAAAGCCTGCAGGCAAGAGAGCAAGAAGGAACGTCAGGAGTGGGAAGGCACACCAGGGAGAAATGAGGCAATGATACCCTTTCTTATTTAAGATAGTTCAAATACCTTCTACAGTCCACTTGGATGACTGCTTTCCAACACTATTGTCATAGCAACACCCTGATGATGCACTCTCTCTCTCACTCACTCACAGGTTGCCATTTCACCATTGAAGCTACAAGACTAGTCCGAGACCCCTGTGGTTGAATTAAGGAAAGGCTGGAAGAAACTGAGGAGGAGGGTGAGCCCTTAGGAAGACCAGCAGTCTCAACTAGCCTGGATCCCTGCGGTCTCTCACACACTGAGCCACCACTACGCAGCATACATGAGCTGGTGGTCCAAGGCCCCTGAGAGACACATATACAGCAGAAGACTGCTTGGTCTGGCCTTAGTCGGGAAAGAGGCACCTAATCCTCAAGAGACTTGAGGCCCCAGGGAGTGGGGAGGCCTGGGGTGGGAGACATCTTCTTGAAGACAGGGGGAGGAAGAATGAGATGAGGAACTGTGGGAAGGTGGGTGGGGATGGGGCAATGAATGGACTGTAAAAAAACAAAAGAAATAAAAAAGAAAAACCTCCTTCACTTCCCTTGGACACATTCATAATAATACCATTATCTATAATGTCCAAGAATGAAGTAGAACTGCAAACTACAGTAAAAAAAAAATCCCTCAATCAAATGAACTTCCTATAGAATCTCAGTCCTCTGGCATTTGTCTATGCCTACAGCACTGGCCCAACCCAGGTCTCACATAGCTCACAAGCTATATGATTACAATTTGGACAGTCTAGGATGGTTAAGACAAACACAAGTGACAGTTCATACTGGTAATGATGTGGAACAAGGGGAACACTCCTTCATTGCTGGTGGGGGGTGCAAACTTCTACAGCTACTTTGGAAATCAATAGGGCAGTTTCTTAGAATGGATCTACCTCAAGACTCAGTTATACCACCCCTGGGCATATACCCAAAGGATGCTTTATCCTACCATAAAGGAAACTTACTCAACTATATCTACAGCAGCCTAATTTGTAATAGTCAGAAACTGAAAACAACCTAGATGTCCCTCAACCAAAGAATGGATACATCAAATGGGTTATATTTATACAATGGAGTATTATTCAGCTGATAAAAAATAACATCATAAAATTTACAGGCAAATGGATGGAACTAGAAAAAAATCATTCTTGGTGAGATGACGCAGACCCAGAAAGTCAAACATTATGTCCTCACTTCTAAGTGGATGTTTCAGGGAGGGAGCACGAATGAAATCTCCCTAGGAAGGATATTGTGGGGGGAGACAGGAGCAGGAGGGATCAAGTAAGAGGGAGATGGAGGGAGAAATTATTGGGAGAGACAACTGGAATTGGGGGCTAATTGGGGAGACAATGGAAACTCCACAGAATCTACTAGGGTAGCCCTAACTAAGACTCCTAGCAATGGGGGATACAGAGCCTGACTGAACTGACCATCTCTCACAATCAAGCAAGACTTCCAGGAGAGGAACTGGAACAGCCAGCCACAAAACCTTCAACCTACAATTTGTCCTACCTACAAGATGTGCCATGGGGAAGTGGCCAACCAATGTCCAGTCCAGTTTGAGACCCATGCTATGAGAGGGATCTCACCTCGACACTGTTGGAGGGCCAGGAACCAGAGGCCAGACAGCCCAGACACCTAGGACAGAACCAAATACAACCTAATAATATTCTGCTGTACTCCAAGACCAGAGCATAACTGTCATCAGAGAGGCCAGCAACAGATGGAAGCAGATGCAGAAACCCACAGCCAAGTGTTAGGTGGAGCTTGGGGAATCCTGCAGGAGAGGGGAAGAAAGGGTTGTAGGGGCCAGACAGGACAAGAACATCACAAGCAACCCACAGCACCAACCAGGGAAGCCTGCATGGATCTTACCTAGGCCCTCCTCACATATGTTACAGTTGTGTAGCTTGGCCTTCTTGTGGGTCTCCTAACAGCAGGAGCAGAGGCTGTCTCTGACACTTTTGCCTGTTTTCGGGACCCTCTTCCCACCACTGGGTTGCCTCATCCAGCCTTAATATGAGAGAGGTGCCTAGTCTTATTGCAACTTGATATGACATGTTTGGTTGTTACCCCTGAGAGGCCTGTCCTGTCCTGAAGGGAATCAGAAGAGGAGTGGTTGCGGGGGAGAAGTTGAGGGGGAAACTTGGGGGGGGGGGGAGAAACAGGGAAAAATGTGGCTAGGATGTAAAATATGAGAGAAAAAATTAAAACTATTTGAAAATAAAAATAAAGCAAACAAACTGCACAGCCACATTTGTTGACAGTAGATATGGAAATAGTCTCCATGTACACCATTGGGCTTGAGGCACAGTTATGCTGCCCTCTGCTAAAAGGTAAATATAGACAGAAAATATCTATGATATGCAGCAAACTCTCCTTCCTTCATCTAGAAGGTGTTTACTTTCAGGTCTTTATTTTGGAAAGTTTCTGTTATCCTACAGTATGAGAGCCAATTTCAAACCAATCAAATTGGTTTTGATTAAAACCGGTTCTCCAAGGAAGTTAGCCCCAACTTAAATCCTAGCTGAATTTTTTAATTAGATTGTAAGAGAAATGAGAGTGATTTTTTTTCTATAACTGAATCCGTTGGAGCCTGAAATACTAGGGAATACTGAATTTTGTGCAATTGTGTTAGTTATAATCATTTTCCACTAATCTAGTAAAATACAACTCAGTAACATTTACTGATATAATGAATACTACCGGTATAAGTAAATAGAACCAGTATATCCAAAGAGATTCCCAACTGAACAAAAACTTAGGCATTAACACCATTAAGTATGGGAATAGTAAGAACACCTGAGAGCCCAGCCAGCCCAAACAGCAAGAAGGAAAGATTCCAGTTTTCGAAGGAACCAGAGGAAATGGTCCTCATGGTGGCCTAGCAGGAGGAAGGTTCAGTGGAAAGCACAAAGTGGCGCTGTCAGTCATATAAACAAAGGGTGCTGATGACTGACTGCTGTGCCTGAGGCTTCCGTCCCCTGATGCTCACCAGCAGGCAGCAGCGGAGGAGGAATGAAGAACAATGACTAACCCTTAGGTTACAAATTGTCATGGAGTCTGTCACTAGGTATGTAACCAAGTTCACACATTTCATTTTATACCCTTTTAAATTTTTAACATTTATACTTGGTTACAATGAAAGAAACAGTAAAATTTAGTAACGCGTGAAAATAAAAAATTTAGTCACATATGCATGTATGTTTGTGCACGCACAAACATGTGTGTACACACACATGGAAGCCAAAGTCCACTTCAACCACATCTCTACCTTAATTTTTGAGACATGGTCTCCCACCTGACCTGGAGCTCACCAGTTACATAGACTGGTTGGCTATTATGTCCTAGAGAACCTCCTGTCTCCACCTCCCCAGCAGATCCTACCTCAGGTCTTAATGATTGAGTAACAAGCAATCACCTTACCCTTGGACCTAAATCAGGGAGCTGGCATCCCCGATCTAAAATGTCTCTAACAGGTGGCCTCACCAAGGCTCAGGACTCTCTAACCCTTATTACAGGGGTCTGCAGGGTACTGGTCCTTGTAGTTCAAGGGCTCGAATGTACTCATTTTCGAGAGCCACAGCTGATGTATAACCCTGAGGAAACAAAATCCTCAGAGGCTAGATCACAACTAAGACGATCATGTCCAGGTGGGGCCTGCACCCCATTTTTCCCGGGGGATCTGTGGTGGGTTCGCTTTTTCCTTACTTGGTGGAAATGGCCGCCAGCCTTGAGGAACTGAGAGATTTTGCTTTCCCAAGCCAGTGGATTCCACTCATGTGGCTTCCTTTGCAGGCACTGCATGCTGTTTATCAACAGTTATTTCAAAACATAACTTTGTGGGCTTCGTATTTCTATTTCTAGTTTTATTAAGCCAAAGGATAAAAATTACTATCATAAAGAAGTCAAACATTTTCCACAACAAAACTAACATCTGCCAACTGAAGTTTTAAACCAGGAAACCTATTTTATGACATCTCTAATCTTCCTCCCAACTGTTATAGTTTCCTAGAAATTCCAGCAAAAGACTCATGAATAATAAATTAATATACTACAATGATTTATTGTTTATTGTTAGTGAGCATAAAATTTAAAGCTTATAAATATGAATTTATTTTTCTGAAGCAAAGCCCATTAAATAAAAGTGATTATCAATACATTTAAGATTTTTACATATGAATAAAACACAGTATTGCTTTTAATTTATAAATACTTGCTTACCGGAAACTTATCAATAAGCCTACCCTGAGACTATTTGCATCAGTTAATGACCATGTTCTGAGAAGAGCACACTATATCAGTTTACACTCATATAAGCCTGCATATTGTAGGTCATGTTACTGCTTCTGAAGCAATCAGGAGACCCACTGAATGTGGGTGAATGAGGCTCCTGCTGCTGTGATCACACACACACAAGTCTAAAATAATGATCAATAATACAACACACATGAAGGCCAATAACACAGTTGCTTTTATCACTGAGGGTTGTATATAATACATAACCACATATGCCACATTCTGATGCAGCAGTAGGCTTGCTAATCCCAGCATCACCACAAACATGCCTGAGAGGACTGCAACCCGACTGGGTGAGGGAGTAAGATGCACTGACAGCTTGGTTTTGTTTTGCACTAGACACTGTGCTGCAAGCGGCATGACGGCCATGCCCAAGTGAAGTCTGGTGCTCAATGCTTTTCTGGTCTTTTTTCCACCCCAAATTTCTTATTTCTGCTTTTTTGCTCCTCTTAAAATCCAAGACACAGAATAAAAATGGTTTTTTTAAAACATTTACTGAACCTTCTATGTTGCCATTTGTAAAGAAAATTCTCCTCAGAGTGTTCTTTCACCTCTCTTGTGCCCACTGACTTCCTAAGCCCATGCCTGCACACATCACTCAACCTCTTCAATCCTAAGGCAGGCAGGCAGCCTGGAACCTTTGCTATCTGATTCTTGAATTTTATCAACACATTCTACCCTTACTGATTCCCAGATTATACTTTTTTTCTCCTTAAAAATCATCTTCAGTTGTAGTTGTTACATTTTTCAAGTCAAGCCCTTCACTGACTAACCTTATACACTAAAAGCTTCCTAAGTGGCTAGCACAGAGTCCTGTCACCAAGTTCATCAGGGCGATTTCAGTGTTCTCATCACCTGTGGGAAGCCACATATGCCATTACAAGGTGGCGCTGGCTACCACTGGCCACCACGCTTAAGTTTGGGTAAACAACCAATGTGCGCATGTGCAGTAGAGTTTTTGCCGAGTCACTGACTGGCCGGGGGCATGTTAATGAGGTTTTGTGAGGTACTGAGAACATAACCAATCAGGTGTAGATATGTAAATGAGGTATGTTAATGAGGTTTTGTGAGGTACTGAGAACATAACCAATCGGATGTAGATATGTAAATGAGGTAAAAAGCATAACCAATCCGGGTGTGAGACACGCCTCTCCTAGGCCTATATAAGCAGCACCAGTTCTGGGCTCGGGGTCTTTTTGCCTCTGCAATCAAGCTCTCCCAGTAAACGTGTGCAGAAGGATCCTTTTGTGGCATAGTTCTTGCTGGCGAGTCGGACGCTCACAAGAGTCACCCAGGTAGAAAAAGGGACAGCTTTCAATCAGGAAATAATTTGCCCAAACCACAGATCTAGAAAGTGGAACACAACCGTTGCTGGACAGTACTTCCACACCATTACTTGAAAACAACATTATGAACTGCCTATGCCTGATATTTCTTTTCTTTTCCTTTCTTTCTTTTTAATTAGATATTTTCTTTATTTATATTTCAAATGCTATACCCTTTCCTGGTTTCCCCTCCGAAAATCCCCTATACCCTCCCCTCTCTCCCTGCTCACCAACCCACCCACTCCAATTCCTGGTCCTGGCATTCCCCTATACTGGGGTATAGAGCCTTCACAAGACCAATGGCCTCTCTTCCCAATGATGACCGAGTAGGCCATCCCCTGCTACATAGGCAGCTGGAGCCACGAGTCCCATCATGTGTACTGTTTGGTTGGTGGTTTAGTCCCAGGGAGCTCTGGTATTTGTTTCTTATAAACAGGTCAGGAACTTTCACAGCCACTAGAAGGGTAAACAACAGTGCCATAAAGCAATGCCTTCTACTCTGAATGCAATACAAACAATGACCACTGGGTGGCAACAAACACCAAGCAACTATCTCAGATTAAAAAGTGCTTCTGAACTGAAAATATCCACACTTAATACTCTCCCAAAGCAAAATTCGTATGTTTCATCAGAACATTAGGTGAAAACTCACAGACTCCAACATCATGTTAATCACATTTCAATACAGTGCGAATGCCAGGTGCACAGCACACAATGTCCGCCTCACACATTCTTTTTCCTTTTTTATAAATTCTTCTCTCATACAACACATCTCAAGCACAGTTTCCCCTCCCTCCTCTCCCCACTGTCCCATCTCCACCTCCCCTCTGCCACAGACCCTCTCCTCCTCCTTTTTCCTTCAGAAAAGAGCAAGACTCCCTGGAATATCAACCAGACAGGGCATAACAAGATACAGTAAGACAGGGCACAGACCCTCCCACCAAGGCTGGCTGCAGCAACCCAGTAGGAGGAGAAGGATCCCAAGAGCAGGCAGAAGACTCGGTGACTCCCGCTGTTAGGAGTCCCGCAAAAACTCTAGGCTAAACAACCACAGCATATTTGCCAAGGACCTAGTGCAGACCCTTTCAGGCAACGAGACTGCCACTTCAGTCTGTGAGACCCTGTAAGCCATACTTAGCTGAGTCTGTGGGCCGCATTCTCCTGCTGTCCTCCACTCCTCTGACTCCTACAATTCTTCCTCCTGCTCTACCATGGGGTTCCCTGAGCTCTGAGGGTAGGGACCTGATGGAGATCTGCAACTGGGGCCCTCTGTAATGTGTGGCTGTGGGTCTCTGCATCTGCTCCCATCAGCTACCAGAGGAAGCCTTTCTGAGGATGACTTCGCTGGGCGCCAATCTATGGCCTTGCTAATTCTCAACCATTAATCTAAAAAATTACTAATTGTCTAATAGCGCGTTTATTTTTAAGACTACTGACTGATTTCCCTTTAGCAAGCATTAGCTGGGAATGAATGTGCAAATGGCACCTGAGAAGCTTGGCAGTGTTGCACGGATAGTCCTTCAGTGGCGATGGCTACAGAAAGCCACCAAGCCTTTTATAACAACAGTGGAGTTCAGAGGAGCAGAGGTTCATTCAAACAGCATACGGAAATGTCTACAAAGACTGCCACCTGAACTGCGCCTCCTGTGAGGATCAAGTATGCCATCTATGCATGTACAGAACAGCCTGCACGGGCTCAGAGAGCTCAGGCTAATGCTGTTATAATTCACGTGTTCGTTCCACCACGAAAGAGTGTGGTGGAAGATAATGCATGGAAACTTATCTCTTACTATACTTCAGGAGAGGGATTCCCTAGGGAGATAGTTACAACCCAGAAAACCTAAGACAGTAGAAAGGACACACTGGAATAGGGGGAACCCAGGAGGGCAGTCAGGAGACTATAACAATAGTCTGCACACATGGTGTAAACACTCAGCAGAGTGTGGGAGGGGACTGGAGTCATGGTGAGGTGTGGGCAGGGGCTGAAGATATTGTAAATGCTATACGTCTGAGTTGCTGGCGAGGTAGTATTAGTGAGCAAACCAACGGCAAAGAAAGTGGGGCTATGTAGAAGATGCTCACAGCAGATGTAGTTCAAGCTAGAGCAGTGACAGGAAAAAGCCACATGTCGTGGTCAGTGGCCATGGACACTGTGGCGGGCAGGACTGGGAAGCCACACTTGGGTTTAGTAAACCAGACCTAAGAGGTCCTCACAGAGCCACAGAGAAGACCCAGGAGGACCGTGCCAGCCAAGCATGAGAAGAAAAAGACTGCCGTGAAGACAGGACAGCTGACACTTCCAAAGCTACTGCATGAGGGTGAATGGGATGAGGACAAAAGGAGGGTGGGCCCTGGATTGGTACTGAGGAAGTGAACAATTCAATATGAACACAATCTGGAACTTGCTGAAAGCCCGACTGCACTTGACCAAGGGTGACAAGAAAGTTACCCGGACAGACACCACCAAAAAGATAGGGAAATTAAAGTTGAGTGAGGCAGGTGCTGCAGGCACAAATAACTGGAACAAGACCAAGATACCCAGGCTCCCTGGCTTCACTGAGGCTTTGAAATTATAACTTTGAAATCCTAGTTTATGTTTGGATGCTATCGATGATGGTAGCGAGAGAGTTTTTATTTCTAAAAACACGTAATAGGCAATTTTGGTTCAAGGAAAATTGTGGGGTTTTTTTAATTATGAACTTTTACTGGCATTGTAAAATGTCCATCCTGAAAACAGAAAGTCGTTTTCTACTCAATGGGAGTGGACTAAATTGTAACTGATACTAAGGGACTTTATTAAAAATAAGTGTCTGTGTATAATAAAATACAGCATTCAATATCTGTAGATGGGGTTGAGCTATCTTAAATAAGAAAGGGTATCATTGCCTCATTTCTCCCTGGTGTGCCTTCCCATTCCTGACGTTCCTTCTCGCTCTCTTGCCTGCAGGCTTTGATCCAGTGTGAGCAGCTGAAGAGTGAGCTGGAGAGACAGACAGAAAGAATGGAAAAGGAGCTTGCCTCTCAGCAAGAAAAGAGGGCTGTGGAGAAGGAGATGATAAAGAAAGAAGTAACCAGAGAGCGGGAAGATGCAGAGTCAAAGGTATTGGGTGAGATGCTCTCCCACAGCTGTGGCTGCATCTGATGGGCAGATCACAGTGGGGAAGGGCAGGCTTCGGCTCAGTTTCCGATCAGGAGGGACCGGAGCTCCTTCCACTCCTGGCAGTAGAGGACTGCCATGGATGCTCCTTAGGTCTTGAGAGATGCTCAGGCCAGAAGTGAAGCTAGACTAAACCATCAGAGCCTGCCTGTAGTGACTACCTATCTGTAAACAAGATTATGCACACCAGCAGGTCTCCCAAAGCACTTTCCCATATTATTTTACACTTCTGAGTAGTGGCAGAACAGAAATATTTACAGAAGAATAAGAACTCTCCAAAGAATATATATTTTTTTAATTTAGAGAAGTCAACATTTGTGGACTGGCATCTGTTTTGTGTGTTTGCAATTAGTTTAGTTGTAAAAAATAATCAGAGAAATACACATGTGGAAAGTGGCTGTGTGCTATATCCCTTTCCACCCATCAGACTTGCCTTGGTCTTCTCAAAGTTGGCTTCCTCCGTCATCTGCACAGCATGCTTCACCTGCTCATAGGCACTTGTCTCTCTCTTCTGCACTTCTGCCAAGCTGCTCCGCACAGAGACTAGCACAGACATTAAGTCATCTCTCTCTCTGTCAGCACAAAAAGAACACACCAGGTATAAAATGAAGAAAGGGAAGCACTCACACTCATGTGTATTAGAAGTGCTATGGCGGGCCTGCTCAGCACGCATCAAGCACGACCCAGAGAACGACCCTCTGTCCTCCTTCAGCAAGTGGCAGGCAGAGTGACAGAAGGACTGAGGCATTCCAGGCAGGACCACATCTGCATGGGACAATACCCTTTTTTGGAAAGGGCTGGCATATGCAGGACCACAGAGAGAGGCCTCAGCAAGAGGGAATGACTTAGAAAAGGGAAGTGAGGGAGCTGGGACAGGCAACCAAGTTCAGAAGAGTGTGCGCACATCAAAGGCAGCTTTACCAATGAGGAAGTCTATGTGAAAGATTTAGAATATTTGAAGAGAAACCTTGGTTCACTCATTAGCAGGCAGGGGTGGGGGGGTTCAAAGGCCGTGACATGCTGTCTACTCTGGCTTGCTTGGACTGGTGGAAACACTTCCTTTTAATCTTTCCGTGGCCTCATTTTCATCTCCCCCACCCCCAGTCAAATTCTCTCAGCTAGTTATGAAGTCTGCTGTTTATTTCTGCTTTTTATTTCAGTGGGTATTTTTATGGGACCCCTCAAGCCCTCCAGTTGTATCTTTTAGGAGATGACACTCTAATTGAACAAAATCTTGGCTACTGGTATGGATCCTGGGCAAGCTCCACCCACTCCTTAATAAGCCTCAAATGTCCACTAAGCTGGGCTGCTTGTTGGGTAAGCAGAATACCAATGTTGTGACATGAAAAATAGCTAGGATCCAATTTCCCGGGTTAAATGAATTCCATAACAAACTCTCAGGATATTTCGAAACTTATCACTGTACAACAATCCGTAGTAGGGGGAACCAGAGAGACAGCTCAGGGAGAAGAACTTGCTCTGGGTTCAGCAACCCACATCAAGTGGTTCCCGACCAGATCTACATTCGGTCTCTCAGGACCCCATGCAGCCTCCTGGCTGCATGCATGAAGACAAAGTAGCACATGTATATGCAAAATAAAAATATAGTTTAAAACTGTACATACCCACGGTGCCAATGAGAGAAATGAGGTGGTAAATTGTCTACATTTACAAAGCAGAGTGAAAAGCATGCTGGACTGTACATGTGCCATCTTGTGCACCATCAACATGACCAGCTTTCTCATGCAGCGTCAACCCGCTGCCAGATTATAAACTGTCAGGGAAGAAGCAACTGGGATAAAAAGAAAGAGAAAGGAAAGAAAAGCAAGCAAGCTGCAAGCCAGCACTGAAGAGTGGTTCGGAAGATCACAAACACTGATTTCAAATACCCTTCTAAACTGACCAATGCCTCCACAAATCTCCCGAAGGAAAGATTTTAAACTATCTGTGGTACTTGGAAAACAGTCACACACAGTTTTAGAAACATGTAATGCTGAACACATTCGTAAAAGCTCTTTTTGTTAAACAACAAATTGTTACAAATAGCATAAAATTCATGGGATGGTGATGAGCTTCCTGATTTCTTTTAAATCCATGAAAATTACTTAATTTTTATTCTAAGTGAAATAAAAAACAGTAAATTGTTCTGATTGAATATTATGAGGCATAATTATGTGGGAGAGTAAGAGACTCAAAAGCAGATTTATCATTCTAAAGTAAAAAAATGGAATGCAAGCAAAACAGAATTTGTACTTATTTGAGTTTCAAAACAAAAGTGTAGATAACATAAACCGGGATACACAAATGACAAGGACCTATGAACCTAGAAGAAAATCACCCTCTAGGATCCCAAAGCAGGCTGAGCATCATGTGCTCACGTCCCTGAGAGCTACTGAATAGCAAAACGTTATAACTCAGTAGCATCCTTTCTCTGTCCTGATATTACTCTATCACAAAGGACGAGGTTCCCAACCCCAAAGAGAACAGCAAGCTGCTCAGTACATGTAAAACAAGTTAACTGGCCCCGAGAGGCCAAGCGTGACCACCTCTGCTTCTCACAGAGACAGCTTTAAGCCACTTAGTATATTTTCAGGGCACCCTCTATCAAGAATAGTATTTGTCACATAGTAGATCCTAGGACAAAATAAATGACAAGAAGAACATATGTGCGGGGCCGCAAGATGACTCACTGTGGGGAAAGCGCTTGCTGCTGGGGAAGACAAACTGAGTGTCATGCCAAGGAGCTACATGGTGGGAGGAGTCAAACAACTCCCGAGAGAGGCTCTCTGACCTTACAGGCCTGCCATGGAATGCATGTGTGCACACACAAACACATGCACATAAAAATACATGTAAAACTAAAACCACAAATTAAACTACTTTAGAATAGTTCAATCTGTTTATGAGTCTACTACTTTTCCATATTAAAATAAACTAAAAAGCTCAAGTGTATGACTAAGGACATCCATAACAGGAAGACTTCATAAGTGATACCAAAAGAGATAGTAATAATGTTGTAAGATTTACATGGAAAAGGTCAAGTTATTATTTAGAAGAGCAAAGTAAAAGTTAGTTCTTCTAGTTCAAGATGCTTTAGGATATAAATTCATCAACCCTTAAGCCAAAGAAAATCATTACAAATGAGCCCCAAACACAGACATTTCATTAAAATCATCTTTTAGGAGATGGCAAAGGAACATCTGCACCGGTGGGAGTGAGCCACTCCAGTGCCTCCCATGGCCATGGGAGGTTATGGAGAGCCATCCTGGCAAGCTCAGGGTCCTACACTTAGCGCTGCATCTCCACTCCTTACCCAACACTGTATACTCAGGAAACAAAGAGCTCTTGGTGGCAGCCTGGGCTTGTCAGTGGGGAGCCTTGGTTCCTTCTACCCCCATTTTCATCTGCCTGTCACTTTCTTAGCTGATCTCCCACTTTGCACCCTACACTTTCCTCTTGCATTTGTCGAGACTACTGATTATTCAGAAATGTGACAATAGTATGGCAGGTAGCCAGGTGGACTGTGGGCAGGTGCATCCTCCTCCAGAGGCTGTGTCCAGAGGGCAAACCTAGTGTTAGGCCTGAGGACAGAGGGACACAGTGGAACAGACACATGCAACATCGTCTTCTGAGGCAAAGTTGTGCAAAAATTTAAAAACAGCACACGATCACTCCAGGGTCTCAGCCAGGGCATTTCCTGGTGAAGGTGAGCCAGCCCCATGAAGTGAACTCACAGTACTCCACAGCCCAGGTAGAAAGCAGGCAGGGGTGAAGACAACACACAG
This sequence comes from Mus caroli, assembly GCF_978045245.1. Lineage (NCBI taxonomy): Eukaryota > Metazoa > Chordata > Mammalia > Rodentia > Muridae > Mus > Mus caroli. The sequence goes on along the minus strand of NW_028227256.1, from coordinate 174,667,516 downwards.
AACACAGCCTGCGAGGGTAGGGATGGGGCTGTACTGGAAAAGCCCTCGCACACACTATGAGTGCAGCACATCAGAAACTTAATGAACTGTCGGAGCAAGGGAAGCCAGGTGAAGACCCTGAAACCGTCAGCCCTGGGTGTAAATACACATAGGAGAAGGTTGCTTTAAGAAACATGAATCACAAAAAGGGATCTATCATGACTGCCCTCCGAGGGATCCAACAAGCAGCTGAAAGAGTCAGATGCAGTTATTTGCACCCAACCAATGGACAGAGGCTGCTGACCTCTGTTGTTGAGTTGGAGAAGGTTGAAAGAAGCTGAGGAGAAGGGCGATTCTGTAGGAGAACCAGCAGTCTTGGTTAATCTGGACCCCCAAGATCTTTCAAACACCAGACCACCAAACAACATACACTAGCTGATATGAGGCCCCTAACACACATACAGTAGAGGACTTCCAGATCTATGTTCATTCAGAGATGAAGCACTTAGCCCTCAAGAGACCAGAGGCCCCAGGAAGTTTAGAGGTCACGTGGGGTGGGGGGTGGGGCATCCATGTGGAGAAGGGGTGGGGTGGCGAGGAAGTGTGGAATGTGGAACAGCCGGAGGGTGGATGGGGAGGGGAGGAGAATGGAATATGGAGTGTAAAAAATGAATTACAAGTAAAATTAAATTTAAAAAAAGAAAAGAAAAAAATCATATAATAAATAAATAAAAGAAATATGAATCAACATCATCTTGAAATACAGAACTGCTAGGTAATAATGCTTTAAGTCACTGTCAATTTTATGCATTTTCAGCACACAGCGTTTTAACAAGCATCATTACTCCTGTTTTTAAGGAAAGTCTAGAAGACTGATGAAACATTTCTTTGTGCCTCATTTTTGGAAAGCTCCCTGCTGCAGCTGTTTAATGCCAGCTGGACAGAAGCCTGCCAATGATCACAAAATGGACCAAAACCCAGGACAGCACTACTGGAATCATTTCTCCTCAAAAAAAAAAAAAAAAAAAGTAACCAGGATTTCTCTAAAGAATTTTCAACTACCACCTGAAAACTATTAAAATTTGATCATTATGAAAGAGAATAAAAGAAATTGGCGTTACTTTTACCTACTTTATGGGACAAAGCAGCCTGAGTGGAAGGCACTTCAGAAGATTTCAAACCAACTTTAAAAACACAAGCAATATTAACACATCTTAAGTGACTTACTGCAATCCCCAGTGTGGAGCACCACAGACACATGGGTGGTCTGGTCCCCGTGGTATGCCTCATGCCCTCCCTGTCTACCACATGTCATGTACGGTTCACATATCCAGAAGAGCTCTTGCTGGAGCGTGGAAGGAGTAGCTGGCAACTGGTTTCACAAGTCCATGTTTCACAAGACTCCAGCAAGCTCTTTGGATTTATCACATTTAAGGTTCAGTTCCCAAATCCTACATTAAAATCAAGTAGCATGCACTGCCTGACATTAAATACACAAAACTAGAAATCCAAACCCAAGGCATGCTGGATGCTTTTCAAAGTCAGCGTCATGCTCAGTAGGCAGCACTGTGCATTAATAAGTTGGAAAGGTCTAAATACCAGATTACACAAAGGAAGTCTTACAATCCATAAAAATAAGAAAAGCAGAGACCTTTCACCCTATTCTGTGACTAAAGCGGAACATAAGGCCACATTGCTGACACAGCAGAAATGTGCACTAAGTAGGCCAGCACTTCCTCTCAGAGGCTGAGATCAAACTTAAGATAACAAAAGTAGAATTCATAAATGACAAGAATCTACTTTCTAAACAAAAGCCAGACATTCGGTCAATATAAACACTGTAATCTCCATCAGACACTCAGTCAATATAAATCAATGTAACTCTCATTCGACATGTTCTCTACAACCTAGAAGGCCAATGCTATAGAGGTGCACGCTGATTTTATTTGGTGGTTGATTCCACTAGACTAGTTAAACCTGCCTTTGACATCTACTTATTATAAAACATCATCGTAATATTTTTTCATAATCTCCATGTAAAATTAGATTAAAGACCAATGGGATTAAAGACTTTAACAAATCTTGAATCCTTGTGGCCCCTTTCTACCTTTTCAGTGTTAACTACTGTTAAATATCTGATGTGTATTCTTTCAAATCTTTTTCTGTATACATATATGGCCCTAGAGAAAATATCTACTATCATGTTTGAAAAATATGATATATAGTAGAATATCAAATGGTTTTACTTTGCTGTTATCCTAGGTCATTTATTTACTTTGGAGTTAGGCTCACACTAGACCACATGGGTCCTCTACGCTTCTTCACATATGTGTATGTGGATATACAAAATCTGTGTGAACTCTGTGTGTGGCTGTGCATACAATTTTTAATTTTTCACATTTATTTACTGTGTGTGTGTGTTACACATGTATATGCCACAGTACCACTGTAGAGGTCAAAGGACAGCTTGCAGGACTCAGGTCACTCCTTCCACTATCTGGGCTCCCAGGGATTGAACTTAGATCATCATGTTTTGCAGCAAGCAGCTTCCTGGCTGAGCCATCTCTCCAGCCCCTATTCATCCATAAATCAGCACAGCTGACACATACCACAGTTTAGTTATTTCGTTTGAAGGATGCTTAGGCTTTTACACCCTTACAAATAATGTTACAAAAGCTTTCTCTATGATGCTCTACTGTGTGTACATACGACCTTTTCTTTGTAGGAAACTATAACGCATAAATTAAATATTAATAGATAGTGCTACATCATCCTGCAAAGTAGCTGTGCTGATTTCATAGTGCCACCGGCAGGGCACGGAAATCCTGGTCTCAGTGGAATCACCCACCATTAGTCATGACCAGTCTGATGGAGTAGGCTGCTCTTAGTCGTGTAAATATCTTCTGATAACTGACAGCTTCCTCTCTTACCAGCCTCTTCCCCTTACTCACAGTGCAACTGGACAGTCTGCCATGTTTTATTTCAAAACTGCTTACATACTCTGGTAGTTAGTTTCCCGTGGCAAGCATGTTCCCAGTCTCTTACTATAATTTGCAATATTTCATTTTAAGTAAATTAAGTCAATCAATTAAAATCGTTCTGTAGTGCTGCGAATTAGACCCTAGACATGTGGATCATTGTCACACCGCTGAGCTACACAAGGAACCTTATGCTCTGTGAGACAGGATCCTGCTCTATATTCAGACTGGCTTGGATTCTCTGCCTTAGCCTACCGAGCGCTGTCACCATAGGTGTGGGTTACCACGCCTGATGCCCATGAGGTCATTTTTTAATGACTCAAGGGAATAATCTTTTGCTGTTTATGACTTTCACTTTTGCATGTCATACTGAGGATACAAGTCTAAAGCTATCAGTTTACTTTTAATACTTTTATAGTCTGAACTACATTTGGCTCTTTATACATAATTCAGTTTGTAAAGTACAGTTCTGTTTTATTTTTATCAAATAGAAAGAAAAATTTAATTTCTCTGAGCCATTGCTTCCCAACTTATAAATGCACATAATAGTGCCTGCCTCACACAATGCATTTTAAGATTAAAGGAGACTATGTTTTTCAATTACCTAGCTCAGGCCTGGTCAAATAACACTCACTATTATTTGGGTAGGAAAAATATTATATGTGTGTGCATGTGTGTGTTTTATTGAATATATGTAAAAGCTTTAATAATAACTCACAACATACTTAGCAAAATCAAGGCCATCAGCTACCAGTCATCCCTACTGGCAAGTTGGGTTTTGTACAACAGTCAGTACATTAATCGTGTGCGGAAGTCACCGTTAGCAGAAACATCAAACCTTCTTATGCTGTGTGAAGTACAGAGGCTCTGGTGTTTAGTATGTAGATACTGCTCAGCAGAAGAACGCTGAGCATTTACACAGAAGCACTGTATAGATATCATCTCAACTACTGTCCCAAACACCTCCTATGCTCTAAAAGTGAGAAAACAGAGACCCAGAAAGGCTAGACAACTGCAGTGAAATTACACAGCAAACAGAAAGGCTAGACAACTGCAGTGAAATTACACAGCGAACAGAAAGGCTAGACAACTGCAGTGAAATTACACAGCGAACAGAAAGGCTAGACAACTGCAGTGAAATTACACAGCGAACAGAAAGGCTAGACAACTGCAGTGAAATTACACAGCGAACAGAAAGGCTAGACAACTGCAGTGAAATTACACAGCGAACAGTGGAAGAACTAGACTATGCATCCAAGGCGTCAGTGTCAAAGCTCAGTGCTCCTGTTCATAAGGGAAAAATACTTCTGTATATTTCCCCAGAAAATAGCAGAATAGAAAACTCCATTCAGAGCAATAAAGCAAGGTGTTGTAAAGAATATCTGCCTGCCTTTAATGATCAGTTATTCCATGTTTGTATATCAATTCTGCCTATGGTATCTCTGACTGGTAAGCAACCAACCCCTATCTCATCATAGGCAGAGAAGCATGAACACTGAGTGAACAACAAGGCCAGGGACTCTGGCAGGACCCAGAGCTGAAGCAATAAACAAGTCCTCAGTGTGGCTCTCAAGTGGACATGATGTATTCTAAAGATTCAGAGGAAAGCATGAAGTCAGTAGAGGACCTAGTGGGTGGGACTTAGTGAGGGAATAACTTGGAAATAAATGCAGTTTGAGCTTCTGAAATGAGCAGAGCAGACAGAGATGGGTCAAGACTAATGAGCATAGGAAAGCACAGACTGCAAACAGCACTGGATTTTATAATAACCAATAATTTTCAATTTCTACTGAATGAAATTTTACAGAAGAGAAAAGACTTCCTTCAGTAGAGTGAAACTAGACACGAAATGCACATGGGGGCCTGTGGTATTTCAGCCTGGGCAAGAATTTGAACATAGCTTCTTTGTAATCACCCCTAGTCAGCCTTCCTCTGCTGATGCTGTGACAGCTGCATCCTCTTCCCATGACATCAGAATATGCTCTGCAACAGGCACGTGAAGAAGATGTGCTGATAGCTTATTCTGCCTAAACCACACTGTAAATCCAAGACATGATGCAATCTAAAGAGGTGCAGTCACACCATCTTGTGAAGAAGACTGTTGAGACTGCAGTCGCTGAACTGGGTGACCCATGAGGATTACCTATTTCAATTCTCTTACCTCAAATGAGATTTGAACTAAGATGTTTCCCAATAGCTGGCAGACCCGACCTTCGCCACTCTTTCTTCATGAAAGCTACAGAGAAGGGACCATCTAAACTCTGGTTTATTGGGAGTTAAAGTTAACTGTATGTGCATCAGATCAAAGGACACAATGCCCTTATAGATACAATGTCCTCCGTGGCCAAAGATCCAGACACAAGGCACACTTACTTAGTCAGCCTCTCGATGGTCTGGATGTGCACGTTGCTGTGTGTCTGGGAAAGAACAGCTTCATGCTGAGCACATTTCAAACAGAGGCCACCCACACGGCTGGATGCACTCGCAGCCAGAAGAGACTCTTTATGCTTCAATCTTTCCTTAAGAGCCTCACAGGTTTTCTGGTATTCAGCTAAGTCTTTCCTAAAAGAAAGTGAAAAAATTGTAGGCTAAGTCCAGGAAACAGTACAAGTACAGAGAGTATCGTCACCGCCATGCATAGTGTTGAGCACAGGAGACACTTAACATATGTGCCTTATTAACTCTTACCATAACTTTGAAGCACAGGACTGATTGCATTATTTTTTCGTACTACACTGTGAAGTGCTACCAAGTAATTCTAATTTTGATAGCATCTATTGTTCATCAACTGCAAAGTCTACCTTAAGATCCCCACCCTTTGGATGTATCTGGAAATAGATGACTTCATTTACCTCAGAAGCAGCAGCTGAGACTCCAGAAGGTCAGTCCTCTCCTCATATGTGAGTTTCAGCCTCTCCTGCAGAACAGGGCAGGAAAGCACATTTTTGCCATGTCTTGTTTTCATAAAAAATTTAAACTCTAAATAGTAACTCAAGTTTTTCTCTCTCGCCCACAGGGAGATCAAGGCTTCAGGAGTGCGTTCACTAGCTCACTCCAATTCTGCTGTTCTGACTATTAGGTGAATGCCAATACAGAACCATTGGGTCCCAAAATAGTGGCTGCCTACCATTTTTATTTTCTTTTAAAACTATGCATATTATACCAAGTCTTACCATTAAAAGTATGAACTTTGCAGAAAGTTGATTGTCACTTAGTAGGCTCATAATGGTAAATTTCAAACTTATCAGAATTCCTCTTTGTAAGTGAAATATGTTTGGCGTGCAATATATACATATTTTGAATAGAAAGGTTAAAAGTTTAGTGCCTACCATGATAAGTCAAATGGACACCCATCTGTAGTCTGACTCTCTGTGCAATCTACCATTTAACAAGTACTTTTTAGGAATCTACACAAAGGTACCTCAGACCTCAGCAAGAGTCTATATTCTTGTAAGGAACAGAGTGGCGCATGAGTCTCTGTGAGATGAACAGGAGGAAAGCAGAGTTATAAAGGCAAAGCTTTCTAATTCAGTTAAAAAAAATAGGCTTCTTAGAGCAGGAGTTAAGGCATGAAGAAGGATTTCCAGGAGAGAATCTGAAGCTATCACATCACACCGTATCTTTGGGCAGCCTGACTGGATCACCAGACAGTAAAGAACTATGACAAGAGCAGCTGGACGTGGGAGAGACAGGAAAGTGTGGGACACGGGAAGAGGGTAAATGCTAAGATATTTGTTTATCCAACCCATGAGGCTGAGGCACTGGACATGCACTGGAAACTGAGCACATTGAGTGTAGCATCAGAATAACAGGGGCGGGGAAACACTGTTTATAAAGAACTAATTGCAGATGCATAGGTAAGAGGTCAGACCGTGAAGATAACCCAGTGATAAATACTGAAAAGTAAGTTTGTAGTGTTGAGATATTCAAGAGTCAGGAGGATGGAAGTTCATACATGATTAGATCTGAGACAGAAAATGACAAAACTCATCTAGGTTTCTGAACTGAGTGATAAGTGAGTGCCAGTGAGAAATACGATTTCAGAACCAGGAAAGAGAGCAAAGAAACCCCCAAAATAATTCAAGCAGTGACACAGAGAACAAACAATAGGACCATAAAAAGAACTCAAAAATCAAGGTGACCACGTTGAGTAAAAACCAATGGTATAAATGGTCCCATTAATTAACAATGGCATAGATACCACATTATAAAACTAACACCAGAGTGGCTGAGAGCCAGAACCCAGCTGTGTGCTTCTAAAGGAAACCACCCTTGGCTACTAAGACCCAAACAGGTTAAAAGTAAAGGATAGAAAAAGAGAAATCCCACAATTCTAATGCTAGCTTTTAAAACTGTATGACTTAGTAAAATATCTGCAAGCTTTTTTTAAATCATGTGAGGAGTTCAGAAATGAAATGTGAAAATAAACATTATATTTATGATAGCATCCAAACCAAGTAAGGACTGATTCTAATGAAGGGTATTTGAATCCTTTCCTCAGAACCTAAACATAGCCAAGCATGGGGTATACTCCATATCCACTGCACTGCAGAGGCACAGGCACCTAAACATAGCCGAGCATGGGGTATACTCCATATCCACTGCACTGCAGAGGCACAGGCACCTAAACATAGCCGAGCATGGGGTATACTCCATATCCACTGCACTGCAGAGGCACAGGCACCTAAACATAGCCGAGCATGGGGTATACTCCATATCCACTGCACTGCAGAGGCACAGGCACCTAAACATAGCCGAGCATGGGGTATACTCCATATCCACTGCACTGCAGAGGCACAGGCACCTAAACATAGCCGAGCATGGGGTATACTCCATATCCACTGCACTGCAGAGGCACAGGCACCTAAACATAGCCGAGCATGGGGTATACTCCATATCCACTGCACTGCAGAGGCACAGGCACCTAAACATAGCCGAGCATGGGGTATACTCCATATCCACTGCACTGCAGAGGCACAGGCAGGATAATCATGAGTTCTAGGCCCTAGATTCTAGGCCTCCCTGAAATAGATCAGGTCCAGAGCATCCTCAGCTATGCTGAAAGATCCTGTTTCAAGAAAGCCAAAGGCCAGGGATGCAACTCAGCAATGTAGTGCTTTGCCTAGTGGTGCTTGGCCCAAGTTTTGATTCCCATAATCTCAAAGAAAACAAACAAACAAACAAACAAACAAACCTAATGAACATTAAAGATGACTTAAATACATGAAGTTGTATGGAGTTCACAAGGATGGGTGAAATGGTATTATAAGGGCATTAATTCCCAAATAACATATACTTTAGAAAGACAATCTAAATCAAACTCTACAATGTATTTGGAAATGCAAAAGGCCAAAATAGTAAAGATACTCTTTTGGAAAAAGAGTAACATTCTATGTGACATGGTCTACAATTTAGGCTATAATAATCAAGACAGTTTAGTATGCACACAATGAAACACACAGAGAAACAGAACACTTGTAAGCCATGGAAAAGGTGCTGAGATGCAAGGGAGGTTCCCAGGTGTGTGCTTGCTCGCCTCACATGTGCAGGCTGTTGGGTTGAACCCTTAAAACCACAGGCACAAAACGCAACATGTAAGTCATGAGGGCACAAGACTACCTTTTCAATAAATAGAACTCTAATATATCGATAAACACACTAGACAAAACCAAAATATAATCTGTGTGCTTCATATCACATACCAAGATGAATTCCAGGCAGAACGTACATCTAAATGTAAAAGGCAGAGCTAAACACTCCAGAAAATACTTTAGGAAAATATCCTGTGTCAGCTAGAAAGGGACTTTTTAAGATACAGAAAGCGCATACTCTTAAGCTCTCGCCTTCCTTACTCTCTAGCTCTCTTTCCCTTCCCCCTTCTCTCCATGTGGCCGTGGCCGGTCTCTCCCTCTCTCTTTCTACCTTCTCTCCTTTCTCCCTGCCTTTCTACAATAAAGCTCTAAAACCATTAAAAAAAAAAAAAGATACAGAAAGCACTATACAATGAATAAACAATGAAATCTTTGTAACTAAAGCAAGCAATTAGCTACCAGGAGAATTAAAAAGTAAGATATACTTAGTGAGACTACAAAGCTTAGTACACATAGTAAAGCATGTGTAAGTGTGTGTAAGTGTGTGTGTGTGTGTGTGTGTGTGTGTGTAAGTGTGTGTGTGTGTGTGTATGTGTGTGTGTGTGTAAGTGTGTGTGTGTGTGTGTGTGTGTATTCCCCAAATCAACATATCAAATAAACATAATATATCAAGGAACAGAAAAACTATACAGCATACTTTGCTATAAGCTCAAGGGTAGCCTGGGCTCATGATGAGTTCCAGACCAGCCTAGAGAGCCCTTGTATGAAATAAACTCATTACAAAAACAAAAACAAAAAACAAACAAACAAAAAAACCCAAGCAAATGCACACAAGATCATTAGAAAAACTGCCAACAGTGTATAAAGAAGGGTGTGAACTTCAGGATAAGTCCTGTGCCATGGATAGGGTGTAAACTGGTAAAGCACTTCGTGGAAGACAGCCATTGATAATCAATTCAAGTCGAACACTGACATAGCCTAAGACCAAGAATGTGTGAGGTGCATGCCCACAGACATAATGAATGTTCTCTGCAGAAATACTCACACAAGCACCAAGCTAGAAGCACCACAAATATCCATCAGCACTAGATAAGTCACTTATGGTACATTCATTTGGTGGCTCCTCAATGAAAATTGCTACTCTTCTGCTACATGCAGTAACATGGACAGATCTAGAAATGCAATGGTAGGAAACAAAGACAAATTGTTGGGACATACATGTAATGCCAGCACTTGAGAAGCAGAGGCAGGAGGATTGAGTTCAAAGCCAGGTTTGGTACCACAGTGAGTTCAGTGCCACCCTGGGTGATATGAGACCCTGCCTCTAAAAGCCAAACTAAAGTTAAAAGAGAAAAGGGGTAAGGAAGATGGAGAAGGAGAAAGAAAGGGGAGCTAAATCAAAGAACGTATACCATTGTAAGGCTCCATCTATATAATCTTTCCTTGATTCGCAGATTCAAGTAGAATGTTTAGTAATGTGTTCTTGGCAAATGTTCATGGAAGTCAGGATGTTGATTAGTTATGGAGTGCAGAGACACTGGGTGGCAGGGAACACAGCAAGGATGTACAAGGATGGAAAAAAAAATCTTGATCCAAAATTTCCTGAGTACTCTTTCAGAGTAAATCACTAGGCTGTAAACCTTTGAGTACTTTTTTTTTTTTTTTTTTTTGGTTTTTCGAGACAGGGTTTCTCTGTATAGCCCTGGCTGTCCTGGAACTCACTCTGTAGACCAGGCTGGCCTCAAACTCAGAAATCCACCTGCCTCTGCTTCCTGAGTGCTGGGATTAAAGGCGTGCACCACCACGCCCAGCAGACCTTTGAGTACTTTAATGAACTCAAATTGCATTGTGCAGGAAGAATGTTGGGAAAGAGGATGTCGAACTGGTCCATGTGGTATCAAAACTATTACTAGGTAGAAATCACTTACAACCGTAAAATGAGCAGGCGGAATGTGCTATCAGGTGTTACAGTGAAAACAGGAGACAAGGAGTGCAGATAAGAATATATTCAACTGTCTGGGAAAGTTTGCGGAGTAAAGGAGATAAAAGTGTAGGGTCATGAACAGGATAAATTAAAAAAAGAAAAAAAAATCTGTGAGAAAACAGATATCAGACTTACAAAAGAAAAGGCTATAAGCAATTGCCTCCTGTACATCCAAAGCACAAGGGGAAACACAGGCTAAGACCTGGAGAAAGCAGGGGCTGTTTTAGAAGGGAACCAAGAATAACTCTAGGACAGAAAAATCTCAATAACAGACTTGGCACATCCATTGGAGGGGTTCAAGCCTGGATTGAGCAAGTGGAACAGAGAGCGACTGAAATGACTAAGGCCACAGGGCAAAGGTGAAGAGCGACCTGAGATGAGAAGAAACAGAGGTGCAAAAGCACTCCACACTCACCAGCTCCAGATTCCATTTGTCGGCATCACCAGTGGATGCAGTTTTGCCAGTTTCAGCATCACCATGAGAAAATGGTCTCTTTGCAGCTTCATCCACCCTAGAATCTTCTCGTGTCTTAATCCAAGAATTCTGCATGTTTCCCTAAAATAAAACACGCCATTAGTTGCAGCTGACATTCAACATAAAGTAAACATGCAGACTATAAATGGAATCATGATTCCCAGCCATAAGGAACATGTGCACACTGAGCCTGTGCTAGACAATGGGTATTAAAGGGTCAAGTGCCCACATATGCGGGAATAATGCAAATATCCACAGAGAAGCCTGATGCCTGTGTATTCAACATTCTCCTCAGAGAACAGACACTCTGGAAACTGACAGTCTTATATTTTCCATATTCCATAGATGCTAATAATCATAGTTGAAAACATGTTAGACATTTTTTGTACACTTCATATAATTTGCTAAGAGCCCCAAGGATAAATTGTAAGGATTTATCTGGCTGCAGTATGTACATGCTTTTTACACAATGAGAGAGACATGGGTGTTCTCCGCTCTGGATTCCTGATAGTGCTTCCAAAACTCCTGACATTTTTAGAGTGAAAAAGACCATAGTTTGGTACGATACTGGGTATTTGTGCACAACTGTCAGTACAAGAGGTCCTAAGACCTTCATGACCTTGAGTGATGGAAACGTTTATGCTTATTAGATGACATAGGTTCCTCCAAGGCTTCATGAAGGGGGGCAGGGTTTACCAGAAATCTTGTTAGACAGGGAAACTCTTGGCCTCCCTGTTCTCTGAGGATAGGAGAGCTAGCTGGAGACTGACTTGCCAATGACTACTGGTTTGTTTGGTCATTAACAAATCAACCATGCCTATGTAAGGAGTCTTCTTAAAATTCCAGATAATAGGGGGTTGGGGAATTTCTGGGTTGGTCAACACATCATTGTGCTATAATAAACTTTTCTCTAAAACTGACCCTCTGTGATCTGTGTATTTCAGTTCTCTAATCCATTATTTTTTTTTTTAGACAAAAACTTGAAAGCCATTGGCTTTTGTGGCAGTTGAGGTTTTCAGGATCATAGCTCCAAGTCAAGAAAAGTTCACTTCTTAAAAGACATTGCAATACTTGGATCTTAGGACTAACTCACAGGAGAGGATGTTGGACACTGAGAGCAATGAGAAATTTCAATTAGTTTTCTGGAGAAGTTCTGGTCCTAGTGTGTCATTTAGATGAACAAACCCTTCCATAAAGGGGCAGCCTCCCAAGAAGCTGGGTGGAGAGAGGAGCTCCACTGCAGGAGCATTCACAGATTCACAGGCAGTTTGCATCACTGTTAAGGGAAGTGGAAATGTGAGGGTTCTTTGGAAAGTCAGTGGGATGGTGTTTTGCTGAGGCAAACATGTGAAGGAACGTTGCGTTAAAGTGGTCACAGGTGTGAAAGGCTAAGGCAGACTCCTGAAGAAACGTTTTGCTGAAGCAGACACAGGAGAGAGGATGTTCTGCTAAAGCAAGAAAGTACACCTGATGAAGGATTTTTCGATAACAACATGCATGTACTGGTCAGCTTTACATTGTGTAGCTGAGAGCTGAGCTGCATTTTGCCAGGACGCCATAGAGAGAAATGCACCAAAAAACTTCTGGTGGTGTGCTGCAGCTTCTTGATGCTTCCAAGGACTCGGGCTGATTGGCAGAGTGATGTCAGCTAAGACAAGCGCTCGTGCTGAGGCAAGGCATGTGGAGGACACGTGATGTATGAAGGGACTAAATAGAACTTGACGAACAGTGGCAGAGGCTGAGCTTGGCTTATTTAGAGAGCTAGCTGTGCAACAGCTTGTCAGTCTCGCAGCATTGCTGATCATTGCTGAGAGAGGCACAGCCAGGAACTTCTCAGGGCATTCCTCTGGGTCCCTCCTGCTGATTCAAGCTGAAGCTATGGCCATGTTATCTCTGCTAGGTCATGTCTCCACTGTTGATTCGTGTTTGCTATCCCAACCCTACTGAACTGCACTGCTGTGTCTCTGTGAAAAGTTTGTTGCCGCCATCTGCTAACCTGTAAACTGAACTGCGGATTTTCAGACAACACAGACAGGAGTTGCTCCAAAGAAATTTTCTAAACAGGTCCACTCCCCCCATATCCTTTCTTTCCCACCCTCTGGTGGGTGGTGGGCTAAAAGAGGGTTAACTCGTTCAAGAATTAATATTTTTAAAAAGGTTTGAAAAATTAAAGTTACAATTAAAAGAGGTGTGCTGGCTGGTTTTGTGTGTTACCTTGACACTAGCTGGAGTTATCACCCAGAAAGAAGCTTCAGTTGGGGAAATGCCTCCATGAGATGCAGCTGTGGGGCATTTTCTCAATTAGTGATCAATGGGCCCCGCCCATTGGGAGTAGTGCCATCCCTAGGCTGGTAGTCTTGGTTTCTATAAGAAAGCAAGCTGAGCAAGCCAGGGGAAGCAAGCCAGTAAGAAACATCCCTCCAAGGCCTCTGAATCAGCTCCTGCTTCCTGACCTGCTTGAGTTCCAGTCCAGACTTCCTTTGGTGATGAACAGTAGTGTGGAAAGTGTAAGCTGAATAAACCTTTTCCTCCCCAACTTGCTTCTTGTTTGTGCAGGAATAGAAACCCTGACTAAGAAAGAGATAAAGTAGAGGGTGGGGAGAGTAGGAGGCCAGGGAATGAATCCGGGTCCCAGGCCAACACGTCTGCAAGCTATTGTGTAAGTAGGGCCGTGTCTTACAAGATCTGCTCATAGTCTGTTGCTTCTGAAATCAATCCAGGATGAGGTAATAATTCCTCTAGAGAAACTGGCTAATGCCTACAGACCACAGATTGCAGGCCCTTGATAGAAAATATTATTATTCTTTAGAAATAAGTGCTTGTCTTCTACAGATAGCTTTTAAAAACTTGAATAGTATTTAACCAATTTTTTAAATCCTTAAAACCATTGAAAACTTCTTATTTACTTACTGTAGGAAATATTAGTACAGAAACTGACCCAGAAACGTTCTACTTATAAATCCTATCCTAGATCTTTGAGTTAGTGCCAAAAATCTCTAATAAGTAACATATTTTTTTATATTATACTTTTTAGCTACAGAGAACGCTTTTCTGACAGGAAACTTTCATGGGGATTAAACTATGATTTTAAAAGATGATTGATGCATACTGTGAATAGTTTTAGTTTTAATAATACCATTACCATTCCTCTATAACATCTAGGTAATCAACCCACCCAGAAGTTCCAAATCTTGGGGGCTTGCCTGCAAGTGCAGAGATAGAATTGAGGAACACAATTCTTTCTTTTCTGGGAGAAACCTCTGGGCATTATGGTTTGGTTCAATGCAAGCATCTCTTACTAATTTATACAAACAGGGAACAAAACATGAGCTTAGGTAACTGCATTCAAGGGGGTCAAGACAGCCTGGGCTCCAGTTCTTGCTTCACCATTTTGTAGCTCTGTGACAGAGTGTCAGATACTTAACTACTACATATTTTAACTTTCTCCTCTGAAACACAAATAGTAGCACTTGCCTTGCATGGCTATTGTGAAACTGAAATAATACAAGGAAAATAACAGGCTTGATGCAGTGCCTGATACATACTCATGCAGTCAGAATAAATGGTAATTACTATATATTATTTCAGTCTTTTACAGAAGAGGATATTGGGACACTGGGAAATCTAAGTTCAAATTAACCTAAAGCACTGCTGAGACTTAGTCTGAATATGAGTCACTAAAAAAGCCTATTTTTCCTTGAGGAAGATAATATTCCTAACTCACCAACATTTAAGATATGCTAAAAAGTTTTATTCATATTAATTTCAACACTGTATCAAGAAAGCATTGGAGAAAGACCTGTTTACCTACCCAAGTAAGCAGCAAGCACAACTGTACAACAACAGTGATATCACAGAGACTAAAAGGCTGGCCAGCACACCTACTACAGTTATTCCTGGGTTTGCATCCCTTTCACTACATGGGAATGAGTAAGATCGATATCACAGCCCCTAGAACCTTGTCTTGTCTATGATTATGACTGTAATTTCCTTTTGGCAAATCCTCTTTGCTCAGACTGAAAGGCAGAAGTGCAGTGACCATCGCTTCCTTCCCTGCTCATGCCCCCTGCCTCTTACTCACTCGTCTGCCTGATTTCCTCTCTCACTTCACTTCCTCTTCTTCCCACTTCTTTGCCACTGTATAAATATTGAGGCGATGAATAATTGACTCACTGCTCCATGATTATATATTTACAAGAACAGCACAGGACTATTTTTCTAAGGAGCATATCCAAGGACTTTTTATTGGATGATACCCTTTTTTCAATTTGACATCAAAATTATAAGCACTAAGGTGGAATGTTTAACCACCAATATTAGTAATCTTATAAAGCTTCAAAATAATTTTATATAAAGGAGTAAGTAACTTGTCACAAATGTAAATGTCAGCACAGAAAACAAACCGAATACTAATCATCAGCTCACTGATGAGTTTTCAAAGTCAACACAACCAGATGTTTCTCAACAGCCAACACACACACACACACACACACACACAACTCAAGGACCAGAAAGGAAATGCTGGGTCCGTCTAGGGGAAGCAAGCTACAAAACCAAAATCAGATGACACTTAACTACATCATCAAGACTCTCACATATTATTTTTCATAGATATGATTTACTAATGATGCCTACATCTAGAAACCACAAAGTCTATGACAAAGTAAGCTGCAACCGGCAAACATCAGAACTGCCCCATGGAAGGTAGAATTTGTATAACTTGCAGGGGTCTTTAGACTCTACAGAGTCTAAACGGTCTTTAGAGAGTCTAAAGAGCATTGATCCATTCTTCAAAGTCTGGGCCGATGACACTAGAGACAAGAGGCAGCCTGAGGCTCACATTCCTAGGATCCAACCAGACCAGAAAAATCTTGGGGACTCTCAGGGGATGGATCCCAGGAACTCTCACGGTAGACCCTGACAAGGGTAAAGCTTCTCAAATCACCATTAAAGGAACTAATTACTATGAGCATGGCTGATCAAACTACTTAGTAAATACCAGGACAAACAAACGGTGCAGACACAGAACAGAATCTTGATTCTCAGACTCAGACCAGGGTTCTTCCTACCACACAGTGCTGCTCATCTAAGATCTTAGAGCTCAAGAGAAATGTAGAGAAAGTCAACAGATCTGGGTGAGATGCTGAACCATTCATTCCTAGACTAGCACAGTTCCTCCTATGTAACACATTCTCTCCTTGATGGTTCCTCTTTCCATATGGAAAAGGCATAAAAGCATGGAGAAGACACCCGGGGACCTCCAGGCCCATGTTCTGTCACCTCTCCCACTCCACCACAGCTGAGTCTTAACTATTAAAGCGCCATGCAAATCTGAGCATGGCATTCTCACCAAATGGAACAAGTATGTCCAAATTATGGATCATGGGACATATGCACCCCAGAACAGCTTTCAGTGTAATGTAGCCCAACACCAAATCATCGAATTATTTAAAGTACCATGAGTTAGTTAGTTTGTGGGGTTTTTTTCTTTACAACTCAACTTCATAGTTCTTGAGTATGAACTTCGTAGAAAATACTATTATGTCAAAAGGTTGGAACCAGT
Source organism: Mus caroli (assembly GCF_978045245.1). NCBI lineage: Eukaryota > Metazoa > Chordata > Mammalia > Rodentia > Muridae > Mus > Mus caroli. The sequence goes on along the minus strand of NW_028227256.1, from coordinate 174,650,946 downwards.
TGAAAAGCTGGGAAAAAGGTAGGAAGAAACATTCAAAATAAAAGATTATGGTTATAAACACCACTCACAGATGCATCCAGGAATGTTTGCTCCCTCAGTGTCTCCTCGTGTCGTTGAGATTTCAGTTCTTGCTGGAGCCTTTCATTCTCAAGTACAACTACTTGCACCCTATTTTTCATTCCAGATAATTCATCCTTTAAAAAGCAGAAATCAAAACACATTAATGCTTAAGAAACACTTATATTAATTAATTACTTGGAATTCAACATGAAATAAATTATGGAAGATTTATACCATCAAATTCCTGATGTACAACAAATATATTAAGGTAAGAAAGGAAACCCAGCTCTAGGAAATATTATCTAGTATTTGGGTTACTTAAGGGATAGTTGACATCTGCTGGTAGCCATACCACAACGTGTTATTATTTTGTTTCTACAAGGAATCAAAGAAAAGTCTTAGTTAAAATGGTTATCTAAGAGACTTTTCCAAATGAGGCAATCTGCTGAAAATTAAGTAAAGTACTACCTACCAATGATTAAATGTCAATAACGTATGAGGACTAAATGGAGGGAGAGAGCCAAGGCATAGAAATATGCAGTGTTTATCAACTGGTACCCAGAAGAAGTACAAATGAAGCAGACTGGAGTAAAGTTTGAGCACTTTTGTTTATATATTATCACTGGCTGAGCATCATGTAATATAAGCAACGGAGGAAGTCACAACTTGAATAGCTACTGAGTGGTAACTTACTTTCTGAAAACAAAACAAAACAAAAACACTCAAAAATACAGATACAGGTAAGCTACTATTCATTGCTACTACAGTCAAAAGCTATTGTGTAATGTGCAGATTCCTTTTACCTACCTTAGGAAAAAAGCCTGTAATTAAATGTTGTAACTGAAAAAGTAAGTTCCAGAAGTCCAGTTCTTAGTCCAGCATGTAATTAAGTTACAAAGTATCAAATCAATCTCTCTAATAAAAATTCTTCTTAGACCCACCTCAGAGTTGAAGTCACAGAGAAAGCTGAGCCCTTAAGTCAGAGAAAACATGCTTAGAACTACAACAATGGAACAGAAACCTTTATGAAACCTCTGCAGAAGCCAATACTTAGGGAGAAAAATCCAAATGATAACTGACTCAAGGCTCAGTGTGGGTCAGTTTAAGGTCTAAAGACTCTTGGGTGATCTAGGAGCCCTCAGCATTTGAATTCCATGGCTACCAAGTACTCAAGGTAAAAGTTAGAAATGAATCTACTCATGCCAGGAAGGGGGAGGCAGTGCCTATGAAATATGCCCAGGACCTGTCTCCTCTATAACAAGGCGTTACTCGGGCAGAAATACTTCAAAGGACCTATAGGCACCGGCTTTATGAAAACCTTTATGGGTTCAGTGAAACGTGAAAGGGACTCACATATTGGACAGCACCTTGTATCCCCCATGACTTTCCATACCAGTAGGGCTCTCTTGTAACAGAGGAGAAATTCAACCTACAGAAATTCTTTCAAAGACTCTCTAGGGAACCCTGAAGACAGCAGAGGAGACAATTCCAAGACCACAGAAGAAATTTTAGCCTGATGTCTATAATAAGAGCAAACCATAAAAATAGCCTAACTTCTAGTCATAAAACCGTGAAGCCTCACAGTAAAAGCCAGTTCTACTGTGTTAGGCCTTTGTTCTGTGAGAAATACCATAAGCAACTTGGGGGAGGAAAGGGTTTATTTAGCGTATACATTCTGATTCAGTCCATTACTGAAGGAAGACAGGGCAGGAACTCAAGGCAGGAGCTTGAGAGCAGGAGCTAGAGCAGAGGCCACAGAGGCCTCACTCACTGGCTGGATTTTTATGATTCACTTGGCTTGCTTTCTTTTACAAGGCACAGCACTGCCCACAGTGGACATAGCAACCAGTACTAAGAGAGTGCCCCACAGACATGCTCACAAGTCAATCTGATGGAGGCACTTCCTCAACCAAGGTTGCCTCTTCCTAGAGGGCTCTGCTTGTGTTGAAGTTGACAAACACAAACCAACACAGCTACTGAAACTAGTTATTATCACTTAGTACACTATGTATAGCATTAACACCAACTTCAACAACAAAATAACAAAACTACTGAGCAATTAACCAATCAGAAATGGCACGAAGGACAGTACAACATAAGAATAGTTATTTTCAGTGGATCACAGTAAACATGAAAACTAAGAATTGCAAACTTCTATACAACGGATGACTGGCATACACTGAGGTCCTATGAGCAACTTACCTTGCAGAACTTGACTTCTGCTTCTAAATGGTGGATATATTGAGACTGGTCGTTAATGATAGGAACGAGGTTGTGCATGGTGGGCATGCTGCCATCGTCACATTCTGACAGCCGCTACAACAGAAAGGATGAATTAAGCCGCTCCAGATTTAGCAGAGAATCATCTGGTTACCCTCTCTACGCACAACTTAGTGCCGGTGCGACATAAGCAAAGACTAGACCACAGTGTACTAGATCACAGTGTACTAGATGACCACAGTGTACTAGACCACAGTGTACTAGACCACAGTGTACTAGATCACAGTGTACTAGATGACCACAGTGTACTAGATCACAGTGTACTAGATCACAGTGTACTAGATCACAGTGTACTAGACCACAGTGTACTAGATCACAGCGCACACAGAGTATTTAATTCTCTAGTCTATAAATTCTACAAGTATAAGACATGAATATCAGTTTTGAAAGGCAGAAAATAACAGTTATTAAAAGCACATGACACATGGAGTTTCCTTTTCAGAACAGGATATTATAACTGGCTTGGGATGGGCTACCTGCTTAACTACTTCACAATGTGACATTTCATTCATGAATGGTGCCACAGAAGAGGCATGTCTCCTGATATTCACATCAGCTCAAGGAAGAGACATCACAAGTCAAAGGCACACCAGGGAAGCAAAATTCTGTTTCAAAGGTCACATTAGAAAAGCGAGATTTTGAGCTTTCGAGCTTTCAATTTTTTGTTGTTGCTGCTGAATGGATTTTTTGGGCCCAGAGGCGTGTAGAAGTGGAGGTGTAAACACAGTCTAGCAGCAATTCAAAATTATGCATTCTGGTGCACAGACCCTCTAAGCCTGCACCCTACAGGAGATACACAAGCTGCACTGTGTAGCCCGAGGAGACACTTCAGAAAAAGGTCTACTGCTGTTGGGTTTTAAGGAAGATGAAATTAGGAAAAGGGAAATGAGAGTCAACCAGTCAGCCTGACCAGAAGGCTTGCAAAGGAAACTTTTCTTCCTCACTCAGTTGATTTTATAGCTTTGGCAGAGTATTATTCCTGGCTAAAGTATTTTCTGTAGCAAGAGCTGGGCTGAGTTGAAAAGAATCAACTCTGAACTAGGTCAAAATCATAGTCTAGGCCTTAGGTCCACCCAGTTATGTCACAGGCTTGCTAAAAGAGCACTGTGCCTGAGTCCTGGAATTTCTGCAATCATAAAAGAAATGATATAGTTAGAATTCTTTAGAAACCCATAAAGTATGACATAAATATTAACACATCATAGTAGCAGTGGCCACCTCATGATTCCAGTATGTGTGACAACTTGCAGAAGATATGGAAATAAACCTGGTGGGGAAACAAGTGGGGCGGAGAGAAATGCTATAGGCTTCTGCAACTTCTCAAGTGTTGTGATCGAGCTACAGATGATCTGAGGTGGCTCCAGGCAAGGCCAGGGCGGTGGCTGCTTTCCCTGTCCTCACTGAGGCTCAAGGACAGATGAGTCAGATCCAGCTAAACAACACATGCTGTGCCCCAGTTTGTTCTTGAATACATAACCATACCCTAAAAGCTGTATGTAAGCTTATGTACTAAACAATAAAGTTAGATCTGCACCCTGATGCTGCTCTCCAGAGTCTGAATCCTAGGAATCTTCATGTGCTCCAACTCTTTCCCCCATTTCCTGGTCTCTGATCCAGAACAACTGAGCATAAAGCCTGCATGCTGCACTCCAGAAACGAGTGGCGTCCCTCGACTCACACAGTGTCATAATGGCACCCTCACAGGGGGTCTGCATCCTTCCAAGCACATACTTTTATGCTTAATTCTTACTTTACAGAAATTCAATTCACTCGTATATTCAATATTTATAGCTATTGATTATAATTTTATAACAACACATTTTATCACTCAGTGCATTTACTACTGCTGGCTTTTGGTTTCTAGAATGCTCTGAAGAGCAAAAGGTGAATGGAGTGCTTTCAAGTCAATTAGAGGAAGTTGCTAGAGCTGCTGCATACTCAGATGTGCTTATCAGCTTAGAAGACAGAGCTGAATCCTGGGATGTGGAGCCTACTGGGTCAGGTAGGTAGGAAGGTTCTCTACCACACACAGAGTGGCTGCTGTACAAATGTACAGGTCTACTTACAAGAGTACATATACTAGTGTGAGAACCTCCACTATGTATTTATATATACTAACTATGAGCTGTGCTAATTAGAAGTCACTACCATGTCAGAATCTACCATTAAATACACTCTCATAACATAATACAGCATGTTAGAAGCACATGGGTTTTATAAGAGTAAAACCAGGCACCATTGAGATGGACAGTAAATCTAGGTTTTTTTTTAAAAATTTGAATACATAGATATCTAAGCTTTAACAAACTCTTCAAAGTATATATAATTTCCAAAAAACGATTCATAATTTCTCACTATTTATAACACTAAATAAAATAGCATTACAAGGGAGAGGGCCTAACATTACAATTAGTAACTTCGACAAATGATCAAATATAGACATGAACTTGTAAAAAATATAACGAAAAGTTAGGCCTTTGTATTGACTGTCGCTTTTACAAACTCACTAACTGTTGCAAAATACATTTATCAAACTGTTCTCTGGACCACATTTTTGAAGGAAAAAAATAAATTGAAAATATCAAAATTCCTTCAGCTCAAGTGGAAGAATGCTTCTCTAGAACTACTCTGGCTGTAATCTGGACCTTGTGCAACACACACGAAGTGACACAGGAAATTGAAGCTAAGCTGGGAGGCCAGGGCTTTTGTCAGGCTTCAAAGGGTGACACTCACCGAAGGGGACAACTTTCGTCTTCGTGGTAGAGATGTCTCATTTTCCTTATTTGTTTGTTGACGCAACAAAGCTTTCAGTTGATTGACTGCAGGGCGAAAGCAATGGATTTATCGGCCTTGCTTGAGATTCACAGGTTACGCACAGCTCAGGCTGTAAATGTCCCTCAAAGACCACACAGCAAAGAATATGCCCTCATTTAACATTAATGGGAGGTAAAAGAAATTAGGAGAGGTAGGACCTAGTGAAGAGCTGGGATTTGATTATTAAAACAAGTTATTAAATTAAATTTGATTATCAAGCTATTAAGTGGAGGAAGTCTTCAAGTCTCTGTGGACAGTGGGATCCCGCCTCTTCTTCCTCTTTTTCCCTTCCTGGCGTGAGGTAAGTAGCCTTACCCATCTGCATGCACCTCCCTGATGGGCTGCCCTGACACATGCCCAGAAGCAAGGCCAATCAATAATGGGCTGAATCGTGCAAAACTAGAACCAAAACAAACCTGTAAGGTATGCCGGCAGACCCCAGTAATATCATCACTTGGGAGACACAGGCAGGGGCAAGACCACAAGTCCCAGCTCACTTTGCCTACAAAGAGGGTTCCTGGCTATCCTGGGATTCATATTGAGACCCATCTCAATATATATATATTCTCTATAGGTTTGTTTATCTCAGATGTTGCTATAGTGATAGAAAGTAGACTAACATTTTACTACTAAACATCAATCCAACAAATACTACTTAAACTTCTATTAGACAACAAGAACTTTGCTATTAGCTGGGACACAAAGAAAAAAAATCAAAACTCTACCTCTTGAGTAAGAATTTAATAAATCAAACAGTTACAGCAGTAGATATAAGCTTTTAATGTAAATTGAGAGCTGCATATAAGGCTTCAAGGGCAGGGAATACAATTCATGCTTGCTTTCACATAGGTGCTAACAGCAGCAGTGAACAGGAGTTCAGCATGCTTAAAAGAGTGGAAAGATGTCAGGGGTTGGTTTCAGTCACAAGGCACTGAAGGTGTAAAGGTATACATGCCTGGTCAGGGGTTGCTAAGAGATGGCTGCTTTCGAAGACAGATGGCTCAGATGAGGCTTGTGAAAGGATGGCTAAGAAGATAGCAAGGAAAAAATAGGACTAGGAAATACTGTTATGTTAGGAAAATATTGTTAATCTATCCTAAGGATTTTGGACTTCAGTCTATAGGATTTTGAATGTTAAAAGAAGAAAGCCAAGTAAAGGAATTTTATTGCTCTTTTGTTACACAGCAATAGAAACGTAGCAGTAGAGTGGCCAACTGGGCAGAGGGAAGCCTATGGAGTTGGGAGAGCCCACTATGTGCCAGGCTCCAGCTGACAGTCACACTCACCAGCATGGCTGTGCTGCAGCTCATGCCAGGCCACCCCTGTGTCCTCATTTTCTACGTTGATGCTGGTGGAAGGATCCAGTGCATCTTCTTCTACAGTGACATCCACTTCTCTCAGGGCACATTTCAACTGGTGAATGCTTCTATTGGCACGTTCTGCAACAAAAACCTGATGAGAGTCAGGGCCAATAAAGTGGTGTCAATCACCCAAATCCTTGACCAACAAGCATCGTCAAAAGATGGATCTGTTTTAGGGGAACCTTGTGGTACAGAGCAGAACTCTAGCTTCAGCTAGCTAAGAAATAGAGGACGAAAGAGAAGATGAAATCCAGGTAGAATTTAGACTTGGGGATCTCTACAGTCTCTGTTCCGGCCATCATGAACATTCAGTGCGTATGATACAAGCAGCAAGGAGGACTGAATAGCAGAGCTCCCTGATAATCACTGCCTTGGGGAGGTTCCTTCCTTTTCCTTGGTGCTTGAGACTCACCTGTTCCACCTAGAGACATGAGGTGAGCAGACAGAACCATTCAGGAGACTCAGTCACTCCAAGCTCTGGCCTAGGGAAGCCTCACTTTCTCCACATATCTCCATGTCCATATTCCTGCCCCACCAAAAGGATTCAAGCCGACTGCCCTATGATCGAGAGTTGGCCAGCAGGGTTAGCAAGCACAGTGGCAACCCCGACTGTGCAGTCCTGGCTGACTCCATCTCACACACAGATACTTGGTTAGCAGAAATGACCGCCCCTGAGCAGAAACTGAAACTGACCAGAACACAGTGACATAAGCTATCTATGATTGAATACTTTAAGGTATACTGTTATAATAGCTTGTGTCTAAAAATAGCCTCAGGGTCATACTGCACTTCCTCACACGCCTAAATTTGCACTAGCAGGCTGCACTGACAGTTATAGCTCATCTTCACAAGGGTCAGCAGGTCTTACTTTCTCTGTCTTGAATGATTATTTAAGCGCTGGCCACCCTGTTGGGGAGACAGGGGAAGGGGACAGGCTCTGTGACTGCTAGGGGCTCCTTTACTCTACCTGTCTTCCACCTAACTGCTCAGTGTAGCCTCCAAAAGATGCCAGAGATCATTTCACTGTAATGGCATGAAAATGAAGCTGGGCAGAGAATTTAGTTAGTAAAGTGCTTGCTCTGCAAACATGAGGGTCTAGATTCAGATCCCCAAACCCTTTGTAAAACTCTGCATGTGGCAGAGCAAACACGTAATCCCATTGCTGGTGAGGGCAAGAACAGATAGATTGCTGAGGCTCATTGGTCAGCCAGTCTAAATGGATCTATCAATTTCAGTTTACATCTCAAAAGAGAAAAGAAGAGAGCAATCAAGGAAAGACACTGAAGCTATCCTTTTTCTCCTTATGCACACACACAATCACAAGAACATGAACACACACACAATCAGACTGATAATTATTATCATCAGTTATCTATGAAAACACATTTTATGAACTATGTTCTTCATTTTCTCCAATGTTATTAACTTTTAAGTTTTATTACTTAATATTCCATGTTACAAAATATGCAATATGGTTACTTTACTTACAGAAACTCATCCTCTACATGAATAACACTAAAAAGAACCAGCCTTCCTGGTCTGAAATGGAAGATGAAATCCTATTGTCTTCATGGTGAGCTTAGTACCACTCTTTCTCCGTTCTGATCTGATTTCCACACAGACCTTCTTCTAAGCACAAACCTGGTGCTGAGTGACATCTAGGTCTGGTCCCTTCTTACTCATTCTGGGTTAAAGAAAGTCTGGATTAGATGCAGGCCTGTTTTAGCATTACAAGGAGCAGCAGTGGTTTTCTAAAACTCAATATTTTCTAAACAGACTTGTCAATGGAAAAGGAAAACCAAAGTGTTCTGACGTGTACTGCATTTCGGACATTTAGATTTATGCCCTTAAATCTATAAAGCACTTGGCTTTGTAGCATCCATTAGAAAGGAAACAGAGGGTTTGAGTAACATTGAAAGTATTCTCCACTGAGCTATCAAATTACTTCATTTCTAAGACAAAGAATAATTATTTATTTATACCCACTCTGATTAAAAGCTAAAAAGTTATATTAGGAAAAATTTACATGAAAAAATGCACAACAGTAAGTCCCTGTGAATACAGTTCTTTCACGAGATTATGATAATGGCAGGCTTATATATTTATTTTGTAGGGCTGGCGTTGAACTCTGGGCCTATGGGATGCTGGGCAAAGGCTCTACCACTAAGCCACATCCCTAACCTGTGGGCTAACTTGCAGCAACACTTTCAGTCCTGTTTCTAACACTATTCTATTCAGTCTTTCAGAGCCACACCAGCATTGCATGCTAAATCGCATCAAAGATAATACATGAAATTACTAGGCACTGAGCTCAACAATTAACCTCCCTCTAAAAGAGTATTTTGGTTTATCTGTTTTGTTTTTTTCAAGTACTCAATCAGTAGTTATAAGGGTCAGAGAAGAGATCTTTGCAAGAACTAAATCCTAAAACTAAGATCAAGTTAAATGACATTTTTAAATCATTTTAGCATAACATTTCAAAGCACTCTAAGTGGTTTCAATTCTTGACAGCAGCATGACAAACTGACTTAATCCTGAGGGGTAAATTAAGACTATTTAAGACAAATGAAATGCCATGACTCTTCAGCTGGAGCCACTGCCACAGAACTGCCTGTCATGTCATCCACCACTCACCAGCTGCAGCTCACTGGGGCCCACAAGTGAGGAAACAGATTAGACAGGAGGGCCCTTTATCATTTCTTACCCTGCTGCTCATGGCGACAACTTTATCTAACCATGAGCCAGAAAGAATATCCATTTCCTCTGTTCTCTGAGGCCACTTGTCTATTTCAGAATACATCCTGATTTCTTCTCTCCAGCACCAACTGCGGGCTGTATATAAATTTAACTATGAATATAAATGCAAACAAAACTGCTGCATCTGGCAAGTCACAGGAATATAAATGCAAGTGAACATTATTTCTGTAGTCCATTATCTAAACATCAGTCAGTACAATGAGCTCCTAAAAGGTTTTTAAGCTGAAGACTTAAGTCAAAGTGTGTCTTACTCATTTCTCAGTCCAATCTATCTTATTTTAACCCCTGGCACACCAGTGAGCCTCTCTTCATAAATGTTAACTTTTTAAAAGATAGCTTTAAGCTTTGACAATTATGTGCAATTATGGTTTTGATCATATTCAACATCGACCACTCTCCCTTACCAACTCCCACTCGCTCTAGACCCCTTCCTGCTTCCCCAAACATCTTCTCCTACTGAAAAGTGGTTTCTTTAGTTGTTGCTGCTTTATAAACCCACCAGGAATTTCACTAGGACTGCCTGCATGAGTATGGGTGTGGAGCTATTTAGGAACATTTAACTCACCAGTAGCTACACCACTGAAGAAGAAGGACCTCTACCCCACCCCACCACCAAGCCAGCCACAGCATTTGTCAATAGCTCCTCGGCTAGGGGTAGAAGAAACATGTCTTTTGAGAAAAACACAAGTGTCCCTCAGTGTTAAGACCAAAGACTACATTCATCTAATCAATTATTAATTTCTATATTTTCCATCTGCTTAGGAGATATGAAAGAGAAATGTCCTAGTGTCAGGGGAGGGGATCCATCCTGCAAAGTGCCCAGCTGTCTCTGAGAAAACATACAATGAACCATTTCCTAGCCTGAGATGTGAGCGGAACTGCAGTTCCTGACACAAGCTTAGACTAGGCAGACAAGCAGGAAAAAGAAAGAAAAGAAAAGAAAAGAAAAGAAAAGAAAAGAAAAGAAAAGAAAAGAAAAGAAAAGACAAAGGAAAGGAAAGGAAAGGAAAAGAAAAGAAAAGAAAAGAAAAGAAAAGAAAAGAAAAGAAAAGAAAAGAAAAGAAAAGAAAAGAAAAGAAAAAAAGAGAAAGAGAAAGAGAGAAAGAAAAGAAAAGAAAAGAAAAGAAAAGAAAAGAAAGAGAAAGAGACCACAGGAAGACAAGAAAAACGTGTCTGTTTATACCTGACAGGACTACAGCCCAGTTTAGAAGACGACTATCATGGTTTACTAGGGAACTAGCAGGTAGCAAAATCATGAGAAGAACAGTCTCCTCCAAAGATGGACAGAGCCAAGTCTGTAAGCAGACAGCACAATAGTCAAAGTAGCTAATAGAACTATACAGAAATAAAAATGTCTCAACAAAACTGTGATCCTAACTCTAATGGCTGAAAACGTGCTGAAGTGGATGGCCCCAGTGGAAAGACAACCTCAGTGACAGTGATTGATGTAAGAAAGCAGGGCCTGGAAGATTATCAAGGAGAGGTGTGATGTGGAAAGTCTGAGACTGTTTATGTCCATCCTGTGACATGCACCTGACACCTCACTGGGACCAGTAATGCACCTTTTACCAATAGGGGATAAATTCCAGCTGGCCAGGCAGAGATGTGGGGTAGAGGCACCAGACAATACCCTCTATATTCATAATTACTCTTTCTTGAGTCTTTTGCAAAGCCTTGCAATGGTTACATCATCATTGTGTCTGAACACAGTGCCATTACTGTTTTACGCCTGATAACTCTGTCTTAGGAACTGGGCTATGCATCTTTGCCACTGTCCCTGGCTTCTACTCATGAGCTGTCAGTATCACTCCTTTCTACCCCCAATTGTGATGATCAACTATGCCTGTAGACATTACTAAATGTTTGCTTGCCAGACAAATTATCCCTAGTTGAGAATCCCTGGTTGAGCTCAATGCAGCTCCTGCTGAGCCTTGAAGAGCTAGTCCCACTGTAAGTGTTAAACCCACCATGCATACCACACTACTACTGCAACAGTAGCAGCCCTTCAATGAGGTGGGCAGCATTAATAATAACACGCTGATGTTACTAGTGCTGGTAGGGCAGAATATAATCAAAGCCTGATCCAGTATCAGCTCTAGGTCTACTCCTTCAAACCTTTCAGTGGACTTAATGATCCAGGTTTCTGGGATGTGTGCTAAAGGACATCAGGATACTTTCTTTACCTTTGGACTCATGTGAAAACTTTGTCATGAGCAGTTAATGTCACTGAAGTTCAAATCCTCAAAGACACCAAGATAGAATAAAATTTTTCTCGTTTTCCCAATAGCTTGTCATCTTCTTTCTAGAAACACAGTAAAGTACCCTTATAATTTTATAACATATTGGAAACAGTTATGGTTTCTGGGCTGCCTCTATGAACACCCTTTCTGTCTGTTGTAGGCTGACTATTGTGAACATCCTTTGTCTGTTGTAGGGTGACTACTGTGAACACCCTTTCTGTCTGTTGTAGGGTGACTACTGTGAACACCCTTTCTGTCTGTTGTAGGGTGAATTCTGTGAACACCCTTTCTGTCTGTTGTAGAGTGACTACTGTGAACACCCTTTCTGTCTGTTGTAGGGTGACTACTGTGAACACCCTTTTTTGTTGTTGTTAAATCTCGTCTTTTACCTATTTTGCCTCAGTAGTGGAGGAAAAAGGAAGTTGGGATTTTGTTTTTAACTTTTGTTTTCAACTACCCTAAGTAGCCTTGAACTAGAAATCCTGCCTCGGCCTCCTCAGCTCTGGAATGGCCTATTTCATCATGCCTTGCTTTTTGGGTTTGTTCTAGTTAAAAAACAAACAAACAAACAAAAAACCCATAAAAAGCTAAAAGTGTTAAAACCAACATGAATGTATAAACAAAAATGCTCATAATTTTTACACCCTCCTAAAGTGCTTACATATGAATGTGTGTGCCTGTGTGTGTGTTGTGTGTGTACCTACAGAATATAAATACAAATAACACATGGCAAATAACAAAAAGAGAAACCAAGCAAATGTTGATGGAAATAGAAAAGAAGAAATGCAAGTTTTGTAAGTAAATCTGAGAAAAAGAATAACTTTCCCTGAAATTAAACATGTGTGCTTAAGTAGGCCAAAGGTCCAGATGACATCACTGCTAGCTGGCACACATGCAAAACTCTCCATTAGTAGTGCTATTACACAACCCTTCGGGAGATAGCAGGATCTAGAGAGCTGTGCCATTCACACCCAGTAAGTCATCCACCATCAACACTATCTCCAGCTGTTCCTAGCTGCATCAGGCACAGAAGGAAGCACAGTCCTCAAGGTGTTCTTGCCACGGCCCTGCTCCCTTCCCAGGCACCAGGTCAACTTCTCTTCTGTTTCACAAGGCATGAGCACAATCCCTACTCTTCTTTTAGTCTGACTCGGAGCAGGAAAAGGGCACTGGCACTCGAGGAGACAGAGGGGGATCTCGGCTCTTAGGTAGGCTAGTGCTTGGCTTTCTTCTTAGCTAAAGAGCAGAAAAATAGGGAAAGCAGGGAAGAAGGAAGCCAGGAGAAAGTGAAAAGCACAAAGTACAGCACACCCACACTCCGGTTCTTTTCTGAGTGTCTTTTACCAAGTTCCATACACACTTTTCCATCTTGGCTCCTGTGATGGTTTGTATATCCTTGGATCAGGGAGTGGCACCATCTGAAGGTGTGGCCTTGTTGGAATAGGTGTGACCTGGTTGGAATGGGTGTGTCACTGTGGGTGTGGGTATATGATCCTCACCCTAGTTGTCTGGAAGTCAGTCTTCCACTAGTAGCCTTTGGATGAAGACAGAACTCTCAGCTCCTCCTGTGCCATGCCTGCCTGGATACTGCCATGCTCCCACCTTGATGCCTTGATGATAATGGACTGAACCTCTGAACCTGTAAGCCAGCCCCAATTAAATGTTGTTTTTATAAGACTTGCCTTGGTCATGGTGTCTGTTCACAGCAGTAAAACCCTAACTAGGACAAGTTGGTACTGGGAGTGGGGTATTGCTGTGATAGGCCTGACCATGCTTTTATTTGAAAGAATGTGGATTTTGGGACTTTGGATTTGGAAAGCAGTGGAATGCTTTAAATGGGGCTTAATGGGTCATCCTAGTAGGAATATGGAAGACTTTGTTGCTGGGATTGATTTGAACTGTGTTGACCTGGCCCAAGAGATTTCAAAGGAGAAGAATTTCAGAATGTGGCATAAAGACTGGTTTTGTGGTATTTTGTTGAAGAATGTGGCTACTTTTTGCCCTTGTCTGAAAAGTTTGCCTGAGGCTAAGGTAAAGAGACTTGGATTCATTGCATTGACAAAAGAAGTTTCAAAAAATCCCTGCAGAGACTTTGTTCTCTGGTTAAGTCTTATGAAGAAAAGTTTGAACAAGCATAGCAAGCTTAGAAAGGAAAAATATAAAATATACGGTTTGAGTATTAAAGGAGTACCAGGAAGTGAAATAGAGCAAAATCTTTTGTTCTAGAAGATAAAGATTAAGGGAGTGGGACCTTGGGGCAAAATCCTACCCAGCTAAATTAGATCCAGGCATGGTGGTACACACCTTTAATCCCATGAGACAAGCATGCTGATCTCTACATTCAAGGTCAATCTACAGAGCAAGAACCAGGATAGCCAAGCTTAGGCAGTGAAGGATTTAGAAAACATAAAGCTAGTGATAATGTAATAATACAAGGGGATCATGTTCTAGTTCCTGTAAGCAGCAGAACTCGGCAGCTTCAGCCATGTGCCTCTGGCTCTAGAGTTAAGAATGGAAGGATCTACTGGGAAAATTGATGCTGGTTAGCTGGAGCTAAGGAATTAGCGGTGATTAAGAAGAGACCAGCATCGTTGAGGTGAAATCTTCTGGAAATTGTTTTCTGGGATCACAAAGAAGCTGTGTTCCAGAGATACCCAAGGTTGTACCTCATGCTGCGGCTGGACTTGGTAATGTGTAAGAGTCACTCAGGTGGTACTGCTTGTGAAGGAATGCAGGGATCATGGAGAGAAGCTGAGGCTTAGCACTGTGAGAGGCAAGGGAAGCCCAGTGGAGAAGGTGAAGCCTCAGCTGTAGTTGATGGCTCATGATTGAAGGGGTCATGCAAAGGATTTGAGGCTTGGCACCCTGAAGAGAGCCTATGAGAGGCTATTGGTGAAGCCTAGTTGGAGTGGAACACCCCAGTGTATTGAAGATGTCAGTACCATGGGATGATCACCAAGAACAGCAGCCGTAATAGAGTGGATCAACCTGAGCATAGAGTGCTACAGAGGACAGAGATGGAGAAGTGATGCCAGCCCTTAGGCATCAAGTGGAATCCCCGACACTGAAAGAAGAAGATGTAACATTGAAATTGCCTTGGAGACTCAAAGATGTTAAAAATGCCAGAGCCATGGGATACATGCTGAGGAAAGCTGCTAACAGGGAGTGGAACCAGCCCAGGAGGAAGCAGTTTGTTGCAGTCAAAAAAGATGAAAAAGGAGTGGAGATCTGAAGACCACTTTGACATCAGCCATGGAGATGCAGAGTTTGGAGTTTGCCCAGCTGGTTTCCTGCCTTGCTTTGGGGATTACAGTTAATTAAGTTGAATGAATCTCAGAAGAGACCTTGAACTTTGGACTTTTAACATTGTTGCAACTGCTATAGACTATGAGGACTTTGAAAGTTGCACTAAATGCATTTTGCATTATGCTATGTTTAAGTATGGCCCCCATAGACTCATGTTTTTGAACAAGTCTATGGGGACCAGGGAGTGGAATGTGATGGTTTGTATATCCTTGGATCAGGGAGTGGCACCATCTGAAGGTGTGGCCTTGTTGGAATAGGTGTGACCTGGTTGGAATGGGTGTGTCACTGTGGGTGTGGGTATATGATCCTCACCCTAGTTGTCTGGAAGTCAGTCTTCCACTTGTAGCCTTTGGATGAAGACAGAACTCTCAGCTCCTCCTGTGCCATGCCTGCCTGGATACTGCCATGCTCCCACCTTGATGCCTTGATGATAATGGACTGAACCTCTGAACCTGTAAGCCAGCCCCAATTAAATGTTGTTTTTATAAGACTTGCCTTGGTCATGGTGTCTGTTCACAGCAGTAAAACCCTAACTAGGACAGCTCCCACAGGCAATAATTCTCACATCTGGTTCAAGCTTTTAATTGTGCAGATAAAGAAACATAAATCCAAATCCAACTTATTAACTGGTCCAAGGTCACACAGATACTAATCAGCAAATCGACAGGAAGTTCCGTGATCTGCTGCCTAGTCACACATTCTCTCCTGACTCGGTCATGTTCTCCACAGATTTCATCCACAGGCTGAGAAACCAATGTGGTGAAAGCAAAGAGGGAAGGTGCACACAGACTGCACGTAAAAGAGACAGAGTGTGTTCCTGTCAAAGCACAGGCTTGTTTGAGTGGTATACCCACTCAGCCAAAGGTGGGGAGGAATCTTTTGGTCAGGTGATACCCGTGCTGCTGATAAACTGCATCCACACTCCAGGATGCACCCCAGGACGGCACATGGCTCTGGTAGTAGGGACAGACAATCCATTACCTTGTGAGATCTGTCCTTTTTAATACTAAAAGTGCATGCTCAAATGTGTTAACACTTAAAACATCTAGTAAATAAACACGTGGCCACCTGCCAAGAGGCCTTCCCAATCCCTTCTAGTCCCAGATTGAGTGGTGGCTCCCAGGACACCGGCGATATGCTCGCTTTGACTATGCTGGAAGCTTGAACGCACCTATGGTTATTTCATAAAAAGGAAGAATACTAGCAATTAGTGAGCATACACTTGTTTTAAAATCTCAGGAAGTAATAGGAAGAAATACCAATACTTTATTATTCTTCTAGTATGCATAAACTAAGGAGGACAATTTATAACATAATTCTTAAATACTGGGCACTCTTGAAATAACAAATGGTGTTATATTCACCATAATTTGACCTCTTGGAAACAAAAATTTAGCTTAAAGGAATTATTCTCTCTAAAAGTGGTAATAGATATTTGACTATGCTCAAGGTCAGAACTGACCCCATTTTGTGGCCTCCTCCTAGATATGGCTGCATATGCTAAGAAACACAAGAAAGTAAGTCTCTAAATCAAGAAATGATACATCCTGAAAGCCAGGAGGAATGATGCCTTAGTTCATCTCTTTTTCTATACCTCTTATTTGCCATTGGTCAAATGTTTTGACCTTAAATGGTTATCTCCCCAACTATAAATTTTAAAATTATCTTAATTAGAACTTCATGTTATTATTACTGGAAGCCATAGAAGTACAGCTACACATATCAATAAAATATTTGTCTTTTATGGTGCTGGGGATTGAACTCAGGACCTTGTTCAGGCCTACGCAAGTGCTACTCCGTCAAGCTATACCCACTTCTATAAAATTAGTTTGAAATTAGACCTATAACTATATTAAACACTTAATATTAAACAATCCCCCAATGTGTGGGAGGAAATGAAGTCTTGAGTAAGTGTGTGTCGTTGACATAAGCACAGTCATGTCAGGGACCCAGTGCCTCAGAGCCATCAGAGCAGCAAGACCTTCCCCAGGTCAGGCTCTGGAGAGCAGTAAGGCTTGCCCTCGTAAAAGCATGGATGCACTTGACATTTAGCTGGAACCAGTAAATGCAGAAACTATGGGTCACAGCTTCCTCATCCCAGTTGACTGCAGCATCAGACTATTCCCCTGCAGAAACTCCCTACTGAGGCTGAGTTTGCAGACTTCTGCTGCTGTGTCTCCATCTGAGATCGTGGCCCACTGCACCCCAACTTGATGTTATTTGTCTGCCATTTCTTCATTCCATTGGCCTAGTCAGATCAATCATGTGACTACATCAAAATGATTAATATTAAACAGCCACTCCCAGTGGTTAAATAAAGGTCCAAAATTATGTCACAGAAGAACTAGATGAAAAAAACCAACTAATCAACCAACCATCTCCACAACAACAAACAGAAAAACTTAACCAATCTAAAAAAATTATAACCATGTATATCATTGAGCACAGAGTTTTTCTTGATTCCAACATAAAAGTTAGGAGCAGTTACTTTAGCATCCACCAACTCTTAAAATATCAGTAGGAGGAAGAATGCATTTAATTACACCGTCCTAGAGTTTTAACACTGAGGATGCTAACAATCTGTACCACCACCAATGGATACAGATGACAAACAATAGCCTACAAAGTCCTACGGAGATAAACTTTCCAGTATTCTCAGAAAAAGATTTAAATTTTACAGGAAGCAAATGCTAGCAGCTAACGTTCAATAAGCATTTGTGTGCCAAACATTGGTTACACCCTTATTTTGAACCATAGCAATCTGCAATTGCTTTGCTTATTGTCTCCCTCATTAATCCAAAGACTCCACACCATAGATACTTGTGGCTGATTCATCACCTGGTATGGCTAACCCAAATCAGGCATTGAGTTATTATTTGCTGAATAATTCTGGTTATAAATGATTCAAATATTTTATCTATTGGTCATAGCATATGGGGTTATGAAAATGCAGAATAGGAAAAAGTACATCATAACCTGTGGAATAAAGTCTTTAGTGAAATCTTTACTTTCTAAGTCCCACTCTAACTTGCCCATCTCTCCTTCCTTCCTTTCTACACACCAGACAAGCATTCTAATACTAAGCCACACTCCCAGCCCCTAGCACACATTTCTTGCTACATATTTCTTAAGTTCTGAAAATAAATCAGTCTTACGTTCATTATTCCTTTGGTTAACTTGTTCTCCATAATAATCATGTTGTAGTTGACACCACGAATTCACTATAACAAAGTCTCAAGTTTCCAGAGATTTCGCATGTGGTCAAAAGAACAGAGCTAGCTAGCTATGAGTAGGGAGAGCACTTTGCCAGATAATTATTCTTCTGGTTCTTTGCTCAGAAAACTTGAATTAACTAAACTAGGCTTCGATTATAGTAATTACTGCTTGATTAATAAGAAAGGCATAGGCTTTGAAGGTGGATAGGCCTGAATTCAATACATGCCTTTGCCGCTACCAACCGTCTGTGTGTTTTGGCTTTGGTTTCCCGACCAGTAAAATGGAGTCATTAGTAAGATAAAGTTTTAAATGCTTTGCTATATAAAAGTAATGTAGATCAGTAGATATTGTATTATTTAAAATAACTATTAGTGTTTTCTTTTTGGACTTATACATCAGATTTGCTATACTACACCAGAATTTGCATGTGTAAGAAATATAAATAAGGAATTTGTTGAATTAAACAGCAACAGTATGGCAAGAGGGTAAAAGTGGCATGGAGCTGCCCATGAGTTTGTGCTGGCACTGGTTGATAAGACACTTAAATCAAGATGTAGGTTCCTTGTTGGATCAGGTAATCAACCACAAGGATAAGATGTAACAATGCTGCTTAATCCTAAAAACAAAACTAAAAGATTTCATCCATAAGATCAGAGCAACATCCGCCGTCTTCCTCCACAGCCTGGCTAGTGCTCAAGGAAAGTGTCTGGAAAAAAAAAAAAAAAACCCACTATTGCCCATGGTACCTAGGAGCTACTAGGCACTGAGATTCGGAGCAACTCACCCCGGAGACTCCGTTGGTATTGCCCCAGACTGTCCTCCAGGGTAGAGTTCCCTGGGGACTTCGCCATGGGGTCAGAGATGGGAGTTATGCGGGAAAGTATCCAGTGCACCCCTCCGAGGACAGGCCTAGCGCTGGGGGTTAGGGGATGCCTGCCTGCTTCCTGTCGCTGCTGTCACTAGGGAACCAGGAACCCCGGACCGAGCTCCTAGGGGCTCTTCCTACCCCCTGGCCCTCATGGTGAACGTCGGGAATTGTAGTTCTTAGGCTTAAAGCCTGCAGCTTCGAGAGTCCTATGAGCCTTCCTGCTATACTATGCTTCCCAGAGGGCTATGCGCTCGGAGCGCCACTCCGGCAGTTTAGCGGCCGGAGGCCGTTGCCAAGAGACGGGTTGGCAGGCCGCGCCCTTTCCTTTTGCATCGTTTGGATTAGTCCCGCTGCCCTGCCATCCTCAGCCAGCTGGATTGACTCGCTGACAGAACGGGCCGGGTGAAGGACTTAAGACTCTTCAAAATGGGCCGGTGTGGAGTTGATCCCTGAGCCCTCGCAAGGATTCACTGTAAACTCGGTTTTAGTTAGGAGTTCTGTCAAAATTGTTTTTCTCTAGAAAATGAAGTGTAAATCTTCCAAACAGCCAAACTGTGAAAGCGACGGACACTGCAACCCCTAGCTTGCTCAGAGCCCCGCCCTCCGCGTGGAGTTGGCGCGCTGCCCGCTGGGAATCGTAGTCCTGGTTGGTTGCGGTCCCACTCCAGCCAAGCGGCTCTTTATTGTTCAAGCCGGTCTTGAGGGCACGCCTGCGCAGTGGGCAGCTGCGAGAGCGTGTGGGTGAGACCCTCTGCAAAGCCCCCTTTCATTGTCTGTGTCTGGCGCCTGCGCAGTGAGGCATCGCTGGGCCCTGGCTGGAGGAGGGAGAGGACCTGGCTCGCTGCCCTTTGCGAGGCGCCTGCGCAGTGAGCTGCCGCTCGCTGCCGTTCCCGCTATGTGTGGGGCGTGTGTGGAATAACGTTATTGCCCAGCGGAACCGAGTGGCCCCCAGCTCCACGGCGGCGGCGACGACGACGACGACAACGGCGAGGGGGTGGGGGGAGGACAGCGTGGCAGAGACTGACGGGACGCACCGCGCCCCGCCTCCCGGTCCGGTCCCTCTCTGCGGTGAGGGGTAAGTGATGCGCTCGGGGTGGGCACGGCCCGGGATTCTGCACATCCACAGCTCCGGCGGCCGGGGCCGAGGCCTGGGCGCGGCCCGCGGCGGGATGGAGTGCGGGCCTGGAGGGCGAGGGGCGCCACCGGGACGCCCCGCGCGGCCGCCGCCCTCCCCTCCCCTCCCCCATGGGCTGCGGCCGGCTGCACGGGGCCGGCTTCCCTTCGGTGCGCCCGGTCCTCTTCTGTTCACTCCCGCTTTGTGCAGCCGCCGCCTGAGCTGCCTGAGAACGCTGCGGGCGGAGCGTCTAAGGAATGGCTGCGCGGCCGCTGGGCAAGGGAGTTTTCCAGGGCGCCCATCCCTTTTGTAGGGTTGGTTTCGGGGTGTGAGGAGGGTGGCGGCGGTGGGGAGGGGGTGACGGACGACGAGCCTTCAGATGGCGTTGGGAGGGCGTGGAAGACGTGCTGTCACGCAGCCTGCCGGGCGACAGAACACCACGTAGCCTCTAGCTCGGTAGTAAACCCACGGGAGGAGCGAGTGGCTTCCTGTGGGCTCATTGTCCCAAGATTCAGTTGTAGGGTTTGGGTCTAGTTCACTTCCATTTTTATTCAAGGGAGAGAGAGAGAGCAGCTGCGTGACACGCACGGGAAGACAAGGAATTGTGTCCTAAGTCATATGATCTCTGTTTTCTGATTTTGAGTATAAACTGTCTTCCTGACCCCCGATCCCCAAAGAGTATAAAGACAAGCTATACAGGCTAGAGTCCCAAGTCTGCCAAGCTGATCAATTTAAAATTACTAGGTGACAATGAGGGCTGGGCTTAGGTAGGGCCTGACAGCGAAGCTGTTGTTTAGCAGGGAAATGAACCAGAATTATTTTTTCCACTGGGTGGGTAATGCGTTCATGTTCCTAAGGGAATACATTAGGATCCGCTTAAAGCAAACAACAACAAATATAGGCCACCTATGTTTTAGTTCATGAAATTGATTGGTTTTTATTCTGTTAATGAGAATTCAGCCACTGGAGAGGAAGGAATTTGTTGAAGCAGACAATACATTTACTTGAAAATGCAGCCTTTAAAATCGTTTGAAATCTTAAGTTTATGGTATTTGCAGTGCTTTGCCAACCTTTTTGCTTAAAACAAGCAGACGATAGGATGAAGCAGGATGAGGCGGAGCAAGTGGAAGAATAGTGTGAGAGTTACATTATAAATACAGAACCTAAATCTTTACTGATAAAGCCCGATGTATTTAGGCTGCAGGGACTGAGAAAGTCAGCCCTGGGAAATAGCAAGTTACAAACCAAGCAATCTGTATTTTTGCCATTGTTTTAAAAAATAAAACCCGCACAGCTTTTAGTTTTTCCTTCTGTAAGTACTATAAAACGTTGGTGTCCTAAAGCAGGAGTCTTAAGTGGGCTTAACAGAAACCAAGAAGATCCTAAGGTAGGCAAAGTTAGCTGACTTGTCTGCCAACTCTGAGGCAATGGAAGGCAGAGCCAAACAAAACCAAGATCTGCATTTCAGTGTGCTCTCCTATGTGTGTACCCTAGTCCCCTTGTCCTGCACACACACATAGAACATATTCTACATGCTCCTCGAGTGGTCTGCTTCAGTTAACTCTATTCTCACAGTTGTATTAACTTAAGCCTTGTGACATATATTATTAATTATACTGAAGTGGACCTTGAGTTTTATAGACTAACAGAAAATGTGCCTTTTGTTAAAAAATGGCTTCCCTGCTTATTAATAACCAAAATGTAATATATGTTTCCTAATATTTTATAGCATGATAACTCTATAACCTGTGTTTAAAAATAAAATATACACACAAGAACTTAATGATGCTGGTTTTTCTTTAATGAATTATATTCTTCTCAACTTATTCTAGAACTCACCTTTTGATAACAATTTGGGGGCTTCTTTTGCTAGAGTGGAATTTTTTATATTTTTTTGTTTAATTCTACTCTTATCTTAATGTTATTTTATATCAGGTTACAGCCAATTTTTTGTTTATCTGGGTTTTTGTTGTTGTTTTGGGTTTTTTCTTTTCTTTTTTTTAACATAGTTTCTCTGTGTAGCTCTGGCAGTCCTGGAACTTGGTCTGTAGACAGGCTGGCCTTGAACTCAGAGAGATTTGCTTGCCTCTGCTTTCCTAGTGCTGGAATTAATGGTGTGCTTGACTTGGCTTTGATTTCAACCAAATTTTTTAAAAATTCATAATCAAATTCCATGTGTGAATTTTATTTAGTAAAATTTTAAGTATATCTTACCAATAAATTTATTTCATAATTAGTAAGTTGTTTCACTTTCTTATTACTTTTTCTTTACTGAGGGGAGGGGTCAAAACTCAACTTTATTATTGCATCTGGTAGTGATCAGATATTGCACCTGTGGTGGTAAAAGCTTACTATTTGAACTTTGCATCTGTATGGGTTTGCTTTCTCCTTTTTCCTTGTGCATGTGGTGTATTTGCATGTGTTGGGGAATGTATGTATGCCTGCACACATGGAGGCCTGAGACTGAAATCTTCCTTGATTGCTTTTCTACATTGTTCATTTTGAGGCTTTGTTGAACCTGTAGCTTATGAATAAAGCTCATCTCACTAGCTAGCTTGTTCCAGAGAGCTCCTATCTTTACTTTCTGAGCCTAACTGTACATCCTCACAGAGGTCACCAAACCTGCCCAGCATTTACATGGGTTCTGCCTATCTGAACTGTCTGCTCGTCTTGCTTACTCAATAAGTCCTTTAACAGACCCTGTATGGCTTATTCACTTAACAAAATTCTGTTCCTGATAAATATTTTTCACTATTTAATATGTAATGGTTTTTCTTCTGTCTTAAACATCAGACTGTTAAGTGGTGTACTATTCTAATAAGAATATGATAGGTGACACTAAGCTGTGAAATACCTGTATAGTTGCAAGTTTTCCTAGATTAACTAATACACCAATGTTTGATGGATTGATGATGATTAAAGCATTAAGCATAGACCTCTTTTACCCAGGTAATAGGGTCCTGTTTACTGTCATAAAAGCCTCATCTTTTCTCCTTTAATTTTCCTTAACTATGAAAATTTTGAGTAACTACCCTTGGCAAAGTGAGCTTTGATTTACTTGCTCTAATGTTTTATGAGGGATGTGCTCAGAAGTGAGTTCACTTTTTTTGTGGCATAAAAGAATAAGAAAACATCTGTAGTTGATTAAACTGGTTTTAATGTCCAGTTTAGTTGAAATTATTGTGCAACAGGATATGTATTTTTTTTTAGGCAAAGTAACATAGCAAATATGAAATCTATCTTCATGTCAAACAAAAGCATAGAAGAAACTCACAGGAGGACAGCTAATGCCTTATAAATTATTTCCATACACTACTAACAATACAAGGGGGAAGAATTCAAGCATTGTAGAGAACTGAAACCAAGTGAAACTTAGCAGAGAATAAGCAACCATTTTAGTACACTAATCATTTTTGAGTGCTATGGAGAATATTTCTCTTTGGGGGCATGGTATTATTGAAAAGGTGAATGATACATGCACTGCATAGAGCTCTTACTAATGGCAGGGTTTTTTTCTTTCAAAACACCCTTCGTTATCACAGTATTATCTTACACATTTAAAGTTTAAAACCTTGGGATTGGAGAGATGGCTCAGCAGTTAAGATCACTAGTTGCTCTTCCAGAGGACCTAAGTTTAGTTTCCAACAACCAAGAGGTAGTTCCCACCCTCCTGTAATTCCAGTTGCAAGGAGCTAGAGACACTCACTGTCTTTTGCCCTCCAGAAAACAGAGACACACAAGGTGAATATTGTACATGCAAGCAAAACACATAAAGTTTTAATAAGCTCTTAAAAAAAAAACTTGAAGCACAAAGTTAATAACTCTTTCTATGGCACATATCACAGAATTGTTAAGTCTGTAACTGAACCTTTGTGTTTTGACCAAAATCAAAAATCTTTTGACTTATCTTTTTTTAGTAAGTTAAGTGATAATACCTGTTCCCTTATTGTCATTAATAAAATGCTGGAATTGGATTCATTTTACAAGTCTTTTGTACAATGTGCCACATGTTGCTAAAATTCTTGAGATTCAACTTTACCTTGAACTCTTCTATGGACTTGAAAGGAAGTCCATTTAACCTTCAGAAAGTGTAATGAAAGGTTTTTACCGGAGTCCTAGGCAAAAGGAGGTCCTAGCTAATGAGACTGAGCCATCTGCTGCATGAGGAGTAGAGAGGAGTGAGATGCAGAGAAGGCCTTTATTCCGTGTGGCCACACTTGGATAAAGACGGTAGCTTTGGGATTCTATAAGAGAAGGAAAAAAGTAGGGAACCAGAGGCATTTATAATCAAATATAAACAGCCAAACTGTGATCCAATAGATGATTGATTACCTGCTTTTCCTAGGTCCTGCTAGCACCAAGAAGTCATTGTTGCTTGAAGGGAGATAATTGGCTCACACTTAGGAGAGCAGCCTAGGATCCTTCCAGAAAGTGTAAAACAACGGGCTTGCATTGAATAGGGTGTTCCTACAATTCAAGATAGAGTGTGGAAAAAGGGCTCTTAAGAATAGGCTGGAGAAACAAATTTAGATCAGTTGGGACAGAAACTGTCTTTTCTCCTGGGGAGCCCTGTTACAATGCTTAACTTTTCTGTAGTAGCACTTATTAATTATAATGGCTTTTGCTATGACATTTTCATACAAGATTATAATATATTTTGAACATCTCTTTGTGTCTGCTCATCTCCTCTTTCAAACACACACACACACACACACCATGTATACAGACCCTAGGATACTAGAAAGGAGCCCATAAGAGGGTAACATAATTCTTTAAGGGACAGGAAAGATAAGAACACATATGAGTTGGGAAGGAGAATACTGGAGATGGAGATTAGAGTGGGGGAGAGAAGCAGAAAGGAGGTGATAGTCAGCCATCACTAAGGACTTTAAAAAAAAGCATGCAATCTAGTGCTGATTTTACTATCTGAATTCTTCCGGTGAGCTGTAGTTCTCTCTTAAGAACAATACAGTAAGATTCTCAACAAAGTTTTTCAAAATTACCACTTGCAACTTCATATTTATGTAGTTTCCTTTACCTTTCTTGTCTCTGATTTGAGACAATTAAGTCAATGTGGTTTTTTTTCCAGTATAACTTCTATATTTAATGCTGCAGTTACGGTCTGGCTGTATACCTATTGCTTATTTAAAGCCCTGTCCTTTTTTTTGTTTGTTTGCAGTCTGACGTTGTGTCATGTCCTTAGCAACAGTAATGTTTTTCTGTTCTGAGACATCCAGGGGAGAGGAATCATGGTTCTTGAAAGTTACATTCTTGTAATATAGGGTGCAATTCTGTACTGCTTTCCTAATATTAAAGTACTCTTTCTTATGAACTGATATTCTTAATAAGTCGTAAGTTTTCTTTGATACTAGTTGTAGGTTTTGTTGGTTTTAACCATTAGAAACAGCACCCTTATGTTGGTTCTCATTTTGTTTTCTAAAATGTTTTTGTCTGAAAATTACTGATGCAGTCTATATAAATATCTTTATGTATATTTACTAGTCTCATACTTCATTTATAACATGGGTGATATTTCTGAAGCAATGATTTACCCTTACCGACTACTCAGTTTTATCTGTTTTAATGTGGCTATAGTACAAATTTGTTGACGTTTTCTTGAATGATGATTCTGTCTTCTCATGTAAGGGATTAGCTTCCCTTCCTGGCTTTTGAACATTTATAAATTCAATAAACATCTCTAATGTCTCATCCTGTCCGAGTACTTGTCATAGCCAAGGATAAAACCATCCAGATTTATAAATAGAATCAGTGCCACATAAAATATGCTGGGGGTGGAGAAGTGACACAAAGGTAATGAAAATCACTTGTAGTTTGGTTACTTTCTCTTTTCCTTGATTAACAAAGGAATCGAATGAGACTAGGAGTTTTGAAGATATGAGTGATATCACTATATGATAATAAAGTTGAGTAAAGAAAGGTGCTGTGAAGCAGAATTTATCAGCACCAAGAAAGGCATTGCTGTTAAGTTTGTGACCACTGTAGACTCCAAACACTACAGCATAGGCTTAAATGAGGACAGTGGTTTCACTACAACTGTGTTTAGACCATAGCTGCAGAATTAAACACGAAAAGTGGGCAGAATTTTTACAAATAGCATTGATAAATCCTAAGGCCAGTTGACAGAAGAGAAGGCAAAAGAAAGTGAATAAAATTAATCAAATTAGAGAGTGAGGGGTGGTAGACTTTCCCTTTTGATTTTCAATCTGTGAGTACATACAAATGGTTCAAGTGGTTCAATGTTTTTAAATGGTGTGTAAATTCCTTCCTACCACTGTTTTGCAAATACTGAATGACCACTTTTGCTAATGCAGTGAAGCACCATTATTATATATTCTGTATCTCAATTCAAACAATTTCAAATAATAATCTTAACCCTCCTTCCATCTTTGACAGGAAAGAAAGGCTCACTGCACACTCACTGTATCTTGAATGCTGTTATTTCTGAGTGTTTGAGAAATCAGTCTTCAGAAACAGTGCTCACCACCCCACCCCAGATATTTAACATTCCAGTTTAAGTGGGGGGAAACACATGTAGGTATCTGAGTAGAGAATATTCTCATATGTAGTGTGGTTCTGCAAGGAATGGGATAAGTGAATTTGAGAACAATGAGGCCACTGTGACTGGAGATGAGTGAGAGAAGGGAAGAGGAGGAGGAATTAAAATGGGATGGAGCTTTTATTGGTTGATGTTATTTAAGTGCCGTGGGAATTTATTGAAGACTTTGAAAGGATTGTTTTATATGTAGCAGTGAAAGGGGTGCAAGTATGGAAATAAAATGAGCTAAGAATTAATTGGAGTGATATAAACAACTGTACTTGAAGTACACTGATGGTGATGGTGAAAGTTGTCCATGTCTGGCTTTACAGAATCAAGAGTTTCTGTAAAAGCTAGTAATCTCTTTTTGAACATCTAAGTAAACATATCAAGTAGGTAATGGGATATATGACACAAATTCTGAGGAGAAGATTTAAGGATTCTTAAAATTTAAACACTACCAGTAAACTGGAAGGGATCAAATTGTGTGGTACCCCAGAAACCAAGGGAAGAAAGGAATTTTGGAGGTAAGAGTGTCCAGTCACTGTATCAAATTTAATTACTTGAAAAATATATATGTATATATATATTTAAGCACCAAGAAAGGCATTGATGTTGTTAAGTTTGTGATAACTGTAGACTCCAAACACTACAGCATGGGCTGAAGAGAGAGAGAGAGAGAGAGAGAGAGAGAGAGAGAGAGAGAGAGAGAGAGAGAGAGAGAGAGAGAAAGAGAATATATTATATATATTCTTGCTGGCAGTGACTGAGCAATCTTCATTCTCATTTATTAATAAGAATGCTTGCGAGCATTTTTCCTGTAAATTGCTCATCTGTTTACTTGAACAAAGTTTATTTACAAGTAGGGCATTGCTGACTGTAGGTAAATGGGCAGTGATGCTCTGTTGGGTAATAATTGATCAGGTGGTGCCTCAGTGTCCCTAGTTGTGTGATATTGAATGTTACTTTACCTCAAGAACTCAGTTTCATGTTACATTTAGTTAGTGATAGACTACTTTCTTGGAGGTTTATTGTAAAAAATAAATGTTTAATGGTGGATATTTTCTTGCCTTAGGGCCTCAAAAATAATGCCACCACATTCTTGTTCAATGTGAGGAAACACATTGGAACTTTTTTTTTTTTTTCATTGACTGTAGAAATGATATTTACCTCTCAATTCTATCTCACTGGGCAGTTTTGCTTGTCATTTTACAGCATTCTTGTGGTGTAGAAAAAGAAGCACGAGGTCGCGGGGTGCTGCTTGCTGACTCGCTCAGCCTGCTTGCTTACGGACTCAGGACCACCAGCCCAGGAATGGCACAACCTACAATGAGTTGGACCCTTCCCCATCAATTAGTAATTAAGAAAAGGTTTGCCTACAGCCCTATGTCTTATAGTTGTGAAAACTCCAAGGGCTACTTTTAAACTTTTAGCAAGTTAAATATCTGCTGAAGGTCTTTTCCTTAGAGATAGCATCATCTAAGTGTGCAATGGGATAAATGAGCAAGAAGTTCCTTCTTAGTTTCTGTCTTTTGTATGAGTACTGATTCTGCTCCCTCCCAAAGGCTGCATCTCATTATTATTATTATTATTATTAATATTATTCACTTTACATCCCACTCACTGCCCTTCCTCCTGGTCACTCCCTGCCACAATCCTCTTCCCCTCTCCCCTCCTCTTCTCCTCTGAGAGGGTGAGCCCCCCACCCAGCATCCCAGGGTATCTCCCAACCCTAGAACATCAAGGAAGGCTAGGCGCATCCTCTCTCACTGAGGCAAGACAAGGCAGCCCAGCTATAGGACTATAGGTATAAGAATATATCCCACCTATAGGAAACAACTTTTGGGATAGCTCCCTGCTCCAGTTGTTTGGAACCCACAAAAAGTTGCACATCTACTACATATGTGTGTGTGTGGTGGGGGGAGGATAAGTCCAGCCCATATATGCTCTTTTGGTTGGTGGTTCAGTCTCTGAGAGCCCCAAGGGTCCAGGTTAGTTCACTCTGTTGGTCTTCTGTGGAGTTCCTATCCCCTTCAGAGACTGCAGTCCTTCCTCCTGTTCTCCCATCCACTGTTCAGCTGTGGGGATCTGCATCCATCTGAGTCAGCTGCTGGGGGGAGCCTCTCAGGACAGCCAAACTAGGCTCCTGTCTACAAGCATAATGGAATATCATTAATAGTGTTAGGGATTGGTGATTGACCATGGGATGGGTCTCAAATTGGACAGGTTATTGGTTGGCTGTTCCCTCAGTCTCTGTTCCATCCCCCATCCCTGCATTTCTTGTAGATGGGATAAATTTTGGGTCAAAAGTTTTGTGGGTGCATTGGTTCCTCCACTAGGGCTCCTGCATGGCTACAGGAGCAAGGCCACATCTCTTAATACAGTTGCATTGAGGATTAACAATCAACATGAATTTTGAAAGAAATACTATATTAGTTACTTTTCTCCTTGTTGTGATTAAATACATAATAGAAAGAATCTGTAGAAAGATTTTACTTTTTGGTTTTCTTCTTGGTTTTACACAGGGTATAGTTCTAGCATGGCAGGGAAGGCCTGATAGCTAGCTGGAGGGCCTGCTCCATTGGTAACAGGGCCATAGGGTCTGGCTGACTTCTTTAAAACTAGGCAGATTGGAGAGCAGAGAGCTGGACCATAAACAGGGCAAAACTGTACATCTCAAAAAGCCCATAAGTCTAGCCATCAAGGCTTGATGCCTCAAAAGCTTCATGAACTCCCCAAACAAGATTCAGACACATTAGGCTATTGCATGGCATTTAAGGTCCAAACCACAACAAATATCTTCATTTAAATCATACCAGAGAGCCAAAGAAATTAAAGGATACTACATAGGCATGCTACATAGTGGTATGTAGAGATTGGAGTAAGAAGGGTGGGGGGGGTTGGATAGGAGGAAAGAAATGTAGAGTTGGAAGGAGAGACACA